>NC_092532.1:6220218-6557301 GCF_037038585.1 Patagioenas fasciata
AAGAAATAAGATCTCAGGATATCCTGGGCCTGGGTTACGTATTGCTCAGAGGAGAGAGAACAGCAGAAGCCTCAGCTCGCTCCCTGGGCTCTGGCTCACACATACAGGTGGAGCTTTAACAAGAAATAAAGATGATTTCAGGATATACAAGTGGCCCTAACTGAAAAGACAGCTATGGGAAATATCTACATACACTGGAGGAGGAGAAGGAGAGAGAAAGCAAGCATAGCATGGAGATTACATAAGAAATCTAGTAAAGACATTTTTAAAAGTCGCTCTGATCAGTTCTCCAAGGGAGTACACTGAAACAGCAAAATACCACCTACTATATTAAGGCAGCAATTCAGGTGGGTCATATACATATTTAGATTCCAAACTTCAGCAGTAAATATACAAAAAGATTTGTTATTAGAAAAACACAGGGAATTATCCTCAACTCCCTTTCATGGAGAAGATTTCAGAAATCAGTGCCTTTTCCTCCCTTTTTGCTAGAGGTTTTCACGTGACTTGCTTTAATCATGGAGTTTGTAAATCTCTTTGGCACTACCCAGTAGCTCCATTAACTGGATGGGATTCAGTTCAGGTAGCTTTATTTCCTGACCCTCATCTAGACCAGCAGCTTTAACCAATGCCACTTCCAACACCTCCAGCTCTGAGGGTTGCCTTAGAAGTTGTTGGTTTGTTTTTAAACCCTCTATCTAAGAAATAATTCCCTTGAATGCGCAAGTTTTGGTGGCAGTGGCCCTAACTGGATACCTAGACTGCTCGGATTTTCACCCTTTTTCACAGCAACGTGTATTTCCATGATTTCCCAAGTGTATCATATACATACTCCTCTAGGAATGAAAAATTCTCCTGATACTATTTCTCATCAATATCTTTCATCATCTGACCTGTTACACTTTCATGAAACAAATTTAGGCATAGTTCACATTTCAAAGTAAAAAGAGTATTTCACAGTGAATAACTTTGTTTGCATAGTACAGATTTTTCATTCACTTCCAAAACTTCTCCATTGTCTTCCAGAGTCTCAAAAGTAGCCACTTCCAATAAATTCTTCTGTATGTGGTTTCATAACGAGAAGCATCTTTTCATTCTAGTGCTTGGAAAAATATACAAATTCCCCCCTTCTAATTTGCAACAGACATTGAGTTTTATAGAGCACTTCAGATGAGCTGAATAATCACACACCTGCATGAAATTTCCCACTATTACAGCTTGAAAGAATCTACATGTCAGGCAAGAATCTTGATTATAGGCAAGAAATGACTAGAAGTCAAACATCACCCTACAAGTTAGCATGAAAAAGCATCACAGTAAGTGGGGAAATAACCCAACACAAACCAAATGCCAACAGGTAACTTTGATGGTTTACCCATTTTGTATCTCATTTTACAGGAGCCCCCTTGGTTGTCTGACCCATGTGACACATTAGCATACATAAATCAAGCCTAATTATAAATTGCTGTGTTCATAAGGAAAGCGAAGGCTCAGGCTGATATTTCAGGACATGTTTAAGGTATGTAAATCAATGTTTGTATTCAGTGTAGAATGAAAAATGGACTTGATCTGGATAGCAAGTGGCAGAGGCAAAAAATTAATTGTTCATTGCCAAAAAAAAACCCAAAAAACAGAGTATTATGTTACCTCTGAGAATTTAATTCTGCAACATTACTGTTTACTCCTATCCATAGTCCAGCTGTTTGCAGAAGGTTTATTGAGGGGTCTATGGGAGCAGAACACAGACATGCTCCTACACTTCATTTGGTTACTAAACACCATCACTCAGCATCACAGCTATTGAACGTAACAACTGCTAAACAAAAGAGATCTCATCCCATGTCATTGTTTCTACTATGATGTACCACGGAACAATCTCTGAGCAAAGGGCAACTGTAAATCCCACTATAAGATACCGCCTCTAACAGAGCACTGCCTTCAGGGGACTGGTAATAACTAGATGAATCACTGTAGACTCAGGGCACCAGACAGACCCTGGAATATGAATTTTCTTTCCTCACAGGAAGCAACAGTTTTCACAAACACTGAACAACAGTTGTTTTGAAGCCTTCTGCATATATGTGTGTGATTAATAGTGTAGCTCTTAATGAATCAAAATATTTGATATAAGCTTTCAACAACAAATTGTGCCTAAAGAAAGTGGAATTTGGCTCCAAACCCTTTCCCCCATAGAGCTATTAACAAAAAAAGAGCCACAAGAATATATTGATACTAAACTAAGCAGATTCCTGAAACTTGAACTCATTCCGAGCCTTTTATCCCCATTTGAAAAATGTCTCAGATAACTGATGCTTGCCCTGAAACTGTCAGTTTTGTCTTTATTAACATTTCAGCAATAATTCTAAGGTAGATATCTTTCTAGACTCTTACTGGAGATCAGTAAACCTGGTCAAGTATATTTGGTTTAAATGCACAACAAATTTCTGCCTCCAGATAACATGTTTCGGTATTGATCATGGAGATGGTACTTTCGAAACTGTGAGGAATCTATTCACTGTGCTGCCTCTCACCTCCATAAACTCTCAGAATTACAATGAACCTTCCTTTACCCTCTTACATGTGAGCAGAAGAGCGCTAGTAAACAACAAGACTGTTTTTCCTCACTCGATGCTACCACCAGCAAATTTGAGTGGTAAAAAGAGAAGAGCAATAGAGCAAATGTATTTATCAATGACATGAGAGGTTATCAAATACACAGTGTACTAGCAGGAAAAAATTGTAGTAAAGGATAGATACATACTATATAGATCTGATGGGATATTATTAAGCTACTAGAGTAGCCTTTAGAGTGGCTAAAACCACAAATCATTGCAAACACAACATACACGATAGTATTTTCTTTATTACAGGACCATGACCTGCCTCACCTGGGGCTGTGTCTGACCCTATGTACCCGCCCCCCGGGCCTGATCCTGACCCCTCTCTCGTGAGCTGACACCCGGTCCCTATGGAGGTGCCCAATGTCTGTGCTGGGGCTGCACCCCAAACCTCTCCTGCTTCTTCACTGGGGCAGTAGGACAGGTCACACCAGCACAAGGGTCCCCCACAGCTCCAGGGCCCCAGGGAGGAGCCGGCCCTCACTGCAACCTCAAAGTCTCAAAACTATATTTTGTTTGTTTGTTTGTTTGTTTCGAATAAAATATCAAAAGACTGTTTGAAAATTTCACTAGTTCTAAATGATTTTTCGTGATAAAATTAATGAAGTGACTCTTTTTCCATTTGTTTCAAATAAATTAGCTCCTGAGCATCTGTAATTGCCTTGTTGCAAGCATTACCTATGAGCATAACCTCTCACATCACCTGCAGAAGAATTTTCTTCTTAGGTCAAAGGAAAGTCCTTTATTGAATACCACTCATGTTTTATAGGAACTCTGAAAAAACTTATTTCTCTCCCATATGCCCATGTGATACCACATGACCTCAGGAGAAAATTGAGACAGATGTGCTTTACACTAATTGCTTTGGAGGTTCTCTGACACTGAAGATCTGTAGTTATCTGCCAATTCTCCAAACCCCCTAAATAAGTGCTCAATACACAGACTTTACTCTATAAAAACCCAGCGCGGAATTACTAAGAAGAATTATCACTCAATTCCCTCTCCATCTTCCCATCCATGTGGTATTTGAAAGGTCACTGCCCTTCGGGCAGCACTTCCGTTTGTTCCAACACCCAGACAAGGCTTTGGTCTGTTTTGGGGACGAGGTCACGGCCACTCTCCCCATCCCTTTCAGCTGGCTACGTCTCAGGAGTCCCTCACGGATGACAAGAGATGGCTGGAGAACATCCATGGCAGCACCTCTCCATGATGGGAACTGACCTGGGGCTAAGAACAGAAGAAGGGATAAAAAGTGGCAGGGGCAACCACCAGAAGATTTTGTCTTGCCTGGAACCTATTCTCATATGTGTCTTGTTGTAGTTTCTTTTCCTCTGACAGTGAAGGTACTTTGAGAAGAAGAGAACCAAATAAAAGACGCAGAGAGAGACAATATCTTTTATTTGATATAAGGGAAAAAAGTGAGTAAGGATTTGGATGCACAGTCCCTTAACCAGATTAGATCCTCCAAAAAGTACAAATTTCAAACTAATACTAGTATTGGAATCAATACCTTTTAGTGTAACCTGCAATCAAACACAGATTTTAATAAAAATATATGTATCAAAGATTAAGAATTATATCTAGGCTTGCCACATGTTAAAACAAATATTCACATGCCATAACTGCTCAGAGGAAATTATCACACTGTATTTTGTAAGCTGTCAGAGTATGTCTCAAGAACAGACTTATTATTACTCTCAGCTTTTACTAGATATGATATTATCTGTTACATGTCTCCACAATTAGACATCTTCATTTTCACCTTCATGCTCTTTCATTTCATACCATTAGGCAGTGACTTCTTTCATGTAGGTCAGCTGGTGAAAAAGCAACATGCCTCTGTCAACAGCTGGATGTTTCTGGGTGCAAGAACCAATCCATCTCTCTCTCTCTTTTCACACGACAATTCCGTTTCTTTTTCTGTACTAATAAGCAGATATATAGCGTTCCCTGTATACAGCTATATATTCCTACAGGAGATACCAGTTTTTCTCCATAATAGCCAGTAAGGTGATTATCTCACTATGTTCTGTGCCTAACTACTAAATGCATCATCTTGCCAGAATAAAGACCATGACACATGCCATAATCTGAAAAGTATTACCTCCAGTACTTTAATCAATGTTAACATTAACAGCGCTCATCTCTGGCAAAGCATGAAACTATTGACCCCCTAAAGACCTATGTTAAACTATGAAAGTATTTTATCTGGGAATTTAATTTGTGTTTGCTACTAATTAAAATACGTGTGACATGTCTCTGGCATTAACCCCAGTTGTAATCAAGCTGTGGATTGTGCCTTTCTCTTGCAAAAATTCAAGAAGAAACTTATGGACAATTGTAGCACAGGAATGAATCACCACAAATCCCATGTAATTCATTAAGGAAGCTAATCAGTGTCACAGGTAGAGAGACATGAGTTGGTTCTGCAATGTCTCTGAAAGGAATCTAAAAAGAACTTTAAAAGAAAAACATCAGATAAGTGTAAAGCAGCAAATTATTCCCACTGGACTTTACAGGACTCTATGAGTTTAAGTTCAGAGAGAATTATGAAGTGAAACCTCTGTTTTTCTCTTCTCTCACAGGAACAACCTTCCATTCCCTGTGACCTCTTTACTCTTCAATCTTCTATACTTCAAAATACTTTCTATTTTTAAATTATATTTTTTCTGGAGACTGCATCACTATTATTCCTGCTCTATCAGTTCCAGTGAGGTTCACACTCTGGGATTACCCTATATTATCCTATAGGGCCCACTAAGATTTCAGCCATTCCAGCAAAGTATGGGTAAAATAGGTGCATCCGCGCAGAAAGCAGCCCAGGTCCTGTCCCAATCCACTTTACGCTCTTTCCTTGGCAGATAAATCATCAGTATAACAAAAACCTTTTAACACTGGAACAAACCCATCCCCTCCAAAAACAGCATTAAGTCCTATTCTTTCCCATCCCACCATCTTTATCCATGTTTGTCTTAGCCAAAGAAAATAAAAAGAGAATACATCATCCATTTAAAAATCATTATCTGATGATAAACAGGCAGCCCTTAACCATTTCCAAGCATTTCACTGCAAGGTCCATGGATTACAGATCACCTGAGATAGACAGTTGGATCATCTTTTCATGCAAGTTCCTAAAACTCAGCTGAAAGATTAACTTCTTTTACAGAGTAGGAAAGAGTATGGAAGCGGTCTCAAAGAAGTGAAAACCTGAATTTCATTGGGAATGTGTAAATTGAGATGCTGGAAGATTAAAAGCCATTTGTGAAGGGCTTATTTTAGATAGGACTATACTGTGGAAAGAGAAGACAAGTTGGAGGTTGGCTGATGGGATAAGAAAGTGCTTCTAAGCATCCTCAGAGCCATTGCTTGGGGTTGAATTTTTTCTCCCAGGAAAAAAAAAGACAATAGCTGGACAGAACCTTAAAATACTTCAGGGTGGATTTGTGTTGTGGGGTTTGGGGTTTGTTGGGTTTTTTTTGGTTGTTTTTTTGTTTTGTTTCGTTTTGTTTTTCCCGTGTGATTTTCTTTGTTTGGGTTTGGGGTTTTTTGTTGGGTTTTCTGTGTGTGGGGGTTTTTTATTTATTTTTTTTCTTTTGTTTTGGTGTGTGGTTGGTTTGTTCGGTTTTCTTTCCCCACTGCTCTCCCACCACTGAGTATAACTAGAGCAGTGAAATGCTCATCTGAAGGCCAAAACCACGCAGACTGAAACAGCCTACTGTGAATCTCCCACGTTATCAGCTTGGACACAGTCCCTACAGAGCAGAGTCAGCATGAAGCCTGACATTCATGGGGACCTCTGGAGACACCAGCAGCAATCTCATGCTGAAAAACCATGAGACCTTACAGTCAAGCTTCTGTAACCTCTCCATTCCAATATTTTTTGCCAAATTGTTTCCATTCCTCTGACAAAAAGCATAACAACCCAGTTGAGATGAAAGGCAGTTGTGGTTCTAGGTGAGCTTTAGCTGCTCTCAGTTGTGCTGTGATGACAATGTGGGTGTTTCATGATGCCACCTGCAGCTTGTGTGACAGATGTGACTGTATTTTGTCTGGATACACTTGAGAGGCACCTGAGAAATGTTGTGTGTTTCCTGCTCATAAAACATGACTGCCAAGCTCCCTGGAACCAAATCAAAACAAGATACAGAGACTGTTCTACTAGGGAGGAAAAGAGTATGAACAGGAAGAAATAAAGAATAATACGTAGTGACTCTCATGAAATGCAGAATTATTTTTTCCAAGAGCAGTTACCACTTCCTACTGAGAAAGATTCTGGTACCCTCTTTTATACTATCTCATTTAACTAGCAAGTGATCTTTATTGAAAATCAGTGGGATTATTCAAGAATAAAAGAGGAATTTTGAAAAACAATTGCAGAACCCAGTCCATCATTGCTAAATCATTTGATTTAGCAACACCTATAATCAGTACTTTTCATCTCCTTGTTTCATCCACTAGGTATATTTTCATAAAAATAAGCATACTTTATCATTGTTTATACTTTTAAATAACACGATCCCATAATTCTCTATTTGCAACACTGTATTTAATTAGTTAAGTGTGATTAAATTTTATGCTTTACATATAATGAAGAAAATAACCACACAACAGTGTAATACTGCAATAAATTTGCCAGTACTGAAACCTTAACCTGTATATTTGGGAATTCTAAACAACATCCAGCAGTCTTAAGCAGTAACATAAAAATGAAACATACTCATTTGGGGTATCATTCTATCCAAATCTACAATAAGAATTGTAGAAAATGTAATCCTGCTAGGTCACACAAGTTTACACTGAAAAATACTACTTGACAATCCTCTATCACTAACGAAACATTGTTGACATGCATTGGGTGCGATTCTCATCCTGATACAGCTATAATGATACTGTCTTTAATAGGTTTTGATTTACAAATATGATCAAGATGCATGCCCATATTTTAAAATGCAGTTGTTAGAAATATTAAGTATGAATAGAGTGGAAAAATGAATTGTATTAGGCTGAACAAAAGCTATCGAGGAATTCACAAGCAATAGTAGACTCGTGCTTAAATCAGCTGAAAGAATTATCTTGCCCTTTCTACCTCATCAGATAGAAAAAGGGTCTGGAATACAAGATATAATTTTAAAATTGAACAAATGATTCTGCTGGTAGTATTCCATTGATTTCAATAGAATTGGGCTGGCTGGGAATTTGTTCTGTGTTGCAGCAGAACCCTGTTTAACTGACTGGGAAGTGTGAGGGCTCAGTTCTTCACAAGAACTTCAAGTGTGGAAGTGGAGGTACTGTCTGGGCAGGGACCACCTTCTGGGTTTAGTTTCTCTCAGGCAATTTCATCTAGTGCTTATATAAGATTGTACCCAGTTATGGCTGTAGAGCCAGCAGCGTTAGTTTAACACATAAATACAGACATCAAGTGAAATGCAAATGTAAACTGTGTTTCCCTCCACCTCGCAATTATTAATATTTACCAGCACATCTAATCCAGTCATTAACTTAGTAAGAATGTAAGAGACAGGTCCTCAGATGAAAAGCTAAACTAGTTCCTTGAGTTCAGTGGAAGTGGGCTGGTTTAGAGTAACACCGACTCTCTCCTAGACTGAGACTTTTCAGAAAGCAAACAAAGTAAACAAAATATGCTTTCCAGGTCACAACTCTAAAATATATCCTGTAAATTAAATTTTTTATTCTCCCTCAGGAACTGGAACCTTGAGAATACAAAAATGTCAGCTTTTAACGAATATTAACCTTTTAATTCCAGTCTCTCTTTCTAGAGGGTGGCTGCTGAGGTGATATGAAATACTGATGGACTATTCATCACGCAGCTTCTGCCTATGGGTCATTGCACAGCCTTAAACAACCACAGAAGCCGAAAGATAAATCTTTTGATGAAATACTTGCAATTCTTTAGAGACATTTTGAGCTAATGCCAGTGTTTACCCCAGAGTGGTTTCTCTGCTGTCAGCAGAAGCAAAGTGTCTTTATAATGCAGTTTGCATCAAGACCAAAACACAGCTCCACAGCCTGGATCTGAGAAAGCACCCAGAGACTATTTTGTCTGCTTTACTCACATAGCAGAACACAAGATCAGAAGTCAGAGCTCACCAATGAGTGTCCACATACAGAGTAGAAGGCTCTTCTTTGAGACACTAAAATTTGGAGCGATGCATTTATCTCCAGATTAGAGGCATTTCTACTCCTGTGCTACCAAAGAGGACAGCCTGAATCAGCAGCCTGCAGGCTTGCAACTGCACACACAGGTCTGGAGGGAGACGTGGTGGTACAGGGCACTGAGGAAGAAATCCGCTGCACAGAAAGGTTTGCTATGTGCCCAGCTTTTAGAGAAAACATGAAATTTGTTTGTTACGTGATACTTTATCTGCCCAATTCCAGCCTCATGAGTGCCAAAGAAAGGTGAAAAGAATTTGGTGGTGTTATGTTCTGCATTTTAAGAATAAATACAAATGGAGGGATAAAAAGAGATTGACTTTGGCCACTGCCCTAACTGATGCATGCTGGGGATTTTGTGACAATACAGCGTGGGGATCCTCACTCCTTTTGCCTTGCATCTATTTGCAATGGCTGCCATGTTCCAAACTTCTGTGGGACCCTACTGTCAGTCCAAAGAAACGTTACATTTTGTTCAGGTATTGGAATATGTTGTTCTGTTCTTGTGTTTCAGAAATCCAGGAAATAAAACTAAAAGCAGCATACAAATCAAATGGAAATAATCTACTACTCACGCAAATTTAAAGCAAATGTAGTTTGGAAGCCCTACCAATACCTCCTGTCAGGAATGTATCTCTTACAACACTCTCGCCATGAGAATTCTTTACAGCTTCAGTTCTTTTATTTGAAAGCTTGCACATTACTCACAAGAAAAGGTACTTGACAGTTAAATATATTACATACAAAGTCTTTGTACTATGAATCCAAGTCCCTTTTTTTTTACCCCACTCTTCTACCCCCCCCGCCTTATCAAACACCACTATTGACTAGGGAGCAAAAGCCCCCAAGATACTAAATCTTCAGACCATGAAGGGAAATGGAATGGTTTTCTAATGGAGTATATCTGAGTGCCTCTGGCTTTTAGAACCTGTCTTTAAAGTCTGCTTACTGAGGCATAGATGACCACTCAAACACAGACAGATTTGTCACTTCGGTTTTCAGGACACCCATCCTGTAAAGATCACAAAGTAATTGCGAGGACTTGAGTGGCTAGACCTTCTCTTGCTATTCATGAGGTTCTTGAATTGGATTTAATTTCATGCCAGATTTGACTCTATCAATGGAAGACCAGCTCAAATGATTTCTTAAGAAATGCCCAAATAACACCAGCCATTGTTACAAATCTTTTTATGCTCCATAATGCAGAGCAAGAAGAGATGTTTTAACTGGAAAAATCAAAGTATAGCTACCATTGTCCCAAGGGCTACTGTAAATATTTTACAGTGTAGAGTTACTAAGGACATACATTTAATTATATTTCAGCCAAATTATAATCCAGGTCTTTAAAACCATAGATCTATACATAAGGACACTAAGCCCTCTAGAATACTAAGTTATTAAGGTTTCCTTTCTTTGTCTCAGCCTTTCTGTTTGAGAGGTAATACTTATGATGTTGTGACTGCCTACCTCCTCACAGCTCTTGCACACTTGTTTTCATGCTATTGTAAGTAGTGGATTGATTGTGACCTTGGGACAAAAGTTTTAATATGTAAATGGCTGACCTGGAATGAGCTAATTTGCAGATGCACTGGGAATAAAGAGCCCATACCAACTCAAGAACTGGGATGATGGAACTTAGCTCAAGAATCCATGTAGGTACTGTGTTTAATAACAGTTACATATAATGAAGAATTTTCACTACTAAGTTTCAGAGTACTTGCACACCAAAAGCATTTCAGCTTCATTTTACAGGTGGTCAAAATGAAACTGTTTGATGAAGACCCCACAGAAATGCAATAGCAGAGTTATGAACAAAGAGCAACCTGCCCAGTTATCTGACAAAAGAAAGTGAGCATAGCCAGCTGTACTTGCAGCCCCCCACAGAGCCAGTGATGGGAACTGAAATCTTCGTCACACCTGCTCACCGCCGTCCTCCTGTAACCCCCTTCACCAGCTGTGGCAGTTCCCAATTCAAAAGTAAATTGACATTACCAAAACATTATGAAATAAGTGGATTGCATTTTCCAGTTCCCTTTCTTATCCAAGCCTCAGAGACCTGGTCAAACCATTTGGAAGAAAGTAAAATAAAAACCAACCAAACAAAAACCCACAACAAATAAAACCAGACACACGAACCAACACCCAGCAAGAAACCACACACAACAACCACTACCACCTCCTACATGAACATGTTAGTCTTTCCTTCTCAACATCCATAGTTGGATTGTCTTTTGGCTTGATAAGGTTTCTTCCAATACATGCATATTTTTAGATCTGTTGCCATAAAAATGATGCAAACTGGTTCCAAGGAACCAGCTGCAGAGTCATACTGATTTACACCACCTATTCCACACTAGGAATGTTAATAGCCATGTTATTTTTGGTTCCTTTCCTGAGACTGGTTAAAACTCAGAAGAACAAACCTGAGGTGGTGGATGCCCCATCCCTGGAGACATCCCAGAGCAGGCTGGATGGGGCTTTGAGGAACCTGAGCTGGTGAAGGTGCCCCAGCTCATGGCAGGGCTGGCACTGGGGGACCTTTGAATGCCCCTTCCAAAGCATGCTATGATTCTATGTTTAATGCTACTTGAAGACTTCACATCTGCACCCAATAGAGTGCTGAATCAAACAGCAGCTGCTGCATCTGACCGTGTTGGGACGCACTCCTAAATTCCCTTGCCACACATGGGAGATGAGTGATTCCAAACCCACTCAAATGGCAGATTTGGAAGCTGCTCTTGAATTCAAATACTTTCAAAGAACAGCAGAAATACATGAGAAAATATAAACTCAAATAAACAGAAAGTGCATTCGAAAGCAAGAAGAATGGAAACCAGATAGAATATGTGAAAAATAGATCAACAGGAGGATCTAATTTCTTCTCCTTCATGCCAATCCAGCTTTTACACAAAAATGATGCTTACACATGTCTTCCCTTAACAAGAACATCAGAGAAAAAATGAACTGACTGTGCAAGCAATGCAAAACAAAGTAATAACTATGTAAAGAAAAAGGGTTCATGAATCTCACCTGATTTCAAGACTTGAGAATAGCTCAAAAGGTTCAATAAGATTGAAATAACAATAAATTGCAATACTGTAGGGGAAAAATTTCATTCAATAGAAAAGACAGAACAATTCATGTTTAGATTCATATTTAAATTAACCAGCATTGTAATACAAAGTTACATTTACTCATACAGTCCTTATTTCAGCCTGTGCAAGTCTATCATGAAAAAATATTTAGGTTTCATCAGTGATAAAGCAGACACAGTTATGAGTCTGTTTTAAACACTTTTTATACAGACTGCAGACTTGAAGCCTCCAGAAAAATAAAATCCCATTGGATATCTTCATAAAATCTACCTGTCTGTTTTCCACAAGGATTCTTATAAGCCATTATGGGCTTCTATGAAACTGAGAGGGTTTTGGTTGTTTGGTTGTTTGTTTTAATTAAATAACAGAACAGAACATTCTCAGTAGCTCTTCTGGTAAGTGACAATGTCTGCTTCAGGCTTACTGGAAAATTAGGCAGAAAACTGAAGGCCAAACTATATGCAAACAAAAAGGTGTCTCTTCTCTCTGAAAATAATGTGGATTATCAGAATAAAGTTAAAATATGTTCCCTACATTGTTTCTACGAAGAGCTGAAGCTACTGCCAAAGACATAGTAAATGCAATTCAAGACAGCTGCATCAAATAATTCATTATTGGCCTGGGCACACTAGTACACAAAAGCAGAGAAATTACTATTATATAACCACCCAGAAATGGAAAAATTACTATTTTGGTCAGAAACAAGTAAAATTCTAATTTATTTAGAGAATATTGGCTGAGATTTTCAACAGAGTGAAAAGAAGCTAGATGCACATATTCCCCTGAATTTTAATAGCGTTTAGGTTCCTTTGAGAAGCCAAGACAACACTTTCAATTAAACTATTTTGCATAATAATTTAATGGCTTGATTCTGATATGCACTGAGACAATTCCCACTGCATTCAGTGGAAGTTTAGGGTAACCAGCATCTCTCAGCACCCGACTGAGGAAACTCAAACCATAAAACTTCTCAGTTACCTACTTTATGGATATAAAAAACAACACCAACAACAACAACCCACCACACCACACCAAATCACAATATGACAACCACCTACCACAAACAAAAAAAGGGCAATTGAACTGATTATGAAACAAGGGTAAAGGAAAAACAAAAACATATATATATATCTATATATATATATATCGACCCAGATGGAAATACTTCCCTAGGTGATTGTTTTTTAGTATCAGCTACTGAGAATGAACCTTCCCCAGGTGCTCCTCAAAAGCAATAGTTTTCTGATTAAGACACCCACATGGAGACAGAAGTAAGAGACAGTCCTTGTTACACTACAAATGGTGTCTCTACAAAAACTCTACTTCCCATCACAAACCATTAAGTAAATATTTTGTGACATCTGCAATTGTACACTGTGACATTATCAAATAATACGCAAGTCAAAAATTAACATATTGTCATTAACTGCCCACCTAATACATGGAGCAATGTACTATGTGATGTATTGATGATGGGAAATGTATGAAATTTGATGCCTACAATGAAAGAATCGAACATATTTTTGATTCCTCTAACCCTGTATCTTTTCAAAGCTGAGTAGATAATGATCTGCCATTCAGCTGGAAAATCTGTGGGCTGGAAACTCTCTTGGAGGGCTTATGAGTTCGTTGGGCCTCTAGCAATGAGGAGATGCTTGATTTTATGCTTCACGCACATTCATTTCAGTGCTAAGTATATGTTAGAGTTTTAAGCACATGTTTGAAATATTCTCTGCATCTGAGCCAGCGATCTCTATATATTGCTTTCAGGTATGATAGCAGTCGGGTAATAACCTTGCCTATGGTATAGTAGGATTCTATGTCCAAACCATGCAAAAGTAGCATGTTTATTTACCATCCAGTAAAGTAAATACGGTGCACAGAGTTATTGTATTTTCACATGGGCTAGCATTCTGTAGCAAGTAAGTGTCAATTCCCTTTAAATCCTAGAAGTAAGAGACAATTAAGGGACATAAAACTACCACCTGCCACTCAGTCTAGTTGTTAACTCAACCATGATGACATTATGGTTGTGATACAATAATCCTGCAAACACAGTATTGCTGCTCGGCTGCCTAACATGAGCAGCACCTGAATTTAAACAGTTTTTAAAGCACCTGGGTACAGATACGGGCAGTATGTTTTAAAGAGCTTTCTTAATTATTTACTGTATCTGAAGCAGCTCAAGCTCTCAAATGAAACTCTCTGTAGTTCCCTCCCATCCAGCTGGACACTGGGTGATCCCAAACTCAGGGCACGTCACTGGAAGCTCTTGGTCCTTTGCAGATTCACTTGCAGCCATTTTTGCAGCCCTAGAATAATTTCATTCAAAGCACATCTCAGAGAAGGTTTAAATAGCTACAGCAGAAGGACTTTGCAATCCTCTGGATTTCTAAATTCAGTGGAATTGTAACTGTTCTCCTTAGTCATTAGTCATTTCCATTTAGCATGACTCCTCTTATATAGAAAAGCTGGATTTCCAGAGGGAATACCAATATAATGGCCAAGCCAGATACCAGAACACAACAGTTGAAATAAAAATCAATATTGAGCCATACGGATCCAAAAGTACACTGAAAATAAAATTGTTTTCCGCTGTAAATGTAATTTTAAAAATCTAACATATTCAATACATTTGATATTGATTATTTTAGCAGTATTTCTGAAGGCTAATAGATACAGTGTGTACTAAATTCAATGTACTGGAGTACAAAAAGTGCTTTTGTTGTCCTAGCAACAGCGAGGAAAAAAATGATCTCACAAATAAAATTCAATGGAAATGCAGTGCTTTACTGAATTCGACAAATACATGATTTTAAAATATGGCAACTTAAAAATATAACTTTATGAATTTGAATCTGGCCTTTCCAAACCGAGATCATCCTAAGGTGTAGATAGGGCAGGAACAGCGAACTCACATTTTAATGAAGGATAAGTAACATAAAACTAAGTTGCCAGACTGGAATATTTTGTATATGTATCTGCTTAGTTTTCTGTGGCTACCATTGTTGATGGAGTAGAGAATTCCCATCTCCTCCTGTGACCAGGGAATTTCTATGGGAGTAAAACTAAGGAGGCACTTTTATTGGCACTGCAGTCTCAGGAAAGCAGGATGAGGGGCAGAGGGGACTGAGTCTGTGTGCCACTTAATAGGACAAGGTACGATCAAATGTGTCTTGTTTCTTGGAGACGGTCTCACTTTCTCTGAAGTACAGAAAGGGAACCAGCCTCACCTTCATTGTTTCATGATGCTGTACACGCTGAACACCCCACTGACCTCCATCACTTAGCACCTCACTGCAGAATCAGATCTGTCACCTTGATCCAGGTCCTACCGCAAACAAGGAAAAGAATGTGTTTCCATTTATATTAATAGGTCTTATAACATGTTTGTTTTATGAGCATCTTCAACAAGAATCCTCTAAGGAACAGAGAAAGCGAACAGCTAAATGTATTTCATGATCCATATGGAACTGGAATGAACCAGGGAACAAAACTAAACCATGAAAGGTCTTGAAGAAAATGGGAGGAACAGGCTTCCCAGATTTATGGTAAACTGTACTTCCACGTCATCTCATAAACATTTATGTATCTGAGAAGATCAGATCAAGTGCCTATAAACTGAAAGAAATGACACAGAATTAACAATTGTCAAAAAGATTTACTGTTCATTGGTCAGCCAAACCAGGAAAAAGTTTGAAGGAAATAATACTTGAATATTCAGTATGCTCAGAGTGAAACCAGATATGAGAAAGCAATGAGTATTTGAGGGATTTCTTTTAAAGGGATAACCATTTATCATTTCATCAACATAACATCTGTATGTACAATCGCAAGAGAGAAGTAATCACAAATAGAATTAAAATATATTTTAAATGAAGTTCTCTTAACTACTTCCATATGATTGTAAAAAACCCCACCACACAAACAAGACATTTTGTAGCTTTTTAGAGTTAAAACATCATTTAGAAAACTATAAAAACTAGTAGAATCTGAAATAGATTAATTCTCTGTAGAGTCTCATGTAATTGTATTATAAGGTAACCAGGTATTTAGTTAAAGAAAGCATACTGCGTACACATCTTTGTACATCATCACAAGAGAATATTGACATCCTGGGGGCATGATGTGATCAAGAAATGGAAAACAAAAAAAAAGCCTTTCTAGATTATTGGAACAGCTAATTAACACCAATAGCACATGTTCTACCTCCTGGAGAAGTCACGAGTCAGTTATAGTTATCCTTTAGACAGGACTCTGAACAACCTGATCTGGGTGAAGATGTTCCTGTTCATGGTAGGGGCTGGACTGGCTGAGCTTGGAAGGTCCCTTCAACCCAAACTATTCTATGATTCTATGAAGATTATTGATATATGCATCACCATCATCATGATATGGTATGTCCACTTATAGTAGCAGCCTCAATTTATGATGCAAGTTTGCTTTATTCTATTGTCTTGTATCAACAGCAGATTCCTTAATTATACATCTAAATAATGTGAATTACCAATAATTTTGTTTAGATTTAACTTTGAAAGAAGAAGTATAATAAGTGAACGGTCACATAAATCTAGAAGAGAACTGGTTTAAGAAATCTGTTATCATAGGGGGAAAAGTGTTTTTCTTAGAAAACTTCTGAAGTTTGGTTTTGGTTTGGATGTTTCCTTTAGTTTTGTCTGTTTGTTTTTGTGTGTTTTGTCTGCGGTGGGTTTTGTTTTGTTTTGGTTTTGGCTTTTGTTTGTTTTTGTTTTGGTTTGGGTTTCTTGGTTGGTTGGTTTGGTTGGGGGATTTTTGTGTGTGTGTGGTAGACATTGAACTAGAACTGAATGTCCATGCGCGAATTCACCAGCTACACTGGAACCTCAATGAGACTGAAATAACAGAAAAGTACAGAATATAAACTTGTCGAGACACATTTGAAACTGCAAGACAGATGCAGCTAGCGAGAGAGTAACATATCAATGCTGCACTTATTCCAGTGTCACTAGGATGACCCATCATCTACAAATTCTCAGAGCTACCAAGATACTCAGCATTAACTATATTAGTGCTAAAGCACATGATTTAGGGAGATGGAAGGGATGATGATGCAAAAAATATTATTTTGTTCATGGACAGCAATAGTAATTTCGTGTAACCTATATCCCTGCAGACAAACGTGTAATGCAGAATACTTTCAACAAGCAAAACATGATTCTCGGTCTCAACCTAATGTCGGAGTCATGTCACCTCTGGGAAAACTCAGCTGAACAAAGCTTTAGTTCATTTTTTAGCTCCAGATTCGGCTTCATGTTAACACGGCAGGTAAAGACAGACAAAGGCCAACGAAATGTTGAAATATAATCGTAAAATAAATAAAGTATTCTTTCGCTAAACAATATGTATTTTCGGTTGGATTATGGCTATAGCCTATGGAGGTCACTTTGGAAACATAACTGAAATACGATAGATTTTGCAAATGGCTTGTTCACATAGGAAAGTTGCATGAAAGTTAAGTGTACAATAGGAAAATATTCTGTGAAGAAATGAAACCAACACTTTATTTGTGAGCATGCCTATTCAATACAAAAGGGTCTCATTCTCACTCAGCTATTAATGGGTTAGAAGTGATTTAAGCTTAAAAATAAATATCCACAAAGGAGATATACTATAATAATACAGCTAATTAGCAATGCCAATATTATTATAAAAGTACAATGGAAAAAATAAAATTAACCCCCCCACACTGAACAAGCCTGCAGTACCACTGGACATAAGAAATGCACCTGACTAGGGTGTATTTGCAGCCAGCTCGGTGGGGAGTTTTTGAAGTAACTGAGTAATTTCTGACACCAAGGCTTTACTGGCTTGTACTTACCAGCAGCTCTACGATATTTCCATGGAATTCCTCACTCTCACACATTGTATTTGTTTTCTACCAGTGGCAATTAGGTGTTAGACACGAAGAGAGGAGACTGCAGCACACAGCTCTCTATTTAAGCACGCTTACCCAGAAGGGAACATGAAGGGAAAAACATGAGAGGTTTAAAAGAAACAAAAACCAGATGGCAATTAGAAAAGCATTTAAAGTAGGAAAATTGCTGCAAGGATGAAGTGAAAAAAAAGCTTATGTACAAAGGCCCCTTCTCCACCCAGAAAGCAAGTCTTGCTGACTCCAGAGAAAGAGAAGCAAACACACCTCCACTGAGCCCAGAGTCACAGAAACCAAACACTTGTCTTGGCATCTCTGCCATATCACTTCATGTATCAGCTACTTCTGCACAGGCAGACAGCAGTAGTAGTCCTCACTCATCTAAAAATGAAAGACATGACTAGATTTTGCATTAACTTAAAGGGAGCAACATGAATCTCACTTTCTTGATTCCATTCTGCAGGGTAATTGCCTGCCCCAAATTCCTGGGATCCTGATCTAGTTCTCAAAGTCAATGAAAAGACTCTCACTGACTTCCACTGTCTACACATTAAGTCTCTACATCAACAGACACGTTCCCTGCCCAGTATTAGGAGACACTTAAATGGTTGATGGGTTAGCACAGGCAAGTCAGTATTTGTTGAAAATCTATATGTATTTTTATAGCAGCTTTTATGACAGGCATCTAAGACACTGAATAGTAAAATCAGACACTTAAAATAATTATGGAGCTCATTTAAACTAATTAGAATGCCCGAATGAGTAGAAAGGTCATGAGTCTCTCTTTGAACATACCAAAAGAGACTCTAATGCTGAAAGGCAGAAAATCTGGGAAGTTTGAGGTAACTTTCTGCTTTGAGCATTTATATCACAAAGGCATAAATCATTCAGGAGCTCACACACTCGTAGTTGTCAACATGCAGAAACACAGGATTTCACAACCTCCGAAGTGAGAAGGGCAGTAGAGGGGGAAGATGCATGATGCTTCACTCATGTTACCTTAAATTGGGTTGCCTCCTTGGTTCAGTTTAGGTGCATTATTATATCAGCTGAACAAACTTTTCATGGTGTACTTCACTAGGGAACTCGGCCCAACTTAATGCAATCAGCTTCATCCTCTCTACAGGTCAGAGAAAATCCACTGTCCACTGACAGGCGTCACTTTCAAGCCTCAGTGATGTATTATCTCTTAAAGATTTTATTGGTTAGGAAGGAAAAATATCAGGAAAGACCTAAAATATTGACACTGAACCCATGTCAAACCTGGGGAAAAAGAGAACCAGCTGCTCTGGGTTTGGTCTGTCATGTTCTCTACCACTGGCAGTTGCCTTGCTCAGCAAAACCAGGATACTAATACAGCAGAACACAAACAGATTCACAAAAGTGAAACAATCAGCCCCTCTGGAAAGCCTGAATCTGCTCCAAGCACATGCAATGCAAAGCCAACACAAAAAACAGATAGTTGGGGAAGGAAAGTAGCAGAATTTAAAAAGTGTGTAAGGACAAAGGCAAAAGGTTTAGCACATCAAAAGAACCTGCACTCAACCCTTGTATTGCACACAATGAAGAAGTTCCTATGATGCAATTACATATAGAGCTTCATCACTCCCCAAATACCTTTGATTCATTTTATGTCTTGAGCAATCTGGGGCAGCCTGGCAGTATCAGCAAGACGGAGAATTGAGTTTATGTTTTTCATAGTTCTTACACAGTAAACCAAATTTCTGATGCAGCTGTGGTTTGAAAGAGAATTGTCCCTCACTTTAGCCATGAAGCCTGCTGTAGATGAAGGGGAGCTCTTGCTAAACCATTATTCATCCTCAAGACGACTGTCTTAATTAAGCTGGAAATGAGCCATGTTTAAACATCAAGGTTTATATGTTGCATAAATTAACAGAAAACACAGTATTTGAGCCTTGGACTATGCAATACATGATTTGCTTAGTTGTATTCTTAATTTTTTTCACAAAAACCCTCCACAGTTGCCTGGAAAGCAAACAGCAAACTGCTGATCCCACTAGTAGAGCACCCAATATGACCACAAATATAAACATATAAGTGGTATTCATACAAACCAGTTTACAGTACATTTCACATTGATCCACTCCCCAGGTCATGCTTTCTTTGGTTAGATATCTGCCTTTTTGAGTTAGTTTAAGCCCTTATGCCATCCTTACTTCTGCAACTGGTTCCAATGACACAGTCATCAGTTTTCACCGAAAACTTAACCAAGAATCCCTAGAATGCCATCTCTGTCTAAATAAAAATCAAGCAATATGCATACTATGAAGAAGGCTGAACAATGATTTCTTCTTAGGAGTGTGCGTGCACATATGCTGTGTGTTGGAGAGACAGACGGAGTACAGAAACCCATCACAACAAGCAGAAAGCTACCGTGCAACATACTGTTGATCAAGAAGATTTAAACACGAAAGCAAGAATAAATGTTACGGTGCAAAATATAAGAGGCAAATACAAGTTAGGACAGACTAATGAATACAGCCAGATATAGAGTTCTTTCCAAATAATCAGCTCATTTTCACTAACACAGTTTCATTCCAGCATCACAATGAAAGGAAATAGACCGAGTTCCCCAGATCAGCTCCACAGGAACCAAATAGACTATATAAATGTGCATAAAAGATGAGAAAATGGCATACTGAACAATGTAAATCTGGTAGCACTCAGTGCTCAGCTAGCTGTTTGCAGAGTTTAATACTTGCTATAATGAAGAAATAAATGATTAAGTCAACTAGCCATGTTCAAATTGTTTAGAGACATCCATTAGAGTACACCTGTCCAAAACGCAACATACTGCTGGATTGTTGACAAACTAATCACCAGAATTCAAGAACAGATGTAAATCCTGCTTTTGCCCATGTTAGAAGGCAGTATTATCAAGGAAGAAGAAAACTAGGAGTTTCAGGAAAGTGTGTAAAATAGATTGAGTTAAGAAAAAAGCTCCATAATGTTTTATAGTAGTTGGTCAGCATATAATTGCTTCTGATCTGACAATTTTTGGACAGATATAATTCCATTGTCTTCTGCAACATAGCTTTGCTTTAATCAAACAAGACTACAGTAGGAACCAACTTTTTCCTACCTTCTCCTCTTCTCCACAGCATAAGCGACTTGCTTTCGTTAGAGACTTTCCTGATTTTACACCAGCTGACACACAACAGGAGGAGGGTCAGGTCCAGTTGAAAGAACTCTAGAATAGATAGATTCAAAAATGCTTTAACTCACTGTTCAACCCCTATCATCAACTACTATCAGCTGTGATCTCATCAGCACTTGACACCGCTAATGTATCATGAAGGACAAAATGATGCATGTATTCACAGGTATTGCAGGTTGTATTTTCTGTCTGGTTAAATGGCAGGCTGATTTTAGGGAATCACCAGAATTATGGCAGATAGAGTTATTCTCTCAGAGGATTTTTAAGTGCTTAAGTGAAATCAAGGTCATTGTGGGGACCAATGGCAAATGTCACAAACCCATATTCTGGTCCTCTTCATGCTACTGTCAGTGCTGCAGCAAAAAGCTAAAAGCTTCAGAAACAAACATCATTTACAATATCTAGTGCAAACAAATGATTTAGACCCTTCTTTGCAGCTGTAGTATGACCAAACTGAATCAGAAAGACAAAGAAAATTAAGACATTTGGGACACAGAATGTAGTTCACCCTGTCTGCAGAAGAAGCTAAAAGAAATACAAACTTAAAACAAGCTTCCCACTGTGATTTACCTAGTATGACTACTGGTTTCTGTAACAATGTATTATTCCATGATACTTTGGGTATTTCAGTGCTTCACAAGGGAGGGCAAATATCCTTATTTTATATTATAGACAGTACAATCTTCTTTTTATATCATTAGGAAATTGCAATATTATTTTCATTCTTCCTACCCAGGCAAAGTGAAAGGGAGAAATACCAGCTCCATCCACTGACACTCTTGTTTTATAGTGTGAGAATGGGAGAGGCCAGTAATTTACTATTAATGAAAATAATCTGCAAATCACATCTCCAAGGAGGAGACTCACACATTTCCAGAAGACTCACTGAAAACTGCTCCTGGAGCATATTCTAGCTTCAAGCACTTTTTTCCACCCCCCCACCATGGAAGCAATGAATGAATCCCATGAACCTCAATGAGAAGCTTAGACCCCGATAAAGTAATACGATGTGTAACAGCATGGCCCTTCTCCTTCAGCAACATACTCATTGTGCAATCTCTTCACATTTACCTCTCTCATTTCATGTCAATGAGGAAAAATGTGGGCCAAGGAGGGAAAGAGATTTTAAAGGCTGTAGAGAACATGGGTCATTATTGTCTTCATTAAGCAAAACAGTAAAATATTATTGAAATCTGGAGAAAGTAAAAAAATGTCAAATTTTGCTCTTTTACTTTCTATACAAGAAAATCTTCTCTACACAGCATTGTCCTTTCTTTGTAGCAGCATGTTAATTGTAACCAGCTCCCAGTATACCTAGCCTCCACTGAACAACCACTGTAAAAATCCATAGAACAGATATATTCTTTTCATTCCTCTTTATTAACTTGGCCCCCATCAGGGAAAGAGTAAAACCTCCTCTATAGTTCTCTTGCCTTCCTCCTGCTTTCCCTCTCCTTAGGAACATAGACCTGCTGTTGAGCTTGTTGGAACTCCAACAAGGTGCAGCTCCACATAAGACTTCTGCACTCCCTGGAGTAAAAGGTGTTTATCCAGAACTGAATTATCTACAAGGGGAACTGTACTTCTCCGCTGCTGCCCAATTGTTTTTAGCAGCTCTTGCTTGTCATTCGGGCAGCTGTGATCAATACAGGTTTTCTAGGTTAAGAGAAGAAAACTCTGGTAGTGCTGAATGAGCCAAGGATACATACATTGTTTATATATTGCTCAAAACCAATTTTTGTCTCAAAGCTACAATTTTCAGATATACAGCAGTCCTCACGATCTAAATTAGTCTAAATTAGAACCACTCACTGTTTCAATTAGCCATAAAGAGATAAGTGGATATAAAAGAGTATTCCCCTTACTTTTACTTTGTATTTATTATTATCCAAACAATAATCATCTTTTTATTACCCTTCTACATTTGGGTTCTTTGTCTTGTACTGGAGCAAAATAATTGTCTTTTCTTATTTTTAGCTTTTGTATTATGACGAGGACTAACAATTTTGGAAGTAAAATTCAACCTTAACAAATTGTATTCTTCAGTAATTTAGGATCCCTTTCTTAAAGCAGCAGAAATAGAGTTGAGCAAAATACTCCCTTGACTGAGCATTTCATGTTCTTCTAGGAATTACTGATATTACGTGCAACTCATTATTCTCAGTATTTGGTACGACAGTGGATGAAGAAACAAATTTTGATCAATGTCAATCAATCAATCATACATTATTTCCAATAGAATGACATGCCAAATTCCTAACGGTCTAATGAAAGATGCTAATAAACGAGGACCTGTCAACTCAATTGCATACTGCAGCCTTTATACAAAGCAACTGCTTTGTAGCCCCCCTGTAGATAAAGGGCAAAAACTCCAGAGGTGAAATTGGCATTAAAGTGTGAAATTAAATCCATGAAAAGAAGATCCAGAATGCAGGAAGCACACAGCAAGAAAAAAATATTAACCTATAGCAAGACTTAAAGCCCTTCCAAAACTGCACAACAGTGGAAAAATACTTGAATCAGCAGAAATAATACTGAACATGGACTACTCCTTGACAAAAAGAATGGGATGAGTTGAGACAAGAGTCCCTCACAGTAATATTTAATTTAAAAAAAAAAAAATAAAAATGGGGATTGATCTATTTTTTAAAGGGGTTTCAATTTTAATTTGTGAAAATTGAATAAGAAATATCAATATAATGCCTACTTTGGGGCCATGTTTGATTTTGGACTGTTCAGCTGCCCTATGCATCCCCCAGTGACTGATCTGATCACAGTCTGCATTTATTTTCCAAGAACAAGGCAGAACACTCTGCTGCAGGACCCCTGAAGTGGTGCAGGAAGCCAGAAATTACTTAATGTTTGTCCAAAAGCCTGGGTTTGGTGCATGATTTGTAAACATAGGACTGGGAAAGAAGATGATCCATCTCTGTCCCACAGTATTCCACAGCTAAACAACAACATCTCAATAGATTGACTTCAAAAATTCCCAAAGGCCCAGGTAAAGGCATCATGGGCACTCAGCAACAAATTACAGACTTACTGTTTGTTCAGGTAGCACCTGGATGCAAGTGTAGCAGTTTATCCCAATCTAGAATATCTCTATTCTACCTTACTATTTGTACTAATATTTTGTTGCCACTTTTTGTAGTTCTGCAGTTGTCCCCTCTGTGGACAGGTGACTGACAGCACAATGTGCTGGAGAAGTCAGAGCTGTGGGACATCTCCTTGTGTACGAGAGTGGAAATTCAAACACAGTGAGAAAGGGCTGATACCACTCTGATGTTTCTCACAGTGATTTCTTTCTCTCACAATTTCTGCTGTTCGAACCATTGTCAGTGGAAAAATTATATCCATAGTCACACAGTCCCAGGGCACCCTCTTTTCAGCCACGTATGCCAAGTGTCCACCAATTCCTGGTCTATATGAGGATGCCAAACTACACAGTAGCACAATCCAGAACTTTTGATGAAAGGAACTGGTCAGGTGTGAAAAAATAGCACACTGCCCTTTTCTAGCCAGCAGACGCCGAGTTGAAACGACGACTCACTCCGTTATGATGCATTGCCAAGGACCCAAGGGCACTGTTTAATTCTTCCCATAGCTCAGAAGAGTTAACTATCACAGCAATTTAAAAATTACTTTGACACCTGATTATTCCTATTTCACAGAGAGGAAACTTCATTTCTGAAGGGTTTCCTCAGGACCATATGCAGAGATTTTCAATAAGATACTAGTAGCACAATTCTATTTTACAATCTGGTTCACCACGTGGTAGATATGGAGTTATACACTGTACATAAAAAAAAATTACCTAGTAGTTAGGCTGCTTATATCTTCCTCAAAATCCCAAATACATTTATCCTATTAGATCTAGAAAAAAATAACTACCTCAGAAAGATGAAAATCAGATAAGACAAAGACAGCGATACACAGGAAATAAATCACTGTTCATCTGTGCTGGTTTTGGCCTCGATGGAGTTAATTTTCTCCACAGCAGCCAGTGTGGGGCTGTGTTTGGGCTCGTGCTGGAATCAGCGTTGATACCACAAGGATGTTTAGTTCTTGCTCAGCAGGGCTCACCCAGAGCCAAGGCCTTTGCTGCTGCTCACACCACCCACCAGCCAGTGGGCGCTCAAGAGGTTGGGAGGGGACATGGCTGGGGCAGCTGACCCCAGCTGACCAAAGGGATATTCCACACCAAATGCCATAATTCTCAGAATATAAGACTAGAGGAGAAAAAAGGGCAAAGATGCTCAGGCTGGTGGTGTTTTGTCTCCCCAGGTAACAGTTACATGCGATGTAGCCCAACTTTCTTGGAGGTGGCTGAAAACTTGCCTGCAATAGGAAGTAATGAGTGAATCACTGCTTGTGTGCATGGCTTTTGCTTTACTTATGAAACTGTTTTTAGCTTAACCCATGAGTTTTCTCACTCTTTGAATTCTCCCCCCTACCCCACTGGAGAGGAGTGAGGGAGTGGCTGTGTGGTGCTTAGTTGCTGTCTGGGGTTAAACCATACCATCATCTGTTATCTTGTCTTATACATGGATCATAAACTCTAGTGATTTTTTTATTTTTCATTTGCACAGGGAGTACTAATTAAGACTAACAATATTTTTAATGTAGATTACTGGTATTTTACACTCAAAGCTTTTACATACCTTTTTCTTATCATCATGTGATTCTGCTTTCAAACAGATATATTCTTTGTTAAAGGAATTAACTTGCTGGCAATCCATTTTTATACTATATTGGTTAATTCTAAATCGTCGTGGAATACATTAGGGGTGGCTGCAATACTTTATTTCAGTAGTTCATTATAAGCAGTGAGGTTACAATAAGCCTCCAGTACGTCAACATCTAGAAACAAGTTAAAGTACAGTTTGTCAGAGGTCGTCTTTGTATCATGAGCCTGAAAGCCATGATTAGCAGATATTGCACAGAAAATATGAAGTGATAAATGTGACTTTATTGTACCTACAATTTCCTTACTTCAACTTTTGCATTATTCAGCAGAAAGTTTAACTCAACTTGATTTATTTAAAATAAGCCGTCAGTGAATAGATTGAGTAGATTAGCAGCTATGACACTACTTTTACTTTCAACTTTCACTTCCTAAAAAATTAAGATGGAAACTGATGCATTCTCTCCACAGAACGAAGCAGAGTATTATAGAATGCATTTGCCAAAAGAATAAATCATGATTGAGAAAAAGAAATTTGTTAATACAATGGTTTAAGGCAGTTGACAGAAATTTTTGTCAACGAGAATAGATTTAGGGATTCAAAAAATGAAATTTGCAGATGAAATGGCTTTGATGTTTCTGATGAAAACTATTTTGTTGACAGAATGGATCAGAGGGAAAAATATGCATTTTCTCAACACAAGGGCTTTAGCTCTTTGACAAAATGTATTTCATCTGCAGATGTTTTGGCCGAGTTGTCAATTAATCTCCATGTCTGCCATTAATCAGTCACTTTGCTGTCGACTGAAAGATTTCTTTAGTAACAGCTCTGCGGAAGCAACTGGAGGTATTACAAACAGCACCACAGTTAAACACCTTGAATCATTAGTTATGATGCTGTATCTGGTCCAATACTCATAAAGTACCAACTGAGCTGAAGATACAAGTTGGTTTTGGGTTAGGGGTTTTTCCTCTCCTTATCTTTCATTTGTGGATAGTGCTTATTACAATATCAACTCTTTTCCTTGGATTAAAATTTTATGAGAGCTGCCTTTCATTTAATACTTCAGCTTTACAGACTTTTACAATAAGCAAAAGGGCTAGCTTGAGTGCCTGGCACATCTTAAGCGAGCGCTAATGTGTAAATCATACTAACTAAAGTCGAGACACTTTCTTCACCCTGCGAATGAAGTGCAACACCCTCATGTGGAGAATCTGCCTTATGTGGCTGTGCAGGTCTACAAACAGCAAGTAGGAGGTGTGCAATAATATTTTCCTAGACTGAACATCTTCTCCCTTGCACACAGAGGAAGAGTAGCCCAGTTACAAGCTTAACCTGACCAAGTAGAAGAAGTGCCTAGAAGAAGGAAGGAAAACCAGTTGCTATTTCTCTTTTTTTTTAAGTGGTTAAGTAGCTACATGACAATCTTCTTAAAGTTGAGTCATACTTATGGGTTTGGTTCTTATACTAGTTTGTAAGATGCTCACAGCAGATGGTGCATTCTGCAGCCACGTCCCAGCCAGGCTTGCCTGTGGTCACCAGCAAACATCCACAGAGACTTACACCCTGTAAGAAAGTGGCATGGATATTTCCAAGGTCACTCAGGACAAAGAGTTTTGTCATGTAAGTCCTACACTGGCACAAGTACTTCAGCAATAGGGAATGTGAATTATTTTCTTCCTCAAGAGCTGCCTTTCTTTAGAAATATTAAGGTGGTTGATGACAATAGCAAATGCCAGCTATTCACCTGACCGCAAAGTTACTGTTGGGAGGAATAGTAGAAAGATTAAAATAAATACAGAAGAAACAGTCACACCACTGTCAAAAAGTAGGGCATGACTCCAGCTGGATGCTGCATAAGCCAAAATTTCTGAGAGCAAAGTTTAAAGAGTGAGATCACAGAATGAGGGAAAGCACAATCTGGGGGAAAACACTGAACCAGATCACAACAGACGAGGTGGAATCTGCAAAACCATTAGCAGGACAAGGAGTTAGAGATTCCTTATCCCACCAAACTGTTCCAAATACACTTGCACCAAACTTGACCTTGCCAAACCTCCATCATTCACTTGACTTAGGGATTTTTCGTATGAATGGATAACAAGTAGTTTTGGTAGGGGAAAAATCAAACAAATCCCCTCAAAAACCCACATAGAAAAGAAGAGCTACAAACTACTTCCAGTAGATTGTGCTTTTGCATTTCCCATTGCTTGAAGAGTAATCTAAGACTTTTTTCTAGGATACCATATCTTATCTCACAGCTTTGTGCAAGGATGAATCATGGCTTACTTCAGAGAAACTACATGGTTAAGACAAGCCTTTTGAGATCTTGCTAAAACCTGAATAAGGGGAAATGATGAGCCAGGTGAGAAGAAGAGATGGCAAAGTTCCTGCTGAAAACAGGCAAAACTGGGCAGCTTTTGTCAGATGCTGCATAGCATGACTGCAACAAACTGAAAATGAACCCTAAATAGTTATTATCAGTAAAACCACATCATGTCAGCTTAGCTAATACAGATTCCTGGAGCCCTCTTGATGCTGGGTTTAGCCTTACTCTTTTTAACAGGCAATCCCTGTCTATTCCTAAGAAAAGGTTTATCAGAATCTGGGGAACACTATATATTTCACTTGAAATACTTTGCAGAGTTTATTATGTTCCACTTTCTAAATAAAACTGCCTATTTTATTGTCACTGTCACTGCAGAGCTTCATTGTGTTCCCACTGGCTGCAGGGTAAAGAACTACTGTTCTGTGCAAAGGATAGACAGGCTACAGAAGAAAATTGCCCAATACACAATAACTACATAAATCTAATTATCTGAGAGGATAGTCCTCTTTTGTAAGCTGAGTCCTTATAGTTAAACAGAGGTTAAATTGTTTTTTTTCCTCCTCTTTCGTCTTCATCCAGAGTGACTCTTTCCCTGGTCACTGAAATAGTGGGGGTTAATTCATATCAACACAGCCAGTCAGTGCTGAATCCAGTACTCCTAAGTTACCTTTTTAGCATCAACTAGTAAGAACATTTTTTCTAACAGGCTCATTTCCCAATGCTATTACAAAATATTTCTTCATGTAAAAGTTTCTAGATAAACACCAAAGCTGTTGATAGCAAAGTTATTGCACCTGCACATTTTAATTGGCTAGGGAGGCATATCTTCGTAATTGGTATTTGCTAGCTTTCAAACAGAGAACTTTTCAGTGCAATGAATTTGGGAATTAATTCACACAAAAAATGCAAGCATTTCATGCAATGAAATGCAGACAGAAGTGATCAGCCAGTTAAGCTCAGCTCATGTGGGTGTAGAGCAGTATATTTGTAACAGGAGTAAAACAGTCCTTATTGTTTCCATCTCTACCCCAGCAAACACATCAGCACGATTCAGGGAAAACACAAATGATTAGTCAGCCGTGCAAGTACACAGTTCACAAAATAAAACTATTTTTCCCTATCCATAAATTTGCGGTTTGGGGAAGCAATTAGTGCAATCACAGAATAGCAGGAATATCCTGACTGCAGATTTTGAAGCGTGGCGGACAAAGCCTGATCAATCATGATGAGAGCCCAAGTCAGAGCTGCGAAGGGGATGAGTCCAGACCTCTGCATTTTAGTGAGGTTCTTGAAGAAGGCCAGAAGGGTTTTAAACTGAAAAATCACGTTTTATTAGAGTGGAAGCACCCCTGGAAATCTAGCCAAGGGCTTGATACTACTTAAAAATAAATCATCATTCAAAACTTTCAGATGATCTGTCCAGTATTCATGGACATAACTACATAACATCATACTATCAAGACATCTTACACTGACCTTACTTTGCTCCTGCTGAATTCAATCAAAGCAGAATAATTTTACTCCTTTAGGATTCTAATAATGACTCCTTTTGAAAAAATAAATAACACCTTTAAAGGATTTGTTTCAAATGTAATTGCTTCATAATTTGGTTCTTCTTTTTCCCATTTTCTCTAACAGTGCACAACCAAAATAAAGTCATTTATGAAACTATCAGATAAAGTATCTGTGAAATCATTTATGAAACTATCAGGTAGATGTTCTGAACAACTCCAGTTGTAAATATGCAATATACAACAACAATTCTGAATATTTCAAATAAATAGCCATCTGTTTCATAATGCCTTGGTGGGGGGAAAAAGAAAACAGAAGTTTTAATGTTCATTTATATTTTAACAGTATTAGAAATAGCTTCCCATTCTATAAAAGAAAAGCTCTGATGTTACCTTTGATGAACAAGGCACTGTCAGAGTCTGATAAGGATAATGGCTGAAACATTGTGGCAAAACCAGTTCATTCAGCCACAGGAGGTGATACATTCAGTGTAGGGTGAATTACAATTTACATATCAACGATAAGCTAATGAACCAACGCCCGGCTGGCCCCTACAGGAGGTGGGGGACATACTGGAGGGCACACAACTCCACCTTCCAATACACCCAGCATGGCACAAAGGGAAAAGCTGAGACCCTTCAACATGGCCTGAGACTTGTTGATCTATCACAATCACACCCCGACCCCCCTGACTTTTTTATCTTTTGCAGTAACACCTCCACAAAAGACCAAAAATTCCACAAGCAGGCAACCCAGAGGGCTATAAAGGCCCACGTTGTGCAAGCACTGAGGTGCCCATCCACCATCCTGCGGACCACTCTGCCCACCAGTCTCACCACCTGAACCCAACAAGACACCAGATGATGCCGCACATCGCTGGATCTGAGAATGCAAACTCCATCACATAAAAAGCGGAGCCGTAGGGATGGTGAAATCTTTCTCTCTCTTTTCTTTCTTTCCCATACTTCTACTTCTTTGCTTTCCTTTTTATATGTAACATAGTAACATAAGATTTACAGCCTTGCATATGCCACAAATTTTCAGTGTTTACCGGTTGAACCTACAATAACGTAAATGCTTCTGTCACCGAATCATATACCATCTGGGCCAAGCTGTAAAATAAAAGCCTTTTGTTTGTGGACCTTAAGTACTGTGCGTACTGTTTTCCAACCAAGGGGACTGGCGAACCTGAGTGACTACTCCCTCCACTCATACCTGAGGGTGGGACATGACAGGCACATAACCAGAAACTGAATAAAGAGGACCAAGAACTCTAACTAGGTATCAGCTATCCCTCACATTACCCATGCACTGCCTTGGTCATCTTCTTAGGTCTCTGAATATAAATCCTTCCATAGAATATCTCTGCACAATTTCCTGAGGTAGCTCCTACCTAGCACTTTTGAGGGCTATTCACTTCAAAGAAATTATTTCTGAAATTCAATTACATAAGAAATATGTTAATACCCAATTAGTTGGCACCTTGTATGTCATGTAATGTAACTACACTACTCAGCATCAGGATAAAGCAAACTTATCTCGATGAACACATTTGCATGTTATAGTATGACATTACTTTGTGATATAAACAGACAAATGGGGTAACATGGGAGATATTTATTATTACAAAGCGGCTGCTGATGGATATGTATATTTAAAGAAAACACTCTGGCAACCAATCTGTAGCCATTAAGGCACGTCATTTGCGTTAAGTAGGTCACAGCTTCCGCTACAGATGATCTGGAATCCATACAATGAGAGACAAAAATACATCACTTCCCAGGTTGCCCATCTAAAACTGTTCTTGTACCTGTGGTCTCTTGATTGATTGCAAATCTTTCTAAACACCCCAAATCCCTGTCCCTGCACAAGAAAACCTAATAAATAAATGGGCTAGAATAGCTAGTAAATGAATAGTAAATGTTAGTCCCCTCTTTCCATGGTTGCAAATGAAAATCAATGTGGCAGCACTCCAGAAGTTAGTCCATGATTTTTCAGCTTTTTCTTCCAAGAGATAAGGGGAAGGATCTTCATCTTACACAGAGCTTCGCAAAGGAGAGAAATATCACCATTCTCACTTTACAGATAGGTGCAGACAAGCAAAATGGTTTATTTATTTTTTTTTTTAAAGGTCATTAGGAAGCCCAGAACTCAATTGCACAAGAACTCATTTTCCGAATGAACTGAGGTCCATGTTGCCCCACATTATGTCTGCACCCATCAAATTTCCACTCTGCACTGCACATGCAGCTGGTCTTTGTCATTTGTATCCTGTCACACAGGTTGGGAGATTATTCAAGTCACATCAAGATCACATCAGATTATAGAACTGAACAGCATTTTCTGATGGTGCAGTCAACATAAAGCACAAGTGAAGCTACCAGACAGCATCTCTCCCAAAATCTCTGTGCCCTATAAAAGGTGAATATTTATGTTCATGCTCAAATCAGTGTTTTATGGTAAACATAAATATCTGCAGCTCATGTTATATTTTCAGCTTTTCTTTCATAGAATAAAACACAAATTTTGCAGCTTAGATTTATGAAACACAAGGATAAGTATATATTTAAGTTCACAGTCTAAGCCCCTAGCCACAAAGCTTGGACTAAGTAACCTAGAAGTCCTGAAATGTTTAAGGAGGATTTTGTGGGGAAGATTGTGGAGGAGGGGAGCAAAAATAAGGTATCTGTGAGCGAGAAGTGGCCAAAACTGTTACTGTCCTAACATAAAGCAGGACATGGAAGTACCTTGATTTTCATTAAAATATGTGAGAAGCTTACGTCAGCAATAAGAAAGGATGAGGTCTTTGTTAGAATTAACTTTTCCTGTTCAGAGTCTTCCAGGGAGAGTCCTCACCAAGCTGGTCCTGATGCCAAGCTCATAAATTAAATGGCTTCCCTGGGACCACAGAGGAGAACCAATGTATGAAGGACAGAAAGCCAAGGTGATGGTAATTCAAGTGGGCACAACTTACATTTGATCCATCTTTTGAAAGTATCATAACTTTAGTGTGCCAAGACAAGAACGCTAATTCCTCATAAACCACTTGTTAGGTGAGGTCTTAAGCAGAACAAAAGCAGTGGCCACGTGAATCCTTTTAGGGAGGGTAGAGAGGGGCAGCATGAAAGAATAAATAACATGGGAGAAGCAGACAAAAGTTTGTTATTTTTGATAAAATTGAGGAGTCTAGACACACTTAGGTAAGGAGGAAAAAAGCTTTAGCGGAGAGCTTTGAAGAAAAAGATTCAAAGAGCACCTTCAAGAAGATGACAGAGTTTTAAATTTGCGATGGAAAAGAATGAATCAATGGAGACACAAAGCAGCATTGTGCAAAGCAATGACAAAGTTATCTCTGTGATTGTGATTTGTACGGGTGTATAGTCACCTGAACCTCAGGAGATAGGAGAAGAGGGTTTTTTTAATAAAGAAAGTCATTGAGAAGCCACAAGGAGCATTGTCATGGGTCCAGGGATTTTGTGGGAAATAAGAGAAATATTTACAACCTGCTCAAACTCAGTTGACGAACAAAACTGAGGAAGAACCAAGGAATTAGTAATATCTAAAGGCAATTGCAGGACACTAATAAGGGTCATTGGGTTCAAAACAGGGCAAGTGAGTCATAATGATACAAAGAATAGATCTGGAGGGAATTCTGTGATCCTGAATTTAAGCTACGGTGAATGCTATTAGAAGAAATGGGCTTTAAAATGAATAAACTACTAATGTTTGAAAGGCACTTGGCATATACCAGGCAATGAATTAAAAATCTCAGGTTGATAAATAATGTCTTTTTAGATGTTTTGTACAGTTTAATATAGTAACCAGAATTTTTAAATTATCCAAATAGATAACTTCAACAAACAAAGATAGAAGGCTTACAGTACTGGAAATTTACATGAAAATACAAGACTTCTGCCCATAATCAGCAAAATTATGAGCTAATTTATTCAGATACACCATTTTCATTCAAAATGATGTTCCACTAAGTATACAGGGAGATGATCTTTGTATGCCATTCAGAATAATTTCTATTCAAATAAGTATTTGATCTGAATATAAAAGTTAGTATGTATAACCAGCTGCAAACTGAATATTAACTTAGTGCTTAATACAGCACACATCTTTAGAAAGGGTTGTGTTTGTTCCTATGGTTGCATGCTCTATCTCCTCACAAAAATCATACCGAAGACTAGAGTCTGATTGGGACCTCACAAGAACCAAAACATGAACCCTTCTCACACATTGTGTCTCATTCAAGTCAGAATCTGTTCTCTATTCTTTAAAAATCCATAGATATGCACAATCACAACAAATTGCAGCCCCGGGGTTTGCAACAGTAGTGGCATCAAAGGCGTTAATATGTTTTGCTCATTCTGATATTAAATACGTGTTTTTATATTTCTTCAGTTGGATTGATTATACATTTTGGAACAAGAACACTCACAAGAAGACATCACAAATATTCTAGGAGATTACACTTAATATAAAGGTTCACTTTCACCTTCAGGATTTTTTAGTTTCTGTTTAGCTCCCATCATCTGGGAGGACAGGTCTGGGCTGTTGAAACCCCTGTAAGCACAGCTGCAACATTATCACATAGTCATGGTACTGAAGTGTTCATCACCAGGAGTGGGGCAAGGGAGCAGGAAAGAAACTGATAAGATTCTTAGTTTGCCATGGCCAGCTTAATTCCTGAATTTTATAGACGGATTCATTAACTTCTGTATGTAATCCAGTTGCTTGAGGGAGAAGACAACCTCCTCTTCAGCCAGTTTACATGGACAATGGGTACAGACTCCTTCATGACTCAGTAAATCCACAGACCTTTGCTGGAATCAATACAGGAACCTACAGTTCTCCACAACTAATCAACAAGTCGCTTGCAGCTTTCTTGACTGATTTGTTTCCCTTTTCTGGAGCCAAACTATCTCTCTCTGCTCAAAGAAAACATTTCTGAACACAAATAGCCCTAGTTAGCATTTGCATGTGTATTTCCAGCAAATATTTTGGTAACAAAGACTTTCTTTTAAGACTATTTAACTCACAAGGTCAGCAGCTACATTTTTGAAGCAGGATATAATTCATCTGATAAACTTCCTTTAATCTGATTTCATGACATTGTAAAAAGAAACCTATTCATTAAAAAAAAAACAACAAACAACGTCAATGACTGTGTAAGTTTTAACACTTCCATTATCATGCTGTTTACTGCATGAACATCAACCAAGATTTAAGCCTACCTACCTTTCAGTGGTTATTGAAAAGAACACCTAATTGGTGAAGAGAGCAAACTATAGCTGCAAATCATATATTAGTACATTTTATTATTGCAAAAGAGAACTTCCTTAGCAAGCATGGAAACAAACCCAGGACTGAGGTTTACACTGAAAGAAAGATTTAGACTTCCTTATTGAAAAGGTAGAGACGAACACAAGCCAATACAATCGCTTTCAATTTGGTAAAAAGATTGTTTAAAGAGCACAAATCAAGTTATGCTTTCAACTCTGTTATATCCCAGAGCAAAAGTATAAGTACAAAACATTAAGTGTCTTTGTAACACCAGGATGAATTTAAGGTGCGTTTTGGCACCAAAATGCTATGTAAAATAAACAATCTGCATTTAGAACTTGACAGAATTACAACTGATCATCAAGCCATAAATCTTCACAGAGTCAATTAAAGAGTTGTAAAGCATAATAATGCATGATAAAAAGTATAAAATAGTTTCAAAGGCAATAGAGATTGCCTTCCTAGGGCAATAGAGATGATCTGGAGCAGAAATAGCCACTACTCAAATATAATCACCGGCAATGGAAAAATACCAGCTTCTAATGTACACTCTGACTTGGTAACTGCTATTTCAGGTAACAATCATTAAACAAGCAAAACAACCAGCCCATAGTATAGAGATAAATATCTATCTATATACAGTACACAAATACATTTAATGATACACCGCATATTATTAGTTATGTGCCCTTTAGCAAGACCAAACATGCCAGAAATTACTGTTTCAACACAATCTTAAGGAAATTATCTCTGCAGTTCTAAATATGATCACATTATTTTCTACGAGTGTCAGTTTTACTTGGCATTATTACATTTTCCAACATTTTGTCTTCTAGCATTTTTCCATGACTATCTGTGTAGATTAGAAAGGTTCTTAACTGTGATCTGTAATAGATTTTGCCTGTAGCAAAATTCATGCAGGCATAATAGAAGAACAAAGTGTACTCTGATGAAATTGCAACCATAATTTCCAGATGCCTGACATTTATTGCTTATTGCTATTAGAATTCAAGTGCCTATTTGTTTTGTACTTTGCTTTTATTCTTGCATCACAAATGTATAATGGAAAAAAGATATTTTAAATGCTGGGTTAAGTATCACAGATCAACAAGAGGCACCAGCATAATCAATATTACTTAAACACACTCCTAGGCAATTAATTTTTAAGGAATCAAATTGTTGTACCACATCAAAATTTACAATACAATAAAGGTTGTTACATTCTTTATTGTTTAATTAAAAGCAACATTTAGCACACATGCAGCTAACTGTTCAGACACTGACATAAAATGTCCTGTTTATCAGAGAGATATATAAACAGCATTTACTGTACATTTTATTACACTGTGTTAATTAGACTTTATTAAATTTCATATGCTTATCAAATTATCAAACATAAGACTTCAGAACCCCAGAGAAATGTGCTGCTATGCACACTGCTGTATCCTAAGTATCTACAATACTCCAGCTTTTCTACGTAGTACAAAAGTTGTATGCACGGTACTTAAGCACACTCGGTGTAGAACCACTCAGATGCTACACGCCTTTGAAGAGAGGGCCAGTCCAGAAAGATTTAGCCTATGTGTTTGCCCTTAGGGACAAATGCATTCACTATGTAAGCAACACCTCTTTGATAGGCTCTGGTTTTCACAGACAAATCCAAGTGGAAAGGCAGCAGGTTAACACAATGGAAGGCCCAACACCCACGTGCATCAAGCAGCACCTTAAAAAACCTAAAAATAATTTATTCATGCAGACTCTTCTTGCCCATACACCCAAAGTTCAGCCTTTGGCCACTCTCCCACTTTCCATGCTCTCTTCTTGAAGCACATCAAGAGGGGAGTCTCTCCTATTTTTTTTTTTTAAATTATTATTATTTTTTTTAAATATGAACAAAAGAGACCTGGATCCTGCTCCTGGCTCTGCCTTAAGCCTCCACTTCAGCTTATTCTCACTCAGGTATCGGAAGCAAGGCCTGGCCTTTTAGGAAACAATTAAATGTCAGATGTCCCAGAGGCTTCAAGCCATCAGGCAAGACACAGAGTCAGCTTTAGCAGCCCAATTTTCAGATGGTTCAACAGGGGTCCAATACGGTTCACATGCATTGAAGTTATTTCAACAGCACCATTGCTGATTTTTGCCCTTGGGCTGTTTGGCACCACGTTTTCTGAAACGTGTTCAACCTGAGTGAATATTTTGAAGGGGTATTGCTTTAAACAGAATTTCTTAGCCCTCTGAGTAGTATTGATTTTCCATCCACTCTTCTTCAGAGATTATTTAGGAATGTTTGACGACACCAACTCATACAATGCACCAGCAAAAAACTCTCCCTACTCAAAAGACTTGATCCTCTGCAACAAACCAAATGAGAGGAAAGAAGAGACCAGTTTCACCTGCTGGTTCTTGGTGGTATTTTTGTTTGTTTGGGATTTTGTTTGGTTTTGTTTGTTTGTTTTGAGGGTTATTTTTGTTTTGTTTGGGTTTTGTGTGTGTGTGGTTTTGGTTTTTGTTTTGTTTTTTACATTCTGCTTTTTTAGAGAATATTAGGGCCCTTTGATCATCCTAGTCAACAAAATGCTAGTGTGCTGGTGATGTAGCACTGGCCTCTTTCCCAGCCAGAAAGAAAAATGAGCATTGATAACTTCTTCCCAATAGGCAGCTTTTAAACATGTAGAATACTTTATTATATTTATTTTTATTACTTCTTGAAGAAAGTACATGTTCCAGCTACTGTAAATGGCATTCTCGGCTGCAGTAACCATAATCATTCAAACAGGATAAGAGCTACATTAACTTATGCATTTTTGGAATACCTGAATTTTTTCCAAATCGTTGTGCGTATCTCTTACTCAATACATTCTTTGTCTACTCTCCTTTTGTAAAAGAAAGCCAGAAACAAGCTTCATGCCAAGCTGTGGGGGTGTGACATGGGAGCAGATCCCCAAAGGAGAGCTGGGTTGGCTTCCGTGGTCTGTTTGGTCTCTGCTTGGACATTTTGACCTATCCTGAATTCCAGGAGGGACCTAACCCTGCACCTTGTACCTAAATCATGTGGTTTTGTAGGAAGAAAACCTCCCTAGTTCTGTTTTGTTTTCTGAGTACATAATCCAAAAACTTTACATAGTCTATATGTGAGCTGCTTCTTGCAGAGGTGAACAAGAGTTCTGACTTTAGCCCAGGAGAAATGTGTCCTACAGCTCAGAGAAGCAGCACACTCCTTCAAATAGTTGTGATAATGTGTGCTGTGAAACACAGACAGTCCCTGAGATCTACTTCCAGTCTTAGCAATAGTTTGCAATGTAATTATTTTATTATTATTTTTAAATAGAGTAGGTTTTATTCCATTTTAAGATTCTATTTATACGCATGGGGGTATGAAAAGGTTCCTTTCTTTTCATGTTAATACACAGCTACCTTATGAAGCAATAATGTTTCGAAAGTGAGATGTGATGCACTGAGCTTCCCTGTCACATAGAGACAGGTTCCTCCAACATTGGACTCTAGTCCCAACTTAATCTTAACCGATAGGGATTCATAATATCTCTGGGCAATCTATGTACCTGCCCATTTTTGCTGTTAGAAAGATTTTCTTAATACCTAACCTAAATCTCACTACCTTCAGTTTCAACTCATTACTACTTTTCCCAGTGCAAATGGACATGAGGGGCAGTCTCCCTGGTTACCCAGCACCATGAATAAACCCCCAGTCTCTTACCCAAGCCATGGAGAGCACCCTCACTGGGAATTTCTTGCATAACTCAGACCATTCTCAGATGTTCGCACAAAAAAAATAGCTATATGAACCAATAAATAAGTCTACAGTTTCCACTCACTAAGTGTTACATTTCTGTGGTTTTTTTGGTCGTTCTTTTTTGGTGTGTTGGTTTGGTTTTGGTTGGGGTTTTTGTAGTTTTTTTGGCTTTTTTTTTTGGTGTGTGTTTGTTTGTTTTCCTAATTCACTTACAACCAAGCCAAGGCCCACAGATAAAACAAGAGAAAGGGTTGACAGAACTCCTTTGCAATCCCTAAAGAGCAACGACAGACACCTGCAGCCTCGCCACTTTTGCAGAGCACTGACACTATGGGTACCAAATGTATTGTCTAAGCACAAAACAGAGGGATCTGGGGAAGACTGGGTAAGAACAACATAAGGCGTGCAAGTCATGCGTTATGTATTGTCTAATTCTATGTGGAAATTCAGAAAGCACTGACAATTTGGAAACCTTTTTCCATAATCTATGCTCCTGCAATCCAAGACAGAAATATGCCTCTATAAACATTAAATGCCAGCCTCTCATACTGCCGCATTATAGTCGGTTCCAACCCCAATTTTAATTCATGTTTATGTTCCCACTTCATAAGTACAGCAGAGAAATTTAGAATCTTATAAAAAGGTATACACTTACATACCTTTATATAATGCTTGGGCAGTGTCTCCTGCCCTCAGTAGGCCAGTCATACCAGAGACTGGAGGAGAAGGAAAACTGCTCTGACACAGACAGCAAATGTGTTTGTATTTCAGCCTTGACTCTGATCCCCCAAAATAACATTGCTCACTTGCTTTGGTTTTTTCTCTTCTTTTAAAAACTAGCTTCCAGAGCTCTTCAGTGAACTAAGAAAATGAGTGGTTTTTTTTGTTTAACATAAAACAAAGGCTTCTAACTTTCAAGCGTGTAAAGAAAACACCGTGAAATGTAAACCTGAGTGGCTGAAATAAGATGCCAAATAAAAATAAATACTATAATATTTACATATGGAATTATCTGTCATATAATTCATGTCCATGTGAGGATGTGTGTATGGATCTGCATATATACATAATAGCTCTTGTGATTTGAAAGTTAATTTCGTAACTTTTGAGTCATGACTCATGAATTCTGAGATTTGACAATGATGGAGCCTGTCAGGCAGCACAGCTGATCCAGCACAGGCAGAGAGAAGCTGTGAAAAGGTCTGGCAGGGCTCAGTTCCCTGCAGGACTGTGGGACCACGGGATGAGTCACCATTCAGCAGTGGTGTGATCTCGGAGAAGTTGTGCTGTGTGCTGCCTGTAGTCATCGAGCCTATAGGCAATTCATAGTTCCAAGACACTAAAGCAGAGAATTTACTAAGGGTTTTGATATTAAAGTGGAGTGGCTTGTCTCTTCGGTTGTGAGGGTTTTGGTTGGGTGGGTGTGGTTTTTGGTTGGTTGGTTTGTTTTGGTTTTTGTTTGGTTCAGGGGTTTTGTTTTGTTTGGTTTTTAAAGGAAGCTCATCAGACAGTTCAGGGCTCCGAGCTGAGGACTTTGTAATGGGAGAAAGAAAAAAGGGTCTAGAACATCTGCTTCATGCTCACCACATGCAGATGTAGTCAAAATACCAACATTGTAAAACAACGAGAAAAACAAAGAATAATTCCTTCCTCTGTGAAGCACAATGTCATTTATGTCCATATTTGAGATGTACCTTTTTTCCAAGCATATCTAATCCCTCCATCCCAGAGTGCAAGAGGTAAAAAAGAAAATCAGTTAACCTTGCACACAGAGTTCTACATGTGCCTATTGGGCTAAAATGTTCTCTAGGATCTCCTCTGCTCTGTGGACTCACCTTTTTCCTGAGACTATGGAATAACCAGAGTTTAGGCTGATATATTTTGCTGGCAGTGCTAGTTTTAGCCCATGTAGGCTTCCAGGGTAAATAGAGGCAAAAGCAGCCAGCAAAGCCAGAAGCCATAACCACTGCCTCTGACAGCAGCAGGTTTAAAGAACATCTACAGAAAGAAGCACAAACTCTTCTCCCTAAGGACTGTGAATCGTGGAGGTAGGAGGGGAAATGATGCAATTTTTCAGTTCTTTCTCCTCATTGAGAATATTAGGGTTTTTTTTACCAGGTTCACAATCTCTTCAATTTGTTTGTTCTAAAGTTCCAGCTCTTGGAGTCAAGTGAATCTCATCCAACATTTCAGAGCAGGGACAGTTGAAGACCCAGGAGGGGCCTTCATTTACAGAAAAATTAAGCTTAGTTTTTAGACTATGTTCGAAAATGCACACACATTCTTTCCTGCACATACCCACAGTTGCAGACAGTACCTACTAAGTCCTGGAACACAGTCATGATATGAACAGGAAGGTTTTCATGTCCTGGTTTTTTTCATGCCAACTTTCTGCAGATATTTAAGAATGAACATTTCAGTCTCTATTTCCCCACTGTAACATCAGTGGAAATTGTTCCAGAGCTTATGTATTCACTTGTCTGTTTTTTTCCACTGTGAAATCTTAAACCACAATGACACAGAAATGTTAATTTAACAAGATCTGAGAAGTGCCCTGAACAGAAATCTCACCATGGAACAGTGGCAGAATTTTTCATTTTACCTGAAGTTTTCTCCGTCCATTAATGTTTAGTCCAGCTATTGTTTTTAATTCTCTGCAGTTTTTGCATGTGCATATCTTGCGGGACTGATGTCTGAAGTTCTATTTGACTGCCTTTTGTCTCCAGCTTACAGACAGAACAAAATTCATCTACAAATACCCGACAGGGAATTTTTAGAGGGAAATAATTGCATATCTGTGTACCAGCTAGTGCCCACATTTCTGTCCCACAACTTCTGCAAGAAGGAATGAGTCTGAGCTACATTTTACTGTATTAAATTCCATTAAAGACCTTACATCAGTAGCATAAAGGTGCTTATCAAGGCATTAAAAGGTTCTCTTGGAGTTGGGATCTGGGCAGGGGAAAATCCACACAACAAACTTTTATGCCAAGATCCAAACAAACACAATGTTTTTGCTACTTTGATGTTTGAAGAACACTGGTTATAGCAGAGGAATCAGCAACACTGTGGTAACGTATTTCAACTGTCATCTAACTAAGAGAGCAGGGGAGAAATCTTCCCAATTTTTGTTGAGAGGGTAAGTCAGTCACAATTTTTCCTCCAATGAACAGAAGGGAAACTGTTCTAATTCTCCAAATAGGTTTGTCTTCCAGTCGTATGTTTAATTAAAATTCCCCTCCTTTCACTTAAAAAAACCCAAACAAACACACACACGCAAACAAAAAACACCACAAACCATCAAGAAAAAGAAGCGTCTGATTAAACAAAGGTTCATTCTGCGACTGGTAAAGTGTAGTTATTAAGCCATGATGTCTTTCTTTAAAACCAATTTTAAATCAAAGATCATATACCACTGCCACTTACGCAAGTTTGCTCATAATTGCTCCATGCAATGCTTTGATTAATTAAATCACACTAGAGATTGTTTCTTAGTAACACACCTGGTACGCTCTTTGTTGTTGGCGTTCATTAAAACGCTGTGCTTCATGCTGCTTTGCAGCATGAAAGGATATTAATCAGCTAAATTGCCATTAAGAGTCATATCAATATTTGCTGCACACTGACTGTTTTTCTAAATCTTCAACAAAGGACATTTCACTGAAATCTCAGGTTGGTAACTTACCATATGACAGTGAAGCCAAGTTAAAATGTTTTATTTTCTCTCTGGAAAAAAAAACTAAATCAAGCACATAAACTAAAAGGCAAAGACAGGGTGTTGGGGTTTTCTTGGTTAGGACAAAGAGTGGCATATTCAATAAACTAAACTTCATGTACAGAAAATCTGAAAAAAACGAAAAAAAAAAAAGCACCTCTCATTAACGTCTGTTCTGTTCCCTAAGCAGAGAAGGCTCCACTTTGTAATGCAACATTGGTAATTAGGTTCAGTTTCAGAGCCTGAGCTGAAAAAGTGCCCAGGGAATCAAATGTTACTTTTCATTATTAATGTGAACGAGAAAGTGCTTCCAAATATTTCTCCTTCTTAGCAACTGCCTGTTTACATATGATCCGCAAACACATTGATAAGCTGAAGGTGAGCCAGTAAGAAGGGGAGTGGCTATTATATTAATTACTTTTGCTTTCTCTATGATTTGTTCTTAGATTCCTCTTTTATTCAGGTCCTACATACCAGCACAAATTCATTCTGCAGGGCACATAATTTTCCTGTGCTGTGTATTTTTTGTCCAAAAGCACAGCATGCATCACCTCAGCTTTCTCATGGTCTTTGCTACTTGGTACCAGGGTCCAGATTGTGCTGCTGTTGGAGCAGGTCTCTCTTTTACAGCATATTAAAGCCACATTGCATCACAGCAGGATAATGTATGCACAGATAACTGCGCAAGATACAAAAAAAAAAAAAAAATTCCACAATTTCCTTGTATGTTCTTCTCATGGAGTTAAGTTGGCTAAATTTACTGTTATACCTTCTCCCCTTTAGCACTATCAAGACCTATGTGCTGGTCAGCACTTGCGCCGAGATCGATCCCTTCACTCCTCAAAGAGCAGCAATTGCCTCGATCCACAACAGGTTCAGAGTTGCTCTCTGGACTCAAAGCCTTAACCCAGGCAGAGCTCTCCTGTCCTCCCACCATGCGATTTAAACCAAAACCACACGTATCTGGGAGATGTACTAGACACTGAGCTTGATCTTAGCCAGAAGGCTGAGAAGCTGCCTACGGTCCTTCCTCCGGATCCTTCTTCCACAACAGTATCTTAAATAATTCAAAACTGCTCGTGCCCTCCAGGACCGACCTTTTCTTTTGGGATCATACTTTCTCAATGATTTGTTTCTTTTCAGAGAAGATGGCTGTGTCTTCCTAGGAGGTGCCCTGCATAACAGTGAAGAAGCCTCTATTCCAGATAGATAGTAATTACATTTTAATTCTAATTTTGGGGTTTTTTTTACAGCTGTTTAACATTCAAGTTTTAGGGCTACAACTTCATAAAACCACACCACAAGTAATGGCAAGTATTAGAACTAACCACAGTTCTAAAAACAAAGGGGTGATAGTTTGGTGCTGCCTTGCCAAGGGTGCCCAAGCTCTGCATCTCCCCAGGCAGAAGCCCCAATTACAGAACTGCCACACTCATCTGTTTTCTCCGTCTTTTCTTGAGCATGGGAGACAAGAGAAACAGTTTAGTTTGCAAAAATGGGTTATTATTTTGCTACATGATTTATATTTAGGTTGATTTAGAGGTAAATCACCATGGTCTTGGAAAATGTATTCATTTTCTGATATTCAAAATACGACATAAGCGACCAACGCATCTTTATATTATAAACAGAAAAAAATGTAGGCACCATAGGAGTTTTATACAAACCATGCAGAAAATACATATCTTTACAGTACTTTCTGCTTACTCCTCTCTCGCACATGCTGGTTTGTTCTGCCTAGTTGTGTGCAAAAGGAGCATAGCTAGTAAGTGATGAGGCATGCTTGAATTAAGGCTTGTAATTTCTCCTGCTGAAAAACGTGATTGTCTTATTGAAATTTATGAACCATAGTAAACACTGAAAATTTGCCCTGAAATGCAAATTCATTTTAAGAACTCCTAATACTTTTCCTGCAAAAATATTTTGAAATATCTACAAATTCTCACTTTTGCAATATTTTTATTCTAGTTAGGAAAAACAAACAAAACATTTTTTTAATTTTTTTTTTTTTTTAATACAGAAGCGTTAAGGAGATTATTAAGTAATCAGTCAAGTTCCTTGGAACGTGAGTGTGCCCAATTGCAGCTAAGTAAATTTTTTTCATCAGGTGAAAGATTCAGGCTTTAATCATTAATTCTGATCTTTATCATATCACATGCAGCAGCAGATGTTATTTATGTTTGGGCTGAAGTTATCGATGCTCAAGTCCTGCCTGCATACACCTGCTCGTTTATGCACCTATGATACAGTAATGCAACTCTCCAGGGTATTCTTTCCTTGGAGGAAATATTTCTAGCCATATGGTTGCTATAAATCCAAATAGTCTCAGTGGAAGCCATACTGTAGAGGAACAGAAATCACACTACTCATTTCATGTTGTCCACCATCTCATTTTCAGTTTTTCTCAAGGAGACTACCGGCAACAGAATTTCTTGGATCTCCTTCATGAGACCGCTCAGCAGCAGATCCAAGGCACACGTGTACATGTCAGTCACTAGAATTGTTATAAGTATCTAATTTGCAAAACTGTGTAAACATGAGAAGCACAGACATCCAGTCACTGAAGGTTCACAGGAATAAGGGAAGCATCCTCAGATGCTCCTGGCGAGCTCACCTCAGCTCATGTAGCAGCATTTACAAAGCTCAGCCTTTCCAAGCTCTTGCACTCATGCATTATTCCCATAATGTTTTATGCCCAATTTCATTTGTTACTGACTTAACTGGTTAAAATACGCCATTAGTGGTATGTTATATAATCTTAAGGTTCTGAGCAAAAGATGTTTTTAAAAGAGCTGAACTAAAACAAGGGAAATAGAAAATAGCTTTGAAATGCTTTACCCTTCATTTATTTACAGCTCTGTAATGTTCAGGGTTGCTAATAGCTATTATAAAGCAAAAATGCCTTGCATTTATTGATGGGAAGATTATTGCTGCCAGTTTTTCTTCTTAGCCCCTGTATCACAAATGAGTAAATCATACCCAGCTAAACCAAGGTTAAAAATCAGAAGATGCATTTTAACAAGAACCTGAAAAAAAATTAAAAATAACCTTCCATCTATGGAAAAGAATTGTTAATTCATTGAATTTTGTGGATTCCATGAACTGATAAGCTCTGCAGCTCAGGCAACTCTGAAATTAAATTAGGTTTCAGAAATGAATATTTCATCTTTAAGATACTGTTGCTTGGAGACCTGGGAAAGGAAGGGTGATTTAACAGAAAGACATGGGAGTTAGTTACAAGGGGCATCGTTTTCCACTCCAACTGGCTCTGGAACATGCTATAAAACACTATCACAAATGTAAAAGAATGTATGTTGCACATATTTTATCTGAAGAAAAAAAGAAGGAAAAACCAAAATAAAACCACAAAACAGTCCTTTTCAGTCTGTCTCCTTTCAGCTCAAGTAGTTCATTGAGACACCTTTCAAATACTTGGAAAAAAAAAAGCATAAAGGCACAATCACAGAAGTTCTTCAAATGAAAGTTCTGTTAACTCTTCAGTGAAATCTCTTTCCAAATAGAAAAAAGTGTCCTAACCTTTCCTGTTCTTGTCATTCCTTTTAGTCCTGATTTTAGCCTTCTCCCATATTTTTCTGGAGCTCCTATTAAAGCATGCTGAAATTCCCATGTGTTCACTAGGAACAGATAACCAACTTTCTACCTCTGTTTCCCCAAACTGCAATGCAATTAAAGAACCAAGGTGCAAGTTCATGGTTTATAAGCAAGTCAGGAACAAAAGAAAAAAAAATAAATCTTCTGATGAACCAGATGAGAAAAAACAAGGAAGATCTAAGGACTGGGAAGCCACCATGTGAGGAAAGGCTGAGAACTGCACTTGTTCAGCCTTGAGAAGAGACTGCTCAGGGGAGACCTCATCACCACGTTCCAGTATTTAAAGGGTGGCTGCAGAGAGTATGGAGACCCCCTTTGTACAAGGAATCCCATGGAAAAGATGAGAGGTGGTGGGTACAAGTTACTCCTGGGGAGATTCCAACTGGACACAAGAGGAACATTTGTCATAATGAGAACAAGCAGCCATTGGAATAATCTCCCCAGGGAAGTGGTGGATTCCCCAACATTGGACACTTCTAAGATTCAGCTGGACAGGGTGCTGAGACAGCTTTTCTAGACTGGACTTTTGCCAAGAAAGGTTGGACCAGGTGATCCTGGTCCCCTCCAACCTGGCATTTTGTGATTCTGTGACTAAAACTGATTTTACTGGCATTATCCAATATCCTGGAAAACAAGTGTGCAGAGTATCCTCCATTTGTTGCAAGCATTAAACATGAGTCTTCCCATTAGTGACCCTTACACAATGCGGTTGTCATTTTATTTCCAGTTTACAGGACCAAATAGTTCATTTTAAGCAGAAACAGGCAAAAAGAGACAGATACTTTCCTGTGAATAATTTGTGCTCACTGTATAATGTTGAGGGTAACTGCCTTTTCAAAAGAAGAAATGGAGGAGCAAGTAGGAGACTACAAGAATTACTGTTCTCTACTGTACATCTTAGCATTAGGATAGGAGGTGGATAAGCCATCTATTCACAAAATGAGTGCCATCTTATGGGCTGGGTTTGATTACAGAATCAATCTTAGATATCTAACTGCATAATTTAAAAAATAAATTGAAGAAGGGGGGGGCAGGAGGGAACTGCAAGCACTTCTAAATTTAGAGTGGTGTGCTTCAGGAGTCTTATGGAGATGGAAGTGAATGTCTGCATTAATGGAAATATGTTGTTTCCATATTGCAAATGTAGTGAACTGATCACACAAGACAAGGCAGTCTCTTGGAATAAATGACAAACAGTAATTTCACCTGGCAGAAGGCAGCTTAATTTTTGCAAAATAAGATTTCAGCTGAAGAGGATTCAGTGACCAATACTGATATGTGCATTTGCATGTACGTTAGAAATCTCAGTATTTTTTTCTGAACTGCTGCATTGAAGTTCCTCTGGGAATATGGCCATTTTCCCAGTCTGCTATTTTCTCCCCACATTAGACTCCAATTTCAGTTCTCCCAGAATGAGTCCTTACCCCAGCGCAGTTGCTGTTGCTTGCTATGGTGGTTTTATTTATGTTCTGTGCCCTATAAATTGGGCACTATTCTTCTCGTGGATTTCAGGGAGTAGAAGTCTGAAATTTTTATAAATAGCTATAACAATTAGTGAAATAATAAAGAGAATACTAGATATGATCAATGCAACTTCACAGAAGACCAAAAAACAAATTAAATGCAAACACCTGATTTCTAAGAAAACAGTCACAGTAAAAAATGTCTCACCAGATTCCAGTATCATTGTCCAGGTGTTTCTTCTACCCTTTTGACACTCAAGGATTTCAAAATCTGGTATTTAAACGAGGATGTGACCCACACAGCCTATTTATAAGTCAAGCCAAACTAAGCATCAATATACAATACTTAAATGCTAAAATAAAAAAAAAAATATACAGTGTATATTTGATCTCCTACTGCTAGTCAAAGACAGATGAACCCAAAGAGAACTTTAAGATTAGTCCTAGTTTCATCTTGTTTAATTTGTGTATTCATAGCACTTACCATGGTTATTTTATATATGTCAATATATATACACACCCCCCCAACTTGGTATACAGATATCCAATATTTCTCTAATTCATGAGAAATGTTGCTACTAACACACTATGGACTCAGTCTATTCTGCAGGTGCTATCTCAAAACATTAAACTATTGTGATATGTCAACAAAAGCAACTGAAGGCACAATTCTAGCATTAGACAGACTGTATTGAAACCAGCTGTCTCCGGGAGCCCAGATGGGATCTGTCAGTGCTTCATTCCTATTCTTTTCTTCTACTGAAAACCAATAGGCAACCCCAGGCTAAAAAGTGACCTCACATAACTCTACCCAGCCTCAGCTCTAATAAAGCTATTAAATCAAAGAAGTAGTTTACGCTTTTATCAGTTTCAAGTATCAGGGCAAATTGCAAATCAATACACATTTCTAATAATCATCTACAAGTTAAAGCAAAAATAAATCCTATGGCAATCCTATTTAGTTTTTACTCCTTTTCTTCTTTGAATGTACTTTTTTTCCACTAATCTGAACAGAATTTCATTATAAATAGAAACCTAGGCAAGAAAGTCTATTATTGGGGCTTCTGATATTCATCTCTTTGCCATGAACCATTGAAGCCACTAGAAATTACTTTAAGTAGTCAGCATTCAGCCTTGCTGTGATATCACCCTTGGGGATGTGCAGTAGTGTAATGGGTTACAACTCTCTTCCCTCTGATATGCCTTTATAATTGGAGATTTGACAGTGTAACTATTTCATAGTATATTTTTTGCTGTCATACTATTCTTACTTCTAGCAGTTTATGAATGACATGCTGTTCATGCAATTAAGTCCATACTAACTTCAGCTCACAGACACTGGTCACAGCTACTTCTGATTTGGACAAATAATTTTTTGTAGAATTCAAAATATATTTTTCTAAATTACCTCTTGAAACTTGTTGGATTATGTATTCCAAACTCAAACCAATCAGACCCAACACCACAGATCATGACCTAGTAGAAATCAATGGTGAAACTCTCCCTGGTTCCAGCCAGCCAGGTTCAGGCACCCAACATCTAGCACCACTGATGTACATAAAGCAAATATGTAATACTGTTCAGTGAAAGGTTAGTCAGGACTCAGGTCTGCCCTGTAGACCTTCACCTCCACAACAATCACATTTATTCATGCAATGGAAAGTAGCATCCAATTTACTGAGCTTGACAGGACTCAACAAAGCGCAACAAGGCTAGACAGAGCCTGACAGAGCCAGAACGGGCTTGATAAAGCCCAACAGGGTTTGACAAAGCCCGACAGAGACCAACAAAGCCCAACAAAGCCCAACAGGGCCAGACACAGCCTGACGGGGCTCAGTAGAGCCCAACAGAGCTTGCAAAGCCCAACAGAGCGCAACGAAGTCCAACACAGTCCAACCACAAATGGAAACACGAGGATGTTCTTCAGTTAATATCCTAATGTGATAACTGTTAATGCCTTTACAATTACAGAAAATGGACAATATTACAACTAGAGCTGATTAGCAGAGATAAAGGACTACTCCCTAGAGCCTTGGGTACAGTTTCAGGGATTTATTTCCAGAATGGCATCTATTTAGGTTCTCTGTTGCTATGATAGATTAGCAAAAAGGTTCTGGAGCTACAAAATAGTCTTTCCATCCACACACTTATCTGTTCTTCCTGCATTTTCAATTTGCCCTAAGTCTAAATTATAGTTTCATTTTTATAATTTGAAGGAGCCTTCATTGAGGTATTGAGGACTTAAATTCCTTCATTTCCTCACCTGTTTCTCTAGGATTCAAATCTGGTTCTGTGGGTGACCTGAAGCCAAATCATGGCTGTCCTACATTGAGGTGCTGCTTTGCCTGTCATTTTGACTGCACTATGCTTTGGAACATCCCTCCAAAGCTTCCAAAAGTTCCTGAAAAATCAACACGTACAATGCAAGTGCACATCCTTTTTAATGTTATTCTCTTGTTCCCCGTGGTTACAGCTTTGTCTTTTCTCCAGATATTGGTCTCATGCTTTTTGCAGAAGTTGATATTGAGACATGTTCATTAAACACACATCCCAATTTTTGCTGTTTTAACTACGGATGCACCAAAACCAGAAGAGCAAAGATTATTTCTTGAAAGAGCTTACTTTGTTTACAACAAAGAAAAGCAACGCTGGTTGTACCAATCGTAATAAAAACCTGGATCTCTCTTTGCAGGTCATTAAGTTGTGTATTAGTATGTTTTCAATTAGAAGAAATAGCCATAAGAATATTTTATTTTTGAAGCATAAAGTATTGCAGTCCAATTACTGAAGACAGCATACCTTTAATCTACTTTTGATTATAGGATTATGGTTTCACATTGCCTAGAGACTTCTCTCTCTCAATGATACCGGAATGAATTTTGTTATCAAAAAGCATCACATATTGAGAAACAGAATCAAGTCAGATCCCATTCATTCTTTGTTAAGGTTGATCTGGCAACAGCTAATATTTCTGATTTTAGCCCAAAAAAGTACTTGCTTGGTTCAGTTCAGAAGTTAATTAAGCTGCTGTCCGAATATGTAATTTCCAAATGCACCAACTAGGGAATAAAGGGACAAGAGAGTGGTTTATCATCTCAGTATTTGTTTCATAACTACCCAAAGAGCTTTAAATTCCCATCATTTACTCCACCCTATTCCTAGGACTAAAAGCAGGGAATGAGGTGAGTCACATTTTCACTGCCCTATATTCATCCTAAATATTTTTCTTAACTTCACTGTTTCCTTAAATATAAGTACAACTTTCCTCTTTTATTTACCAATATTCAATGCAACTCAAACAGTAAAACTTCAGGTTTCTGAAACATACTAGAAATCTACAGTGTTTTCAAAAAAAAAAAAAAGAAAGAAGAAGAGCATCTCAGAATGGTGTTTAACATTTTCATAAAATGTGATTCAGTCAGGCCAAACTATTTAAGAATTACCCTTTTACATAATATTCTGAGGTTCTGGAGATACCTCATTGCTTGATGCCAGCTGAGGGACATTTGAAAACAAAAGCAGAATAAAGAGGAATTTATTTGTTTCAATGAATACTAATGCATGTATTACTAAAGCATTTCTGTTCCTGCAGATCCCTTTGGGAAGACTGACCAAGAACTGGTTATTTACAGCCAAAGCCCCCCAGGGGGATCCTCCCCTCTGCGATATGGTCGTTACTTTGTTAACCCAGCAGCTGCTCCTGCCCCACATGGCACGGCCAAACCCCACAGGAGCAGTGATTCCAGGGATGCTGCAGGATCACACACATTTTCTGAGCAAGGTTTTAATATTACGTGCTAAGTTGTTAGGACTGCTTCATCATTCTATCTCTGCATTTCCTCCCAAAACTCCTCAGTCTTAAATGAAAAGGGTCCCCTCTACTTGGTGGCAGAGGACTGCCCGCCACTGGCACTTTCTCAGTATTCATGGAATGGCTTTCTCTCTTGTACCTCAGTAAATCTCAGAAACGAAAAGGAATTCATAGAAACACCTAATGTGACATAATGCAGCATGACTGATGAAACGCTGTATGCTGCAGTGCAACCTCATATCTAGTCTTCTGAAACAGTCCTGAAATCAATCTCTCTACCCTGAAAGAGAAAGGAAAATAAATAAAAGCACTTGGTTTTACTTACTTGTATCTTCTTGGCTTCTTAGTAAATTGGATTAATAACTGCTAGGGCCCCAAAAAAGATGACCTGTTATCCAAAATGAAGCTGAATATGTGGTCAATATGGACAAGAAACATGTATGGGGGTTTTGTGACAGGTTAAGGGGGGGTTGTTGTTGGATTTGGGTTTTGTTTTGGTTGTTTTTGTTGTTGTTGAGTTTTTTGTTTTGTTGTGTTTTGTGTGCTTTTGGGGGGGTCAGTTTGTTTCGTTTTTGTGTGGGGTTTTTTGATTTCGGGGCATTTAGGGTGGTGAGAGTTGGAGGAGGGTGGGAATTGTAGTGGTTTGTGTTGGTTTGGGGTTTTGTTGTTGTGGGTGTTTTGTTTTGTTTTGTTTGTTTCCAGTTGGGACAAACCTGCAGTACATGGACCATGACTAATGTTTTGGGAGCATTCAGGTTTTGAGTGAGGCCCAGGGTCATCTTAATTTTTAAAGATATGCACAACATACCCAAAACAAAAAAGATTTACCCTTAATAGGTCAAGCAAACAAAAAGCAGTTTTAAAGACTGAACTGATTTCTTCTTAAGACTTGTCAGCAAGTGTATATTTTTCCAGTCTCTGAGACTAAGACAATACAAAGCCATCAATTCAGCTGCACTTCTATGTACAGTGGTTTTCACCTTTAGATTTTCAGTAGAGCAATATATGGTCTGCAGATAATGCAAAGTAATCCAAACTGCTAAAAATAGTTCCCATGAGAGTGTATGTTTAAATATCAAGGAAATAACTCTGTTGATCATGAGATGAACATACATTGTCTCATAATCTCTAAATTGTATGCAAATTTGAAACATTTATTTCAAGAGGTTTTCTGCTTTGTTTACAGTATCATTAACATCAAATGACAACAAAAAAAACAACTCTTCATTGCCTTTTTCATGCATCAGTGGAAGGTAAGGGGGGTGACAAAAGAACAATCACTGCTACCAAAAAAAAAAAAATAGAAGGAAGAAAAAAGGAAAAGAAGAAGGAAAGAAATAAAGACCTCTAAATATTAATATTTCAGATTCTCTTAAAGGAGAAAATTTGGAGAAAATTATGAAAATTCATGCATACATGACTAAGTAGCTATTAGGGTTGGTTTGACATGGTTAATTTAGGGCTTAAAAGACAGCGGACACCTTGTGACACTAGTAAGAGTGTTGTGTTTGCAATGGAAGAGCAAGAATCCTGAAAGGGATTTACACCTCTAACAAGATTTGCCTTAGATCTAACCAACACAGTCTTCATCGATAGCAAGCTGACAAACTTTACTCAGTGTCTGCGAGGAACAAATGAAAACATAGCACTAAAGCCTGTTTCTGTGCTACAAGACATTTTGTTGCATCTTTCTAAGTGATTCAGCTATATTTTTATCTTCCATCCATTCTTTTCCTCCACCTTGCCCCTTCCTTCAGGCCCTATCCCAATAACAGAGTAAGCCCAGTACATTTATGTGTATGCTTTGGGGGATACTTATGCTTTTCAAGTTCAAAACTTCCCTTTTCCTTCAATTGACTTCAATGCGCTTTGGACCAGGGCTGTGCGAAGCCCAGCAGAATTAAATCCCTAGATCAGCTCGGTGCAGCAGGATGCAATGGTAAAGCTCACATATACTTGCCAAACAGCCGACAGAACCACTCATCCTCAGCCTAAAGTCAGATTCAGCAGCCTGCTTGTGCATCTAAGAGAAAGTTGGTATCTGGTTCTAGGGGAAGTGTTTGGTGCCAGAAAGAAAATTTGGTTCATTCCAAGTGTAACTGGGGGGAGGGAGGATGCAGAAGGAAACAGGGGCTGTTTTCTAATAGAAGATTTTCACAGGCTCAGTGTTTCCAGCTTTCAAGATAAACCTCTCGACTTTGCTTTGACATTAATTTCTGATAAATGCCTCAGGTTTACCTTGGCATTTAACAAAGCAGCAGGAGACCATTATCCTGTGACAACGCTCTATTCCACTGATACTATCTCTTAATTGGAGAAAATTTCTCTTCATCTGAAAATGTTTGGCAAGGTTCCCCATAAAAAAACATGGTATATCTAAGTTGTAAGCTTTAATAGGATAGGGAATAAAATACCCAGAGCAGATGTAAATCAAATCTTTCCTATCAAATTGCAGAAAACAAGCCCATTGTTGCAGACACCACTGTGAACCCCAGCTTTTAATTATTTATACAAACTACTTACATGATAGGATGGTCAGCGCTACAGATAATGCTGCGGCTCGTTTGTTTGCAAAACAAAGCAAACGGGAACAAACGTCAGTTGTCAGACCAGCAGAAATGATTTTAATTGCTTTTGCACATAAGTGACAGCAGTAGCCTCCCCGTCATAAACAGGAGACACACAACTTAGCGGCAAAAATAGAACTAAACCAGCTGACTTAGATTTGCAAGAGATTTATACTCTAGCTCCCAGGTTCTGTCATTAATCTGCTTTGCTCCTACTTGGTTCTCAGCTAAGAACTTAATAATGTTCTTGCCTCCGCGCTTGCACCAAGCCCACGAAAGCCAATTGCCCTGTCCACAGGGTTAAATTCAGAGCCAGCATGGGCATCTCTGGCCATCCAGTGCTGATGTACTACATAGGTGTGCTTTAAGTCTTCATTCACAAGACAGATGCCTCTTCTTGATTGCACTGCAACTTCTACCCTCCTGCTCAAACGGCTGAGCCATGTAAATGCAATAACCAATATAATGTCTTGTAAAATATTAACATTTTGCTCAGTCCAGGCTAATATTTCATTGCCTCAGTTTTGTATTTTGGAATCACCTTGTGATCAGCTCATATACGCTGCCTTTCTCCAGTGCTGTCATCTGCTGAACAGGAGCCCCTTCTATGTAACAGCTTGAAAGGCACTTGGACTATTCAGTTCTCAGCCTTTTTACTGCAGGTCACTGTCATCTTACTCTACCTGCTTAAAATTATGATCCCTTTTGGTATTCATGATGCTTTCTCAGCTATGCCTTATCTAAGCCCTCATTTTTTTCCCCACCCAAAAGCCACTAACAAAAATACTAAGTAGATTAGTTTTCAAACATCAAGCACCTTGGCATACTCCACTAGTGACTCCATTACACAAAAATTCCACACTGTTGTCCCTTCCTTACCATCCATTTCTTCTGCAGGTTAACTAACCATTTCAAAAGTGGTAGCTTATCAGATGCTTTACTGAAGTCCAGAAAATTAGATCTACTGCCTCTCTATTGTCTAGATTATCGTTTATCTTCAAGAACAGCCACTCTCTCATCCTATTTAGGGAATGCGATTTTATCGGTGCTCATAAGACAGCCTTTACACCTACGTTATCCACTTCCATAATGAAAAATAACATAATTCGAGAAGTATTGGTGACAGTTATGTACCTGCTGATCAAGAATTGCATCAATAGCCACACCAAAGTCAGGGCATGGTTTTGGTAAAAAAAAATAACATTTTACTTTCCATTTCCTGAAGTTCAGACCAAATTTCAGTCTGGGGAAAACAAACAAACAAACAAAACAACAACAACAAAACAAAAAAACACTATGCCACAGCAGCTGATTCAATCATTAACAAAATTGATTCTTTTCCAACCTTATTTTCCTTATTGATGAATCTTTGAACTTCACTCACAGATGGAATGCTTTTTAATATATGCAAAGGATAGTTGAGAACACATGCCTAAATCTCCCAAGGACAACTGTCCTTGACCTAAGGACAATATTCTGATGTGAACTGATGATACTTTTGTTCATGCACAAACTATCTACATGGAACCAACTTCTAGTTCCCCAAACCAGCCCCATTTGTTGGGCTGGGATGACTCAGTAGGACAAAGCTTTGCCATTCCCTTCCATGGCAGCAACCAGCCCCCTGCCCATTCCTTTCCATCACCAACTGGCCCTCCCACTGGGAAGGATGAGCAGAAATGTCAGTGCCTACAAAAGCTGCACAGCTGCCTGTGCGCTGCAGCTCCCCCCTTTTCTGCAAGGGAAAGCAGTTACATATGTGGCCTCACACACAAAAGTAGTGACACTGATAATGTACTAAGTTACTCTGTTTCTTCCAACATCAGGGACAAGTAGTACCTAAACGGAAGTGAATACAGGAACGTGAGTATGGAAAAGGAAGTTTCCTACCACTACCAGTTGCAGGGAATACAGGCCTTAAAGTAAGAGACCTGCCTGGATTAATGGTATTTTAAATAGTAGGGTAGGTTTCCATAGTCACCCCAATGTCTCTACACACACATCCCCTTGGAGAGATGGTTAATAACTGCCTTAGTGTACAGTCAATCTTCTGTTCTCCTGTCTCATCTTCCCTTGGTCCTCAAATCTCATCCTCTCTAAATAGAGTTCCTCCTTACAAACAAGATCATTAAAAAGCTTTGAGCCAGTTGCTCATCCGGTATCTCAACGGATTAGACTGTAAAACAGGGGAGGGATGATGAATATCCTGCTTCCATTTGCTGCTAAATTCAGTTAGTACTACTCTGTTGGCCATATTTTACAGTGTAACATTTACTAATATCTATATTTTAGAGTGTACAATACTTATAGCTTAAGAGTGCCATGAACATGCTATTTTATAATGAATGAACTGTATTCGTAAAAAAAGAGTCTCACAGATGCAATTTTTCTATTTCAGCTACGTTTAGCAATCTGATTTACTTAATATTCACATTTCAACAGTGTTAAAAATGAAAATTGCACTTCACTTACAGGGATTAGCAGTTTTGGGGTTTTTTTTCATGGGAGATTCTTTGAAATATCTAACCCCAAAAAACTCCACTCTCTGTCAATTTAAAAGCATTTAAGTTTGTGATATTACCAACACCGATGAGCACAACTTAAATATAAACAGTATAAATCCATGTTGCCACTGTGGGCGTATGCAGCACAAACATCTCATCTAGATCGAAGTTTGTCGACCTAGCACATTGTACTTGATGCTGTGTGTCACCTGTCTCTTGTTTGTCTATAGATTAGCACAAAAATGTCATTGCAAACTAAGTGAATAGGGCACAGACTAAGCACCTGCCACTTTTAAAACTCTTTAGAAGACTCTCTTGTTTATTTTGTAAGCACCCAGGGGTGCAGTTAAATAACTGCATTGAAACAAACAATACTGGTGATTATTAAGGAGGCTTTTCACATGAAAATTCACTTCAGAAAAAAAATGTTTTGCAGATGCAGAGAAGAAAACTGTATCACTAAGAACCACTCAAAATACTTTGGTGGACCAAAACACCTTTATTTTTCTCTTGGCAATCTGCCAAGTTCACTGTCGGTTTGAAAAGAATTCTATAGCTGGAGGCTAAAGCAGAAACTGCAATGATTTAAAAGAGAATTGGCTACAGTAAGAATGATAATGCACCATATCGTTAAAATGCAACTGGCATCTTAGCCTCCCTACAGCTCTTGAAAATGTGCTTACTCCTCAACTATTTACCAAGAAAGGAGCAGAAACAATTGAAATCACACAATATAGAAAAATGTTTAAAGAACTTGGAAAAAGAAGTACATGCAGAATAATTTGCTGGTAGGGCTGTTAAAATAACGATGCATTATACATGGCCAGATTACAAAGCAAAGCATATGGAAATATATAGCTGAATTTAGTACTATATTCATTTATCTCAATTAAACATATAGCAAATGAATTAATAATAAAGGTCCATTTACATTTAGGAAATGAAAGCTTTATTTGCAGCTTGCAGATTAAACATTTAAATGTTGTAGGCCTGATAATATTCACATTTTAATGCTTGGAGGATCATCAACTGCTTTTGAAACTGCTTGGGAAATTGGATTCAGAAAGTCTTTGCATCAAAGCCTTGTATAGTGGTCTTCTCTGGAAGGCTGTTTTGCAAGACTAAGACCGTTACAGAAAATAGCAGTAGTTTCACAGTGAAGGAAGAGTTCAGAAAGGCCTTCAGCAGTTTCAGATAACAGAATTTGTTATTCAGATGTTGCTCACTCTAACAAGATAATAATATGCAGGCTTGAGCCAGAAAACTGCGCAACTGTGTTTTTCAGGTTCACAGGCAAGAATTTATTTACAACTAGATGCTTAACTTGCAAACTGTGTTGGCAAGATTTCCCTCACAAAATTCAGTTTGACAGATTTCATTTGTTCAATAGTTGTGTCCAGTTTTACAATTAAATAAAGCTGCTTCACTCAGCATTTATAAATGACATCAGGTGCCATAGCAACATGATTACAAGTTTCCATCAATTTGTAGAGCTGAGTAAATAATTATCAGTGAATAATTAACTAAACAGAATTAGCCTCTTTTTCTGCTTCCAGCATGCCCACAAGCAGATTGTATTTTCTCAGATGTATTCCTTATTTAAGCCACATGGAAGCACTCCAGACCCCACAGAATCTGATTTCAATATGCCATAACTCCATATGAGGTAGATGACTAGCTACAGGAGATACACAGGACTTCCCAGGGGAAGGAAGTGCAAAGCAAACAGGGTCAAAAGTAGGCAGAAAATAAATAAATAAATATATAAATAATAGTACTACTGAAGAGTGGACTGTGATTTAAATATTTAAGTACTTCAACATTCTCTTTCATCCATGTCTAACTATTAATGTACAGGCCTCCTAATATCAAGTAACTGTTAATTATAAGAAAACTGACTGTGCAGAACACTTGAATCAGAAGTCCCCAAACAAGGATTTTCAGAGAAGGCTCCTGTCTAGAGTTCTCATGTCCAATTGGACAATACTGGCACCTGGGTGAATAACTCACTTAAAAATCCCCATCCCTATGGAAAGGAAAGTAGGCATCAAAGTTCTTGCCAGATCTTGCAAGAACACTCCCCCAAATCAGCCAGACCATATTTCTAATATTGGAGCCCCAGAAAGCTATCGCTTGCTTTATCTTAGGGTCACTAACGTGAAGCCTCGCTGGTAGTAAAATATTTTTCACATCACAAATCTGAGACCAGAAGAGGGTCCTGAACTTTCAGTGGCAGCTACAAGCCTGGAACCATCGGTTTGTATCCTTCCTGCAGGCAGTCAAGTACCCCTAAATTGGGATGCAGCATTCCTTAGCAGCAGCAGTCCTGCAGGACAGTACCAGGCTGGATGTCTCAGACCTGCCAATTGCATTGGCCAGTTCTTGTTTCTCGTAAGCATTTTCCTTGGGCACTAGAAGGCAGTGAAACAGCACAGAAAACAGACTTTGCCTTTCTTTACAAGAAAGGTACTAGTCACAGAATTGGTTTTCACAAAGGGAACACAAATCAGCAGGACGTTTTCATTTCCTATCCTTATTAGGAGGACACAATGAAGATTTAAAAAAAAAAAATTATTTTTTTTTTTTTTCAGAAAAAAATATAAAGTTACACAAAAAAAAGGGTTACAAATTCTTTGGTCCAAGTAAAAAGTTATTCTTGCTAGAGCATGTAACAGCAGTCATAGGTCTGCTTTAGCACAAAAGGGAGCAAACACTGTAGTCTGGACAAAGTTCATTATTAAGCCTGGCAAATCTAAGAGCAAGGTTTAGGTTTCTGTGTTGTTTGCAGGCCTGTGTCGTTCACTGGACTGTTTCCATAGAAGCTGAGTGACTATTGGGAAACCTTCCACAGCTGAAACAGCAGAGCTGCACTTCAAAATTCAAAGAAAATAGTTTACAGTCTTGGTAGAAAACACTCCTTACAGCCTTGAGCATGTTTCTTACAGCTGGGAATGCATTTGGTGCCTCTCAAACTCATCCCTTCTAGGCTGGTTAGAAAGCAAAAAAAAAACCTGAAACTTGTGTACCTGGGTTGCAAGTTGCTCCCATATGAGTTGATTGGCACCGTACGACGTTGTCCTTTAGAAGTGGTGGGACTTTTCTGAATTGAAACAAAACAAACAAACGAAAAATACAACAGAAGTGGCCCTGGACAGTAACAAACAGCACAATTTATAAAGTTTGGAACCAGTTTGCTAAAGTTATGGAAGGTACATTTCAGGGGTAACCTGTCAGCCCCACCTAAATAAGTGTTTGTTAGCTCGTTCTTGAGGTGGATGCAGTAAAGCCACCCCATCAAAGGGATCCCAGTACAGCCTCCATTGCTAAAGATGTCACATCATGCTCTTTGGAACGTATGTTCTACCACAGACACCAGGAAACAGGGATGAGCTGCGATTCCCACTTTGCATAACTGAGAGACAGAGACTGACCAAATTCTACAAGGGCAGAAGTGGCTTTTGACAAAGCAAGGAATATCTGTATTTCTGAAAACTTGATAGACTCCCCAGGAAGCATGTTTTTTTCCTTTTAAAACTTCCAATTCCTTTTTTCAATGGAAAAATGCCAATATAAAACTGTTAACAGACTTGGTTTCACAGACTTCCTGTATCTCTCTCTGGAATCCAACACCAAACTGAGTGTATATTGATATGTATGAAAAATATGAAGTGATAAGACACCCACTCTGATTTAAGTAGGTTTTAGCCACTTCTGAAAGAAAAAGAAAAAGCTAAAACCTTGAGTCAGCTGCTAATGTTACTAAAATGATTCACCTTCCAAGAGACTTTGACACCACTAATAGTGCTAAATTCACCGCTCTGAGATCTTACAGGAAAAAATGGAAATGGAGACTTTCTCCTACCCTCAGCGTTATCCCAAAAGGTAACACTAGGCTTGGTTTTCTTACCTAAGGACCCCTCCACATAGGTAACCACACAGGTTTGTCTATCTAAAGAACTTTTCAACGTGTTCAAGCTGGCAGAAGAGACTGCAAAATGTTCTGCTGATGATACTCCATCTCCTCTATATTAAGCCTGGTCTCTACCATCTGATCACTTTCACATTGTCTGACAGATCAGTCGGAATGGATATTAACTCTCCCTCACTCAGGATAAGATAGCAGCTGTGTGCCAGGTGAAGCATGTAAAGCATGCAGAGGCGACAACAGCCCTTTCACCATCACCTAACAAGGTCTTCTACAGCCCACCGCAGCTCCCACAGCACACCGTGATGTTCTTTTCTGCCTGTACCTGGATCAGACACTCCAGCCAGGTTTCCCTAACAAACCACATAATAACCTTTCTCTTTTTTTCCCCTTCTTCAAAAACAAATGCCACCTGGGGACTTTCTCCATAGGCCTGCACCTGGAGCTAGCCCCAGGGCACGTGTACACAGCTTGGGAGTGGATCAAGGCAGTACTAACCTGCCTTCCAAAGCATCTGCTCTCTATTTTTTTTTTTCTTTTTTCCGCAGTCAAATGAATGGAAACACTTTTCACGTGTCCTAGCAACCCAGGAACCAGATATCAGAGATCTGAGTCTTTGTAACGGGCTGAGATCCACACCTGTTGACAGTGCAAAGATACATCTGGCAGTAATTTGTATCAAAGCAGTACTCTCTGTGCAGCAACCCAGAAAAACACTAAAACCAAACACCTCCAGGGAAAGATACATTTACTCAAATTAACATATTACTCATCCTTCTTCTTTTCCCCAAAAAAAACCCCTACAATTGCATTTAATGCCTCTTTATGCTTTTAGGATTTAACGCGTTGTTACAACAACAATTAGATATCAAACAGAAAACAGTAAGCAAGCGTGAGTGCAACACTCAAATATGTTACAAGTGTTCTGACATTTTCCACCAAATGAAAAAAAAATAAAATCTACATGCTATTTGTCTACCTTAATTTCTGACACACAGCCTCAACCTAAATCAAGTTTTCATGGACGTTCAAGACACATTTATCACACTAGGTGTCACAAACCCTTTCTCTTTAATAGAGAAGCGTGATTAAGGGATAAGCACATGAGTCAGAAGACTTCAGGTTTTCGAGTCTGATATAGATTTGGCTTTTACGAAAAGGAGACCTGTTTTCTACTGATACAAGTTAGAGTTATTTCCCTGATTTGAGTCAAGTTTGGACTGAGTCACCCTTTTCTGGACCAGAGGAAAATAACTCTCTCAGTTTCTCAAGAGGGTGATGTCTCTCAACTGATATGATCATGTAATACCCAAATAAATGTATTGGTACTTTTGTCAAAAGGAGTGCCACGAATAAGACTAAAGACCTACTGGGCTATACACAATAGATCAAAGGAAGGAGTATCCCAAGTAAGTTCCTGGTAAAAAGCATCTAAGGGAAGAAATCTTCATTTCCTACAGTGCACAAACAGGAAGCTAAAGGACAGAGATTTGGGGGGAGGCAGCTCTCTTTGTAAGTCCTTAACTTTGGGACCTTAGCCACATGTTTTGAACTTAGTTGCTTATGTTGCTACATGTCTTTCTGCAAATGCTGTGCAGAAACACACTCAAGCAAAATCTTGAGTTATTTTTATTGATCATCCATAATATCGATATTTAATAATTTTACATTTCATTGTAATGAAGGATCACCAGAGCCCAACAGCGATAGAAATACTCAATGGCATCAGAAGTGACCATTCTGATATAATTTGGCATTTTTAGAAGTATCCCCCTTAGAAATCATTTAGAACATTATTCTGAAAAGTAAGCTGACCACACTTCCTTGCAAAAAAAAAATATGCAGTGATGTGAAGTTTGAGGTGAAATAGGTTAAAACTGTGGTATTTTCATTCTGTGTGCTCTACAACAAATATTAAGAAGCATTGCAAGACAGAAAATAAGTTCTGGGATATTGTATCTTTTTAGATGTCTTTGGGGAATATACCTTTGATAAATCTAACTGGATTTTACCACAGCTCCTCATAACAAGCCTGAAACCACTTTCACCAGTAATAAAAAACCTACACTTTACAAAGACAGTTTAACTATGAGCATATTGGCCAATGCAACATCTGAAATCTAAATGTGTCATTGTAGATTGAGTCATTTTATATCTCCACTTAGGTGTTAAAAACCAGCACACACAAACACACAATTGTGGGAACTGAAGGGAGAAGCAGCAACACACTCGGAATATGCCACAATGATTCAAAAACAGAACGTGACCTCTGCATTCACCTCTCCCTGGCATCAGAAAAAATGGTAGATTGGGACAGGTCAAAGAGGGGGCTTATTCATCTTTAGGCATCTGAAAAATATTTGAAAAGCGTTTTCTGCCATCTGGAAGCATTAGAAAAATACATTTGAAAAACAAACAAATAGCAGCAGATCTTTGCTATCTGTTAAGCATATATTTCCATTATGATTTTTAATTAAATGACAGAAAAATGAAACTGTTGGCTAGAAAGCAGAGTCAGGAATGTGTGGCTTTGACACAGACTTTCTGAACAATGTTTGACAAGTCCCTTAATCTTTCTCGGTCTCAATTTATCCATTCATGAAGTGAGGCCAGTGACATTTAGCTGTGTAACAAGAGTGGCTGATTTGATATTCATTAAAGGCTCCAAGATCTGTGAACAGCAGATGTTAAAGTGTTATAAGGTTCTATTATTTCTCAACACCTTCCCTTCATGTCCTCCTCTTACTGGAAAAAGATGACCAAAACCACCAGACATTGCTGTAGCTCCTATGTGAAAGGAGAAGTGTAGTCCATAGGATGATGTAAGCTCTACAGGACATCAGTACAAAGACACTGATGAAGAATCCCTCTTCCATTTCCACCCCCCTTTTCAGGGCACATTAGGTTTTCTTCAAATAATTCCACAAGGCATTTTCCTTATTCACTAGACCAACACGGTTCAGCAGACAAATGTAGTTTGTCATTTCTGCAGGACTTTTGTTTATATCCTTTAGAAAAAAATGTTCTAGTCCTCTTTGGCGTAAGTTATTTTTTTCTCTACCTTTTTGACTTTCAGTCTACAAGATGAACTACTGGACTCCTAGGAATGAAGATTAAAGCCCTCTTAACTCCCCAGGAATTCAAAGTGAGGACTGGCTCACACAAATATATACCCTTTAACACTGTAAGCACCTCACAATGACAACTACATTTGCCTCATAATCAAGAAACACCAGTATTAAATTCTAAAAATAGCCCTGACCAGCTAATCTGCAAGCAGAATCTGCACTCCAGACCATGGAAAAATCATTATATGATGGAACTGAAAACTGTGTTGTCTGAAGTGGCTGGTTCTCAACCAGAGAGCATCCTTCCTTTCAGTGCCCTGTGGTTTGCTCTGATTATTTTACACTTTCACTCACCCTGCTCTCTAGCTGTTCTTGCATCCAATACTTAGGAAGCCTGTCCTGGTGAAAGGATTATGAATTCAGTTGTTTTTTCTTGATTTGCTGAGACACTTGATGCCATGCAGTTGAAAAATCACTTATCCCAGGGTCTGGGCGCACTCAAAGGTGGCCTGGAACAGCACCTGCTTCTTCAGACATCCCACAGGATTGTCACCTGGAGCATTACATGCCCCAGATTGAACAATGCCTATTGGGCTGATCTGGCTTTTTTACAGTATTCAGTTCCAAATCACTTGTTTTTAAACAACAGACCACTAGACTAAGCTATATAAGTCATTTTCACTTTTTGCAGTTCTCTCCGGTGGACTTCTACAATTCTTCCCATGACCTCTGCACCACTTGGGCACGAAGGCTGGGAGCAAGTCTTGCCAAATTTACACACCTTTGGAGATCTCAGTGGAGCTTCTGAGGATAATGGGGCCACCAGTAGAGAATCCATCAGTCTCATTTTCCACTCAGTTGTGTTGGGACAAAGCGAGGTAGCCCCATTAAACTCACTTAGTACCAGTGTTTGTATCAACTACAGGTTTTTTTCAGTTGGTTTGTTTGAAGTTTTTGTTTGTCTTGTTTGTTTCTGGGTTTTGTTTGTTTGTTTGGGGTTTCTTGTTTTTCTTTGTTGTTGTAGGCTTTCTTGTTTGCTTTTAATAGAAGAAATAAAGCTGTTCATTCAGCAAAAACTCACTGGAGAAAAGGAATACAGTCTTATTCTACTGAGGCAAACAGAGATCAAAATATCAAGCAACATATTTCAATTAAGTTCAGATGTTATAGCTAAACACATTTATACCACTTTTTTTTTTTTAAACAACCACAGTCTGGACCTCTGTTCTGCCACTACAGTTTGGTTCCCCATTATATCCATAGAATATTCCTAGAATCACCACAAGATCTACTCAAACATCACTGGAGCTCTTAGAAAACTGCTGTCACCAGTGTACTCAAGCATCACATGCATTTTTCATGTTATGCAGAAACACATGCCTTTGTAGGAGAGATCAACATGCAGCTCAAAGTGTTCAAAAGAACCAGGGAACAACACTTGAGCAGATGAAGGTTCATTCCCATTTTCTTCATCTCTTTCAACCTTCCTTACTCCAAGACACATATTCCAGATACATATTTAATGCAGAGCAGTTGATACAGACTGAGGGAGACTGACATGGCACTTATCTGAACAGATGCAGGTTCCAGGACACCTATTGCACTCCAGCCGATAGGAACTTCAGCAGCTCTGAGTCAAAATTGACTTCACAAAAGCACGGCAGCACATTTCACCTTTGCCAACAAACGCTGTGTAAGTCAGTTCATAGTGCTATCCCAAGGGCATATCACCCAGACTTTTCTTATTTCAGCTGAAAGAAAACCTACTACCTGATAAGCTAACAGGATGAATGTTCCAATGACTGCACAAATACGTAGAATTCAAGAGTTTCTGAACTAAACTTCCCTGTTTGTTAAATTCCCTGAGTTTAAACACGTTTTGCAAGTCTTACTAACGTGTATACATACACATTATACTGCCTATTATGAATTTCCTGCAAATACTGAATATTCAGAAGAGTTCTATTTTATTCAATGTTAAATGTCAGCAAGAAAAAACTGCAATCCCTGTTAAGAAACAAGAAAAAAAAAAATCAATATTGCACAAACTTACTTGTAAGGCATCTTAAAAAATGCTATTATAAAGACAGCCCTTCAAACATTCACTGAGTTTCATAAAAAAGTATTATGACTTCAGAAACCACACAAAATGGGAATGAGGCCTTGTATCATCTATTCATTTGTCCTCATTTTTCCAGCAATAAAAGAACATAAGACTTTGCTGTCATAAATACTGTATAGATATATTGACACTACAAAGCACACAAACAACTTGAGGGTCCAGTGTGCTTTGTTCACAGAGGAGAATAGAGCAAACTATCACTCACTCATCTGAAGAACAATAAAGAGTATAAACTGATGTGGTTTGGTTTTTTGGGGCAGTTTTGTTGGTGGTTTTTTTTGTTGTTGGGTTTGGTTTTTCCTCCAAACTTTTGATATAGAACTATTTTTAATATCTCCTGAGCAGCCTCTCCTCTGCCTTTCTTTGGAGAATTGAACAAAGCATGTACAAGCACCATTATTTCTACGGTGACATTCTTTTGACAAAGCAAAAATCTCTGTGACAAAACAGACAAGTCACTGGTTGGTGAAATACAAGTGATATGTTAAACAGATCAAGGAACACACCAAGTTGAATTCTAATCTCCCTTTCATGCATTTCAGACGTTTTAAAATCACGTTCAGTTTCTCTATGTCATGGCCTTCTTGAACCTCAGTAATTACAGTACCTCTAAAAGCAATGAAGGGTGAACCACAGAAGATCTGTAGCTACAGCTCTGTTCAGATAAGCAATGAATTTGACATTTCTAGTAAGCAATTCTCCATTCCTAGAGAATCTCTAGTTGGCTTGAAATAGTGATACATAACCTTTCTGACAGTATTTAAGTATTTTATGCTTTTGTGCTAAATTGAGAAGTGGATGGTGCTTTTTATCCAAAGTTAGAAAGAAAGAGATTGAACTAGGGCTTTACAAACTAAAAGGAAAAAAAAAAAGTGCTTGCCAGAATATGATCTTGTTCCAGGAGAAGAGAAGACGACCAACTATTTGAACGAGCTCACCCAGGCCTACTTTAAATTTTCAGATACATCGTGTTCCTTCATAGGCCTGGAGTAACAACGAAAACCAAGCACAGACTCTTAGAAATGACACTGTCTGCAAGATTTACACATGAAACAAACAAAAAAAACCCAACCAAAGAAAACAAACCACAGCTACATCTTGGATAAGAAAAAAGACTTAGACAAACACATAGGAAAATAAGAAAGGAACAATGACCGAGAGAAAAATGTACCACGTACTCATAAGAATACCAGATGTGATTCTGCAAGCCATGTAACATAGTCCTTAAAACTTAACAGACTTTATTCTGCGGGGGAAATCATTATGGTTATAGACTTACGAGAAAGTGAGGCTGGTAAATTAGTAAAGCAATTTCTTTCTGAATCAGAAAGAGAAAGAACAGCAAGTGCAGAACAAGAAACCAGTATCCAGTAGATTAAGCATTAAACATACAAAGCTTCCCGAAAGCAGACTAAAATTCTGCCAAGTTTTTTTCCTGTGCTTATTGAATGGAAAGTCAGCATAATCCAGCTTAGAAGGAAAAGCATTATGAGGACCAATATAACTTTATAGTAATAGACTTGTGCTCACGGTGAAATGTGACATGTTTAGATCAAATGCCACCTATACCCAACTATGTTTAGTGATCATCTCAGCCCCTTTTTACTCTTTTCCTAGAACTCACTAGTGCCTATTAAAGAGCTTAAACAGAGACTTTATTTGTCCTACTTTTTCAAATGACGTTTGTAATCAGTCTTAACAATATAAAAAGGGTGGATCCAAAGTGCTGTCTTTCTAACTTCATAGTAATTGACATCTAATTTGCACTAGGTGCAAGAACTTAATATGATTCAGAAAAAAGAGTGATTCATGCTTGTGACCTTCTGGTAGTCACTCAGAGAAAACATGACACTTCTGCTCACAAACAGTAAATTTATTTTGTCTGAAGTGGACCAAATTGCAACTGCCCTAGAAGTGGTCAGGATTTTTCTTCCTCTAGGACAACAGTAAGGCTGCTATTAGTACCCATCCCAGATTAAAAAGAACAGAACTTTATTCTTGCATCCTTTAAGAGTAAAAAGATATCACTAGATGGAAAACCCTAAGGCTTTATTTCCTCCAGGTTTTTATTTTTCTTCAACAATTCAGACAGCCTTCTGTGACTGTAAAGGTAAATCCTGTTCTCCATCATCCGCTACTGAGTGGTCCTTTGGCAGGCTGAGCGGATAAACTCACCTGAGAGGAAGAATCCAATCCCATCTTGGCCAGTTTCCTGAAGACAAGTACCAACACGAGAAATACTGTGTGATGAAAGATTGTATACTATTCTGGACTGACTGGGGTCAAGTTTTATGAACATTATGGTGGATTTTCTGACCAGTGTGAGCTCAACAAATCATAGAAAATTAGCAAAGCACGAGAACAACTTCCAATATTGCACCAGAAAGAGAGGAGTCTTCTGTGTTAACCACCACTTGTTAACTGCCATTAAAACAACAGAAGAAATGTTGAAGAAATTACTTGCTCTACTTCATCAAATAAGCTACAAGATAAAACTGGACATCACCTGTTTATGACTCCAAATGAAATTCTTTTGATAAATTAGGAGTTATCTATGTCTTCTTTTGCATGTCAAAAATGCAACACAGGTTACCCTGGCATCTTGTTTGCTTCACAATCTAGTTAGCATACACCTGGAACCTGCTCAGCACGAGTATTCCCAGCATACCTATGTGTAATTGACATATTTTGATATGTGATGTAGAAAAGCTTCTGCTGCTTTGGAGCCTGTCTGTCAGCCTCCTCTGCTACTGTCCAAATCCAATCACCTAAGTTAATGGAGAGGTTTATTTTCCCTATATTGAATCAGGTCTTCAACAACTGACCTGCTGAACTATCCCTAAATTTGACCAAAAAACTCCACCCCAAAACCAACCAACCAACCAACCAACCAAAACAACCCACACCTCTAAATGTTGTAGTCTCAACCAGTTAAAGGTTTTGTTCAAAATACCATGTGCCACAGAAATGTTTGTGATCAAAAAGAAAATAAATACCTTCTGAACCACAAACAGCATTATATTAGCTTGATAATGAAATATCAGAGGACAGGTTGATCACACACCAGCTTTGTCACACAGTCTATAACCACTCAATTCAACACTTCACCGCTGGAATTTCTGCCAGATTTGTCATGCTATTGAACAGTTATTTATCTAAAGTCATGAACAAACAGACAAAACTGAAAGTTCTTTTGAGAAATACTACTAATGCTGTTAATCAGTAAAAGTGTATTAGTCACACCAGTCAACAGTGTTGGTATATAATACTGTAATAGCAAGAAATAAAAAAACCAATGACAGAGAATTCTGGAACATAGAAGGCTTAGAAGTTAAGCATAACACTCATCAAGACACATTTAAAGGTTTGAGTAATTAAAAAAAAAAAAGAAAAAAACATAGAAGGAGCTAAAAACCCACTAAACCCCAAATATCAGGAATCCAGCTGAATAGAAGGGAAAAGTTCAGCCATATACATCAATTAACTGTTGCATATCTACACAATCTTACAAAGTCTCCATCACCACAAGTAGTGCAGGCTCATGATTTTTTTTTTTTGGTCACAGGATTGGAGCTCTGTTCCCATGGCTACAAAGAAGTTCTGAATAATCTTGTGTCATTAAGGATTCTTTGTGCAGATGATGACATTTGGAGAAGAAAGAGGGCTGACTGAAAGTTTTTACTGGGAAAGTGTGTCTGCTAAAGTAAGATCTCTGTATGGAGACCATGACATTAACTATAAAAATAAGAGTGTTGTACATCACAGCACCAATGAGCTCATCAGCAACATTCGCAAATTTCAGGTCAGGTGTCACGTTGGCATTTTTTGGGTTAAGTTTGGGTGGGGTTTTTTTGGGTTTGGGGGGAATGTCCCATGTGTCCATTTGTCTGTGTCCCCCACTCAGTGCATTTCTTACAGTCGATTAATCTGGGGAATCTTAGCAGTCTATATTAAATGTCAGACAGGTAAAGACTGAGAGTATGAGTGTCAAGTTGTTGTTATTAATTTCTACAACAAAAATCCACAGAGCTGTTGAAGATCTGCGTCACCATTCAGAACAAACTTGGGAAATTCACCAGTTTCCTGCACCAAGGGCTTCAGAAGATGACAGTGAATATTATCCTCACTTTAACCCTTAGGAAATTTACTGGTAACTTCGAGATCATAGGAACTAATCACTTATCACACCACTGGTGGAAACACAAGCAAGAAAGAACATCATCATTCCTGCATCACAATGCCTCTGTCAGATGATAAAATGAAACATGAACTTGAAACCAAAGATGACATTATTATAGCTATGTGGATCACAAAGTCATCATTGGTGCTAATTCATCCCTAGATGCAGCTTATATCACATCAAACAGCACAGCTGCTAGAGATTTCCTAGGACATGACAAATCTATCCACAAACACTCGAGAACACCAGACAATGAAGGCTCCAAGGGCATTTTAAAAACCTCCAAAATCTCAAAGGAACAACAACAAAAACAAACAAAAAACCCACCCCACACCCCCCAAAACTTACCTGACATTAAACACTGCAGACTTCAATTAGCTTTATTACACTTACCAATTATGGAACTACAACACTTGGTTTTGTTTTTTCCCTTCAAAGAGATATTAAAAAATACCTACTGTACCTACATACTCAGTATCTCAGGCAAAACGTGTAAAAGTCCACAAGCTCCATTGCAAATCAAGCCATGGTTATTATCAGATAACATGCCACACAACAGAATGCAGAACTCATTGTATATAACTAAGAGAAAATAAAAACTGAACAGGAAAAAAAATTAACACTTATAACCAAAACAGCTAACAGTTAACATTTGTTTCTAATATTTCATATAGAGGCCTATATATCAGAGAAATTCAAGAGTTTCCAAAAGTTACCTGTATCTTTTCTCCACACCTCTGTTGATGCACTGATGAGCTGGAAGAGCAAGGAGCTCAGTCCTGAGGAGCTACTCCAATACTGCAACAGCTTGCACACAGAACAACTCCTCAACAAGCGTAAACCCACTGATGCCCCACTTGTGAGGTCCTGCTAGGGCTCTGCCTGGAAGGTCACAGCACAACTCCTGCAGGAAACCAAAGCATGGTGGGGAAATCACTACTTGATTGATCAGCTGGGAATGTTCCTAATTTCCTCCCATGAAGTGACTAAATGTTGCAATCAACCCCTAATTAGTTGGGAAACAACAGTTGCACTATGGTAGATGCTCCTCACAGTAGCAACTTCCTCTCTACCCCCCTGCAAAATAAACCCAGTTTCCAAGCCTGTGCTCAGCCAAACCTTTCATGCTAAGAGTAAAGCAATGGTGTCTAAGACACAATTTAAATGCATTTTAACCTTTTATTGCTTGTTTTTGTCCTTGTTAATTAAACAAACAAAAAAGGCTAGAAGAAACATTTAATGAAACATGGCCAATCACTTTCTTCTTTCTTTGAATATGTGCAGTATACAAAACGCGGGAAATCCCTCTTAGAAATGAACCTATTCCCCCGCAATCAACTGTTTATTTGTTTAACAAATAACCCTTAATAATAATCATCATCATCATCACTATTCATGGTTTTCTTCCCTGCCCTCTGCAGATACCAAAAGAAATCCATTTTACACACAACTGAAGGAACAGGTATTTACTTCTAATTCCCTCATTCTCGCCACTTCACTTCAGCCTCGCCGCTGCGGTGCAGCTCCCCCCGTTTATGGCAGCGGAGCGACTGCGTTTCCAGGCGATTCTGAAGAAGAACGGGCCAGCACGTGCCGCTGGCGGGCGGCCCCGCGCGCCGCCCGGGGCTCGAGCCCCTCCCGCCACCCCCCCGAACAAAGAGCGGGGTCCGGGGGGGCCCCAAATCCGCACCCGTGCACGGTGCAACAGCAGGAGCTCGTGCTGCTGCTCGCCCCTCTGCAAGCGGCGGGCAGGGGCACGGTGAGCGGGACCGGAGGGAGAAGCATCAGATGCAGATGCGTGCGGGTGGTTTGGGGACAGCCCGGCGGCACCGCCCGCCCCTGCGAGCAGGGACGAACCCCGGGGCTGCCGGCTGGTGAGTGCAGCGTTCGCACGGAAGCGCAGGCTGCTTGGGGTTGGAAGGGACCTCTGGGGAGCATCCAGTCCAACCCACCTGCTAAATAGGTTCAGCTAGAGTAGATTGCACAGGAAGGTGTCCAGGCGGGTTTGAATGTCTCCAGAGAAGGAGACTCCACAACCTCCCTGGGCAGTCTGGTCCAAGGCTCTGGCACCCTTAAGGTAAAGAAGTTTCTCCTCATATTCAGATGAAACCTCCTATTCTTCAATCTGTACCTGTTGCCCCTCGTCCTACCATTGGGCACCACTGAAAGGAGTCTGGTCCATCCTCTTGACACCCACCCTGGAGATATTTATAAACATTAATGAGATCCCCTTTCAGCTTCACAGAATCCCAGAATGTCAGAGATTGGAAGGGACCTGGAAAGCTCATCCAGTCCAGTCCCCCCATGGAGCAGGAACACCCAGCTGAGGTTCCACAGGAAGGTGTCCAGGCGGGTTTGAATGTCTGCAGAGAAGGAGACTCCACAACCTCCCTGGGCAGCCTGGGCCAGGCTCTGACACCCTCACCAGAAAGAAGTTTCTTCTCAAATTTAAATGGAACCTCCTGTGTTCCAGTTTATACCCATTGCCCCTTGTCCTATCATTGGTTGTCACTTCTCCAGGCTGCACAGCCCCACTTCTCTCAGCCTCTCCTCACAGGAGGTGCTTTCCCCATTTTGTGGTGCTCCCTGCAGCCACATGCTCATCCACTCTCAGCCTGAGCCCAGCAGCCTCTCAGCCTGCCCCACTACAAAATACCAGAGAATAACACTCAATGAGGGCAGCTCCACAGCCTTTGAAGAAATAATCACCTTTTTCTCTCAGGGTGGGGTGTGCACAGCCCAGATGTTGGGGTGCCAGGTCCTTACTTTGCAAAAAACAGGTAGTGGCTTACATCCCAGTTACTGACTGGATTTATCTTCTTTTCAGTCAGCCGGGCTGAATACTGGGCTCAGCACGCTGAAATTTACCAAGTTTGCTATTGTAGCTGGACGCTTTCCATTCTCTCCATTAAGTCCATTTACATAAGAGTGCATTAACATATTTCCAGGCATGCTGAGCACAAGTATCCAGCTCTTTTACTGATTTCCATCCAATGTTTTTATATAGTTTGCCTGCAAACCCCAGTTGGAGAGGCCTGTCTGTACTTATTAAAATTCACATGTATCTCAATGGCAATGGCTGCAGGACCAGCACACCTCTGAGGATCTCTTGTGGCAAACCCCGGAGCACACAGAAAGGCTTTTTCTCCTGCCATTTGTAACTTGTTGCAAAAAGCTTTTGTTTAGAGGCTTAGCCAAGTTAACACCAATATTTGGAAAATTTTGGTTTTTGTAGTCACTCCAGACTGTTTAACCCACAACAAAAATACAAATACACATCTAGGAGTTTACTATAACACATGTTTTGCCATCACTGACATGTGTTTGACTATAGGAAGTGAAATTGCTATAAAAAGGTGAACAGTGATAACGTGATTTTTCATTTAGATATTTACCAAGTAACAGCAGCAATAATATGCAATGGAATCAGCGCTTTTTTCATTAAATCACATGCTGTTTATAGTGAAACAACAGATAATATCGATCAGTGAAAGCAATTAAAAAGTAACAGTAAACAAGTAGTCTGGTTTGTGGGAAAGTCAGGAATTCATGGAATACATACCTGTATACGAGACTCAGACAGTTCCGCCCATACAAAAATAAGAAACCACCTGCATGAGCTGTATATGCTTTATGAATGACAAAGATACAGCTATTAGCATGGTTTACAGGCTATGCACCACACTATTCTTTATCAAAAAATGCTAATTTAGTGTCTCAGCTAGCCCGCAGATGCTTTATTGTATCATGACCATTTAGATTCCACTTTTCTCATGCCACAGTCAGATATTGTGAAAAATCAAGTTCCATTTACAGCAGCCATTGTTATCTCACAAAGTAGCACTTCATGCTACTACTGATGTGTTACAGACTATTAACAGTAATTTAGTTTTAAATGCCAGTGCATGCCAAGTGTTCTGGAGATGAATACTAACACGATGAAGTTACGCAGGTGTAGAATATTTTTTAAAAAATGGAAAAAAACACCACCACACACACCACAACCCCCAGAGGAGCTGACTGCCAGCTCTTTGAGAGACCAAACAGAGGATGGGGCTCATCTCTTTGCATTTTAGCTGTAGAAAGTTAGTTATTCCCCCTGCTTATCAGTGGAAATGCATCCCCCTACAGGGATGTCTGAACATAGACACCAACAGCCCAGAAGTATTTATACCCCTGCACTGATCATAGAGGGATATTAAGTAATATTTTATGGTGGTTCCTTGTCTTACAGGTGGATGAGAACACAGCAGTGGCCTGTTGGTGATCCTTCCAGTTACACGTGGTGTTTTACAGGACAAAACATCCCACAACCGGTATGATGAGAGCTCTGCCTACCAAACAGGTGATTTTCTCGTTCCTGGAACAGCCTCTATGTTTACCTGCTGCCTCTCATCTCCTGCTTAGTTTGTTGTAACTCTATTAAAAGTGTTTCTTGTACCCTGTTGACATTACAGCTGAGTTCATATGTAAGCACATTATAATAATTAATGAACAAAAATTAAAAGCAAAATCAGATAAGTAAGCTACCAGAGCTCTCTGGAGGATGAGTGGTCCCATTTAACATCTATTCTTTTAATAAACAGTCAACTGCCTGAACAACGCAGAGAAAGCGAGAAGTACAGAGTCTGATGGATACTTAACCACCTACAAAACCTGCTCTGCCCAGTCCCTTTCCTGTATGTTCAAAACTAAATATGCCCCATCTGGGCTCAGCATTGGACAAATAACTGTTTATCTTTATAAATACCTAGTAAACCTAATTAACTGATTCAGATGGATAATAAAGGAGAGATGATGCCAAGAAAGGATTGTCCCTTTACCACATCCTTCCCTGTTTCCTCTCCCTGGTTCTTTTGCTGTAAAAGCTGCCTCAGGGTGGGATTTCTTATGGGCAATATGGGAGAAGATTCGATATTTGGCCTGTGTATCCCCTTTTGGGTTTAGCACAAGAGATAAAGCAGGAGGTTTATTAAGCTGGGAATGCGTTTTGAGAGACTTTGCCAGCACTGAAATGGTTACTGTACGTTGAAACAGTTCTTCACCTTTTTGTTCAATGTGAAAGGCAAAAAAAGAGATGCAAATATGAAGCAATGTGTCAGTTCTGCTAAATAAAAATGTGCACAGTAAAACTAAATCACATACATTGAAGTGTTATTTTGGTTTTATGGAAATGTAATCTGTGTTATGACATTTGCATTTCATATAACTGCTATGGATAACTAATCTTCCAATGCATTGCATACCATTTTGTCACCAAAAAAAGTAATACTGTATCATCTGCTTCCACCTGTACACTAGAATATTCCATGACAAATGTATCAACATCAATTGTATAAATTCACTTGAGAGCCAATGGAAAGTATGGATACATTTAATGGAAAGATTTCTTTTTCCCTTAAACGCTACACAGCTATTAGAAGATATCATAGCTTGCTAGCAAATAAAAAACCACAACATCAAACAACACAATATATGGATGTTTGTATGCTTCTGAATTTTGAGTGAAAATTAAATACATCAATATAGACTGCCAATATGGAAACTTAACTGGAACCTTATGAAATTGCGTGTTTCCTATTCCATGCCCAACATCCATAGTTTCCAGCTCTAAGAGAGCTTGCATTATGCCACATATTACAAAAAATAAAATAAAATTTTGAAAAAAGTGGTACTTAAATACAAGTGAAAATACGAAGTACATTTGGGTTTCATTATCCTTTCACTTTCCCTTCTGTGTCCCTTACTTTTATATTTTCCTTTTCTTACCTAAGTCATCATCCAACATGCTCAAAGTTTCAATTCTGAACAAATGCCTTTGGAGGAAAATCTAACAAATGGGTTCTGTGTGCTTTAGCCCAGATTAAGTGCCAGTTTCACAACGCAAGTACAAACAAAAAGCCCCCAACTCACCCATTTTGAAAACCAGTCAAAACCATGGGAATACAGAAGTGCAAGAGTTAACCCTGAGATAAGCCCTGGAAGTCACTTGGGCACAGGGAGCAGGATTCCTTCCAGTACAAACCAGTATGCTCCAGTAAAGTGCAGCATTATACCCCAGTAGCTGAGACATGGCACTTCAGGTAATTAATTGATTTATCAACAGACCTTTCATTGACTTTCAGTGAGACTTGTGCTCCTTAGGTGTCAAGGGACATTTCAAAAAGGGAAATCTATGCCTAACATACAGAATGGCCTAACTTACTGAAAAGTGCATAACTTACTGAAAAGTGCATAACTTACTGAAAATCAAACTAGCAAACGTATGGTGATTTGATTATTTCTTAGCATAATTAAGCAAGGTCAGCTTTAAATGTGTTTGTTTCTTTTCTTGGAAAATCATTATTTCCTACCTGTTGTGAAAGCCAACGCAAAAAAATGTCTGTTCACTTGAATGTAGCTTTCTGCAGCCACATCGCTGTATTTGGGATTCTTTTGTGTGCTGGGTTAGGAGGAGTAGCAGCTTTTTAAGCTCAGATGTGTAAATGTCCCCATTTACACCCTGGCTCTGCAAAAATAGGTTTTCGTGCGTAGTACAGTCAATATACACGCACAAAAGAGAAAAGCGAAATAAAATATAATTCTCATATTAGAAAACTGAGTACTTACCTAGTGATAGCAGCTGGAATGAAAATGGCTGAAAGCAATAAAAATCCATTTTACCATTTAGTACAGTTTGTCAGACTAGAGAAATGGGATTGAATTTCAAAGCCACAGGCAAGCTGGCAGAAATCTGTGGTTATGCAGTTGATAGGGGATTTTTTTCCCCTCTTTTTTTTTCTTTTTCTTTCTTTTTTCTTTTTTTTTTTCCTTATTTACAACTCTTTTGATAAGCCTTCAGCAAGTTACATAGGTTGTTCTAGTTGTATCTCCTTTGACTGGATTAGAATACTTGATGACAGTTTGGATAAGTTTGAGGCAGATGGTTCTTGACATTTTTCATGCCATCAGTTACAAACCATGCAAGGAAACTCTTTCATCCTTTGTTTATCCTTCACTTAGAAGCCACTATAGTAGATCGTTAAACTTTCATTTTTCACAGTGCTGATTAAGGCGTACTACAAGGCAGATGTTATGCAGCACCATTTTTAACAATTTACATTTAGCACCAAAGCTGGCTTTGTACTTGTTCCAGTGGATCAATTCACATTTCAAAAACTTCAAGGTCAACCTCTAAGCATTGCTACTCTGTTGAACAACTAAATGTTTCATAAAGTTTTCCCTGTGACTGTAGCACTTGAAAATATGTACTGGCCACTCTGCCTACTTGTTTTTATCTGCCAAAAGGAATACAAATATCTATTGTTCATCTCTGCGCTGATTAAATGATGGATACAATTCTATAAAATCCAAAAGACTTAAAGCAAACTGAACAAAAGATTACTATTTCAACACACAGTATGTCAAAAAAATTCCTCATTTATTTTCAGTACCAGCATTTCAAAATAACAAGTAATTACTATTCAAATGGCAGTTGGTCTTAATTTACATCAGGTCAGGCAATAACATTTCATGGATAAAAATGTTTACTGGTTTACTTCACATCTTTATGTGCGTTCTTGGTTTTATGATTATGTAAATTATATACTTCCTAGCACAAACTCTAATAATAGCTATATGTAAACAAAAATGGGTAAAGGCACCTTTAGAGAACAGCAGAATAATGACAATAATGACAGAACACAATAAAAGTAATTCATGGCAACTTCATTCTTAAAGGATGTTGTGCTCTGTAGAAAACTGAGTATTTACAAATATTTGAACTCATCTGTATGTGATGTAAGTCACCATTTTCTACTGAAAATTATGAAATTATCTGTCCTTTTTAAGTGGAGTTTATCTCTAGACACTCATAGCAGCAGGGTAGAAGGTTTTGTGCTAGTGACAGTTTCATCAAGGGACAACAAAGGGAAAAGGAACTTTTGGTAACCGAAGACTTCTTTCAATTCAGACTCTTCAAATAAACAACATGAAATGGAAAAATGAGTATATATGACATTTGAAAGCATAGTTTCTTGAATGGCATGACAGCTAACATGATTTTTTTTAAGAAAAACTGGGGATTTTCTATGGTTTTCTCTCTTTTTTTTTTTTTTTTTAATTAAGCTGCAGTAATGTCTTATTAATTATTATTGTCCTGAAGTTCTGCAGCAAAGATTAACAGATTGAATTATAATTTCACCCTCTGATAACTTCTGATCCTCAACACGCCCTTTCCTTCTGCTCAGTTTATCCTACAGGGTATTTCAAAAAGCCCAAACGCCTCTCAAAGTGTCTCCACTTTGGGTCCAGCTTTTTGAAACACCCTGTATTTATTTTTCCTTTTCCCCTGAATCTGTGCCATAAGGACTTTTCAATCCTAGTCCTTAGCTCCCTCAAGATCTCCCATCTGTTACTACTACTTCACCCTTTACATCCTAAACTATTTCATAGCTGTAGCTCTACCTATTATTCTATCAAATTAATGTTTAGACTTTTTTTTCAAATTGAAGATGGATTTCATCTGAGTAGTTCACCTGAGTAATGACCACAAGTCAATAAAATCTTGTTCTTGGGATAAGCATCTACGCCACAGAAAAAATACAAGATAAAAATCTATCATGAAAAATATTTTCTGCTCTGAACCTATGAAATCTCAATTTTGGTAGTACCTGGGAATGCCTTCATTTTGCTTGAAGAATTACAGACACTATAACTGTCTGTCATGCTAATGAAAACATGGGAATACACAGATAACACACCGTCACAATTCTTTGCTGCAGAAACCATCCTGGAAATCTTAGAAAGAAAAAGCTACAGAATCTAAAAAAAAAAAAAAAAGAAAGGTTTGAAATGTTTCTGCCTTGAGTTATGTGTCTGTCTTAAATGTGATGCTTTTCCCATCTAAAGCCATACACCAGTTTATATTTATAAAACCTTGAGCAAATAAGGCTCAGGGCGATGATGACTGTGTTGTTCAGGAATGCGTAATGGCCTTGCAAAACCACCGCCACTGACATTGTCTTCTTTTTCAATAGCTGTATCAGCAAAAATAAACAGAGAAGATGGATACAGGTGGGAAAGGGTGGATTTCATCTTATTTTTTGTTATATTATTATCCTGGCTTACAACAGTATTTATCACCCTACAGTTTGATTTGCTGTAATTTATGTTTACCTTTTATCTTCTCAGAAGAAAAGAGTATCAGCCTTCCAAGGATAATGGAGAAGCGATGTTATTTAATTATTCCAACCTATCTTGTGCTTCGGTACACAAAAGATAACAGTCAACATACTGCTACAAGTTTGCTGATATGCAAGCTGCGGTCAAGATAAAATATTTAACAGCAGAAAAATACACTTTATAGTGCAGCTGCTGTAATGGGATTTTAAATAAGGAAAAACAATTCTGTTTACTCTCAGTTTTGAAAATACATAGGAAGTTAACTACATTCATCCATAAATTACCTTGATAACGACTGAAGACAGGTGGATAATGGAAGCTGACTGTTTAATATACACACACCAAACAGGTACAGGAGAGAGAAAAAGCACACGCAGGTCACTGTGAGCAGCAACATGTATTAAAAAAAACTGATCTTATAATGGAAACGGTGACAGTAAAGCTCAGAGAGATTGCACTGTCATAGTGCCCCAAGGTTCATCTCCAGACTCAGCAGAGCTCCCTGTGTAGAGTTGCACGTATTGGAATGTTTGGGAACAGAAAAGGAGTACGGAAAAAGCAAGAAAACAAGACTAACATGGGCCCGATCCTTGTAAACTGGCCTCACTCCATGGAAACAAATGCAGCGGTGCCAGCTTGTGCCAGCTGAGGATCTGATGTTACATGGAAAAATCCTGAGGCACCTGCAGTTCTGTGGGAGTGAATAATTTATGAATACATGAAATGTTCTGAATAACATATTTCTGAATATTTTTACATTATTCATTCCATCTTAATTCTTTCACAGACCATGTTCTTTAAACCCGTTTATTATGAGCTCACGGTAGGATTGTGACAGTGACAATTATTTGGCCAATCCCCACCACCCCACCTGTTTCAGTTTCTTTGCATACTGCGGTTTTCCTGGGAGGTAAGGAGAGGTGACTTTTAGCATATTCTTTTCCTGACAGTTCTAAGAAAGTGACAGACAAAGGACAGACAGGTAATCCTTCTTGATTAAGAGGACAGATACAGTCTCTGCTGGCTTCTCTAATTGCTTTGGCTGCACTATAAATATTATTTCTGCCTTTTCTCAAATCTATATTCAATTTTAGACCTAGTACCCATTAAAGAAGTTTCTCCACTCTACTGACAAGGTAAGGTGAAGGTGGAAGGTCAGATATAACATATAACCAAGGTCCTCACTAAAATCCTTCCCTTAGGATCCCATGTGCAAAAAGGTAATATGCAAGAAACAAACCTCTGATGAACAGAGCTGTTGTAAGAAACAGCATAAGCAAGCCTAGATATCAATAGCAGAAAAAACAGCACCCAGTACTCCAAAATTGATGTTTTCTCGAGGGAAGGTCTGCCTGCTGTCTCTATCAAGAGGCTGGCTCGCTCTCTGCCAGCGAGAGCATCACACGTCCAGGCTGGTCTCTGTGGATAAGGGGTTTGCACACCCAGTTCACAGCTCACCAGCTACAGAATTTCTCAGCACTGGCCGAAATTCTGGCAAAGCCTGGGCATTCATCCCCTCCAGGTACAACTTGTCTAACAGGAATACTGCTTCTTTGGGGTGATCTTATCTGAAAAACATCCGAGAAACTCACTACAGAGCAGAAATAGCTTATTGGATTTCCAGATGCACAGAGATAAAATGCCGTATGGTTCCAGCCATGAATGCATATATGCAAAAACTCTACTGCAGCAAAATACTTGCTGGTAGCAAAATTTTCATGCAGTTCTGACACAGAGATGGCTTTGTGGATGTCTGCAATAGAGATAAAACGTGATGTGAAGCTTCCTGAAGCAGCCAACACCCAAACTGATGCCTCCTGTAGTGGATTTACTGTCTCCAGTTCAAACCCAAGCCACTTCCTCGGCCATCTCTGTCCCACTCTTGCCCCGAGCGGGAGGTCCCTGCTGACCGTGGTGTGACCAGAGTTGAGATTGGTACCTGCACCCCGCCACAAAGCTTCTGTGTGATTTGCATCTTGGGGACATACACAAACACATGGCAAAACCAAAAGTTCATGTGGGCCTTGTGAAAGCTCGTCCAGCCCCTTAAACAGGAACCTTTACTCCTTTTGCCGACTTTTCATCAAGAAATTCTGTGTCATGTTCAACTTTACCGACAGCGCTATAGAAGCTGTGCATGTGCACAGTTTCCCATTAGCCTTCTTGAGATTTATGCATGTATCCAAAGAGGAGAATGGCCCTCTAGGAATGTTTTAACAATCAGAACAATGAAGCATTGTGCATCAGGCTGTTAAAAATGTTTCTAAATGCTGCGTTCAATACACATTGCTGGATTTCCAAAGCTACTCTGGACAGAAATGATTTAGAAAACAACTCACAAGTAAACTAAAGCTCTTCTAGTAAAACAAATATTTCACAGTTCATTTAATCTAAGATATTGAAAAGAACTGCCAGTACTCAGGTACGTGACCTGAAGCACAGAACTTTATTGCTTTCTCCACCAGAGATTAGAAATGTTTGGAGTAAAGCAGATGCTGGTAATCAGGGCTTCCTTTAACCCAACTCACATATCCCAGGACCACTCATCCTTGCCTAAGTAGTAGATGAAAACAGCAGGGAAACTGAGGTCAAGAAGATTTCACAAGTTCTCAGCTTTCCTCTATCACATTAGGGAACAAATTTAAAATTCACAAACTAATGAGTGAAATAATTTAAAGCATTTGCATTTGGTAATATTCAGTAAGAGCTTTCAATTTTCTTACAATACTTTTTTCCTATGTGAAGTGTTTTATTCCACAAGACACTTCACTTGTTGTTGGGCGGCCCTCTCTTTCCTTTCTTACGAAAACCTCTCCCTCTCAACATTTGTTCTCACATCTCCCTCTTTCTCCCCTTTTCTTCTGTTCGGTGAAATGCCTGTTCAAGAGGTGCAAAGAGCATAGTTACGCTGGTCAGTTTGCAGAGATGTGTAATATTCACAAGAGATGAAGCTCACATTGCATGGACAACACAGGTCAGGCCGATGTCCAGGACCTCTGCTTCTGTAGGCCAGTTATGACTAAACAGAGATGACAAGTGTCAGTCTAACCAGATGTGTAAATTTGCTTTCAACAAGCACATTTTTCATAGAATGGTGTAGCTCGGTGTTCTTGCTGCATTCTGTAATCTATTTCATATTCTAGCACGTGAATAAAAAACCCAAATTATTTGAGAAACTACATCTCCTCTGTATTAATCTTAAGACAGTGATTGAGCAGAGTTTTCTCCAGCTCTAATTTCTAGGTGAACTGATACTTTTGTGGTCTGAAATAACTAATGCATTGCCAAGGAAAAGGAAGTTGAATTAAGCATCACTCACTCAAAAACTTTAGGCTGATTCTAATCAGCAGCATCAAAACCCGACGTTGTTGAAGGACATAAACTGCAGGTCAAGCCCAGCCAAACACAACTGTTTTCCTACCGAAAGAAAGAGCAGATCCACAGCCATATTTTCTTATTGTATAAGTCTCCAGGGACTGCTTGGAAAACTCTTGAGGCAAGGCCAGAGGAGAAGTGTCCTCATGGAAAATGCAGCAGCATATTCCTAAAATAGTTGTGATAATGGTGAACCTTCTGATGTTCTCACCATCCCCAAATAAATAGCAAAGACTAAAAACACATCTCTCCCACTATTCTCCAACAGCACTAAGCCTGGTTGCAAAACTAACTCCATCTGAAGGAGACTCAAAGGCTTGTTTCCTTGTTCATCTTTTAATCAAAATAATTTGATGAGTGAAATTAGATATATATATGTAAATAAATCCAATAATATCTAGTTCTTTGAAGTCATGGAGAAATTTAATTCCAATTGAAATCAATGAGATTTATGGGCCTAAGTGCCTTTGGGACTCTAAATCTTAGAATATATTTTACTACAATCAATAGTTCTGAGGGTGAGAGGACCAATAATGCTCCAGATCCCTTATGAAGATGAGGTACTTTCAAACAAATTTCTTTAAGGGGGTTGAAAAGGATTGTTTGCTTTCTTACAGATCATCAGAAAAATATTAAAAGTTAAAGCAGTTTAACTTTCAATAAAAACATGTGAATAAGCATAGAAGTGAAAACTATTGATTTATTCATCTGTTTATCAAAACAAAATATAGTGATTAAACAAACCTTTCTTGCTAGAAGAGCCACAGATAAACAGACATCCATTGACAGCATATATTATAATGAAGTACATTACCTTAGCTCTTAGATTAGAGGAAATACAGTGGAAATTCTGTAATAATGCATGGTCCTAAGAAAATAATCAAGTAAAATGGATATTTTTTTCACATAATTTAAAATGTGTATTTCTAGGGATAAAAACCAGGGAAAAAAGGACTATAAAATTACATAGGGCACAAGTATAACATTTATGTAGACTTTGCATGATCATATATGTAAGATACTAGGATATTTTGGTAATCGGTGTAATGTAAACCAAAAATAAGAGAAGAGCTTGGAGCTGCCAGCTAAGTAGCTTGCTTTTTGTAAATTTTGTCATGTTCTTGTATCGTCTTAGTCTGTTAAGAGAATAAATAAATCTTTAATTGAGAAAATAGTCTATTTTTCTAGATACATTTTACCTTATTATTTGCACTGAACTCTAAGTGCTCAAAAGCCCCTGACTAGATTTTCAAGTCTTCAGTATCAGGAGTTCTCTTTCTGACAAACACAGCAGCTTTATGACAGAATTCAGCTCTTTTGAAAATCAGGCCTTAACCTACTTTAAGTATTTCTATTGTTGGATTTTACACCAAGTCATTTCAGTTTCAGTACCAGCCCCCAAATTATTTTGAATGTAGTGAGCTGGCAAATTTCTCTTTCATACACAAACACAACATTGGCTATGGAGATGGTTCTAGTCAGTAATTAATCAGAAATTACATGCATGTGTTAGCAACAGAACATCTTAACCAAAAGAAACCAAAGAAAAAGAGTGTACTGTTTAGGAAAACCTTAAGAACTTAACCTGGGCTCTTACCCACCCTGGCTGGCAGGAATCTGAGAAATGCTCATAAAAAACAGCTTTAAAACAAAACAAAACTGTTTTCTGTACAGTAAAATTAGTTTGAAGAAAAGGTCTGTCTCAAAATAAATAATATCATCTTGGGCTTCTATTTTGCAAAAGCTTTGGAGAGAAGGAATGATGGAAGGGAACTAAAAGCTAAAGTAACTACCACACCATACAGTCTACTTAAGAGAAAGCAGTTTACTTACTAAGTAGCCCGTAAATGCAGCATGTAAGTAGGTCTGTAGTACTCACATATTTGTTAATACTGAATTGGCTAGACTAACTTAAAGAAAAATTGGTGAAAGAAAACTGGTAGGCCTTGAACTTAAGTTTATCCACCCAACATTACTAATTCACTCCAATTTGCCCTACTAAGGATGATGAAGAGAAGAAAATGTTAAACACCAACATGATGGGAGTTCTTTCATAGAATTTCCAAAGAGACCAAACTGGAATTCTGTCTTCAGTTGAAAAATGAAAAGACACGGTTCAGACTTCACCATGTCCAGTTTTTCTAGAAAAGGACAAAATAAAGTCATCATTTTTATGCTAACAAAGGTAGAAATAACGCCTTTTCCCCTTATCTTCACATAAAGACACAGCCATGGTTGGTACTATTGTGAATTTAACCTACATTTTGAGAGCTGGGCCAGTTCCATACCGACAAATAACCACTGCTTTTATTCCAAAAAGTCTGCACCGTGGCTTTCTTTCTGCATAGCTCTTGGGATGAGATGGTCATGGAAAGAAAGAGCATTACCTTCCTTCTTCCCACAGTAGACCTTGGCTAACCTGTCTTTACAAAGCTATTCAGCATTTCTAAGTTACCCACCTTTGCTTCCTCCTAAGTTGTAAGAGCCATGGTTACAATAGGGAGCACTATTTTTACACAGCTTGCCTGATTTTCTCTTTTATTAGTTTGCAAAGAATAAAACAGAGTAGTGGCAAGGAAAATCTGTTCTTTTTCAAATATCTGTCCTCTTATACTGCGCGCGCTTGTGCCTTTGCAGTATTCTTGGTGCTCAGTTTTAAGTTGGGCAGTGTTGGGGCAAGCGTGATCATCAATTTCCTCACAACAATTCTACAGCCTTTTTACATGATGGCTATTTCGTAATGATTATCTTTGTTAATCAATATTTTGCAGTCTTTGGATGCAAGGCGTACATGAAGTTCGAGTTGTCATGTTGTAGACTTAAGATGCTCCCATTGGCAATCACGGAGACCCAGCAATATGTCCCAGACAGGTCAGGGATTCTTAGTATGCTCTGATGTGACCCACGTTCAATGAGTGGAGATAGTAGCTGATTTACATTGACTTCCCACACATTGAGTATTGCAACAACTCACAGTTAAGCCAAACACCATTAGTTAAATAGCTGTCATTTTACTTGTGATTAAGTTATGTGAATAAAATTAAATATCTGCAGGTTACCAAACTCTAGTTACGATCTCCAAAGAATTTTCTGTTTCACTGTAGCCTCTAAAATGCTGTGTTTGGCGGTCACATACAGCGATCTTACACAGATCTGAAGAGTACATACCACTTTTAATTGTTCTAATGTGAATACAGTCCAATATCCTGTTCCTATCCCCTCCTGATCTGTGCTAGAAGAAGCCACATTAAAAGCAGGACTCCATGACTTGTCTCCTCAGGAGATGCCTTTTTTTAATAGAGGATACGAAAACAAAAGAGAGGGGGCCACGGTCTTGTGTTTTCCAGAGTTCTGCCGTGCTGCAGGCTTTTAGAGATCTGCAGGAATTAATAATAGTCTCTTGGTCAGCCAGAGGAAGCATGTACACAGTGGACAGTTAGCCCTGTTGATGGCTTCTCACAGGATGGAGAAGGAAAATGATCCACAGTGGATCTATGCTTGGGCAACAAGGAAGACATATTCCATGAATCATGTTTGAACAGCAGTTCTGACCATTTCCTACCATCAGCATAAAATGCTACAAATTTCTGGTCTGTTTGTGAAGTACTTAAAATATTCTGTAAACAACTTGCAAACTGTTTCTAATGCTATATGTCAAATTGCACTATGAAACAGGAAAAAAAATGTTAAGCTGTCAGGTGTTTAAAATGTAGATATGAGTTTTCTTTTATCTTTTTTATTTTGCCAGAAAGAACTGTCCATCTCATACAAAATTTTAGAGCTTTTCTTTATTTCCTTGTTTGCTTTTATTACGACAGCAGCTTCTATCAGTCATACGACTAGATTCTGTAAATTGTGGGGGCAACAATAGGTCAAATTAAGTTTTCAGTTTACTAGACAGATTAGTCAGGAACTTCCCAGTTACATCTTTGTGTTAATATTTCATATATTGTACCAAGGGATATGACTAAGACTTATCACATTAAATCTCAATTTGTAATTTTCTTTGAATGGATACTTAAATATGTTTTTTTCCTGCTAAGGACATTTGCATTAGGAGTTCCTTCCAATTGCTCATAAAAATTTGATGTATCTTTTTATAAAAAAAATTAGAAGTTGATGAATTTTCAGTGGAATTACTGGGCCAAATTTTTCTCTGATGTAAAACTAGATAAATGGATTTACTGCAGCAGCAATGGACCACACTAGTGTTCTACTTAGCCTTATATTTGCTTTGCCTCTCAATTGCATTCAGCTTTCCATGGAATACTGCTAATAAAGATACTGCTTTTTATGTTTTAAAGGTATTTGAAAGCCTTCTGGAAAGAAGGGACAGTTTTAATAAGTATTAATCTTCCATTGCTACTGGTGAGTATATTTAGAGATAGTAATTGCATGAGCACACTCACTGTATGTGTATAGAGACAAAAAGTATCACAAGACTAGGTAAAACCTCACAAAGTACACAAATTAGTATAATTATACAAACCTACAAGAGTTACAAACAAAAAATAGCAGGAAACAAATGTGAGTATGCAACTATTATCCAAACAGATGCCTTGGTATAAATATTCTGGAATTTCCCTTAAAAGAGATCTTACCTTAGATTTCAGGCAACTTCGGGTATATAAGGTTATTTATAATCAAAGTATTTATAGACTATCTGATATATTATCAGCATAGTATAAAAGCTTCTCAGTTCTATTGTGATGAAAAGAAGGACAAAACACCACCCATAAAATTCTAATTAAAAAATAACTGATTTTCCATGGAGCCTGAAGAAAGATGACACATCTATTAAAAGAGATATTAAAAAAAAAGGAAAAACAACACCAGCATGAAAATGGAAGCAACCTGACCCCACTTCAAACTAATTCTCATTCATTTTTGCAATCTACTGGCTAGTGCCATCTTGCCTTATTTACACTGCGTACTGAACCTTACCAAACCATACAAAATAGTTCATATTCCAATTTCAGCCAACAGGAACAGCAGGTGCAACCTAAATTGCCTTCCAAACCCTTCTTGCATCTGTAGGTAAATTCAACTAAAGTTCCAAGAGACCTGTCTCTTGGTTGCTGTTGTTCAGAGCACGAGGTGGATGTAAGGCAGGGGCAGGGCTGGGGTATATCACATTTGCATAAGGAAGATCGCTCCTTTGTCAACATTGATGCAGAATGGCAAGGCTCGCAATGACTTTTTCTCCCCTAAACTCTCTCCCCTCTGACTTACACATCCTTGTAGTATATACTGCTGTTTTGACTTGAGCTATGCACCCAAATAGACTATTTGTGGAGTATTTGTGATGCACAGATCTTTTATGCGCAGCTATCAGAGGTCAAACACGGAGCAATTCTATAGCTCTGGTGTCAGCCTGAACAGCAGCATTGTTCTTGGCAGTGACAGGAAAAAGGCACCACATCCAAATTACTGAAAGCCTTCTCATGGCAGAAGAAAAAGCTGTCAGTTTAACAGCTGAACACAGAAGGTTCAACCAGTATATATCCTTCTCATTCAAGTAACATGAAACCCTAGGAAAAAAAAAAAAAGCTGGAACTGTGTCAGATTTTTTAAGTTGGAAAAGCTCTTGTCAATGTTGAAAAAAGAAAACCAGCCATTTGTGTTGCCAAGGCAGTGCTACCAAATTACAAAATAAAAGAGAAAGAAGGAGCCTTGATAAAAATACGTAACGCGCATGTCTGTATATGTGTGTAAAGAAAGAGGAAATATTCTAAATTTACTATAGTTTCATATTTACTCAGCTTAGAAGGATGCAAACTGTATGAATATCAACATGCACACTCAGACATAGGTATATGCTGATCTATAGTAAATCTATGATATTTGTCCCCTATGTATATTTCCCTCTTCTGAGTTTCATTGCTCAAACTAAAAATAGTTCTGCCTAATTACCAGACTCCTTTCTTATTCATGATCAGTGTGTGTTCCTTGAATATCACCCCCAAACTCCAGAAGGCTTTACCCACAGAGCAGAGAGTGAACGAACCTTTCACACATCTTCGACGAAACGGACTCGAGCATATTAACAGCTACACTGTCTAGTAATGACATGAGAAAAGAATCTTATGACTCCGGGCTGTAGGAATTGAAAGTGTAGCTGCATCTAACCCCAAGAACACAACCCCCTTCCTTTTCCCCTAGAACAAAGTATTGCTCAGTGTAAGGAAAGGTATTTGGAATTATAGCAATGGTAGGCACCAAATCTTCACATTTTACTTTCATAGGTTTAAAACATACACTGGATGAACAGTGAGTGTGTGTAAAAGCTAAGTATGTCATCCAGCTTACAGGCTATATTTCATTTTATAATGCATAAGTAAGAGAGATTTAAAGTGCCAGTAAATAGCTCTAACCCAGCTACATCACACAAGCGAAGCGTTAGGTGAGGAATGTGCTCACATCTGTCATCTGATCTGTCCTTGAAGAAATATCTGTCCTGACATGTGCTTTATGGGTTTTGTTTTTCACTACCACAGAATAAGCAGTTTAAAAAGTGATGCTAATTTTTATTGGAAGAACCTTGGAAAGTAATATGAGAAGGAAGGTGTACACAGTCACAGGATGAATTCAGAATATTAATACATTACTCTCTGACAACATTAAAGAAAGCATTGACTTTAATTCCACTCCTGTGAATTGCTGTTGCTTTTTTGTTATTACAAAGTAAAAATAGATCATTTTTGATGATTAGAAGTTCCCTTACTCTTCTTATTTATCTAACACTTGAAGTCATAACACTCGGCTTGTGACAACATAATTGTCTCCATAGAAACTAATTGAGTTCTTATGAAATAGAACATTTGCACAATATTTGGACCCTGTTTACTGAAAACCTCCTAAACGGCTGTAGCGCACAAACTGTCACCACTGGCAGATTTCATAGAAACCTACAAACCGTTCTAGTAGGAATTTATTAGGATAATACTGTTTTCAACTTCCAACCAGCCAAAATTAAAATAAAATAAAATAAAATCATTACATTAGGGTCACATAAACTTCTCAGTTGCCCAGTACTAGGATGGGTGTCTGAGTGTTCTTTTACACTCAGGTGTAGCTATGTTCAACCTAAACTGTGCATTTGGTCTCTGGTCACTATGAATTGTTGACACATGACACCGACTCGCAAACCAAAGAGAACACTGTGAATCCTGTGTACAGTATAAAATGGATTCTGAGATTAAGCTCCTATTACCTTTATTTTTCTTCTGCTTCTAATTAGAGACCTTTAATCATCACTGAGGATCTCTGAAGGCTCAACTTGAAAATCAAACTAGACTCCCAAAAGCTCCTCAAATAAATACTTTATGTGAAAGTCTTTAGGAAAGTGTGGACTTCTGTGTTTTGTTTTTGGTTTTTTTTTATTTGACTGCAAACAAATATCAAAATGTGACTATATGCCTTTTTTATTTTAATACATGGAGTTGCTTTTGTACATAACAGTAAGTGGGACACATCTTGCTTAGCTTCATTTTTTAGGCTCCTTTTGCAGTTCACAGAAATCAATAGGTACTGCCAGATAATGAGCAAACTCAAGTTATCTAAGAGTGAGGTGCTGTCTGGAAATGAAGTCAATGACAAAATCCTAATTAACCCCAAAACTGTAGCATGTGCCCCTGGGCTGCTGGCCAAACCAGGGGAGGCATCACTCACTGGTATTGCCAGTGGTTTAGAAGCTGAATGCGAGAAGGATCTAATGAAACTCTTCCCAAACACATTATCTAAATTTTTCATTATCTCTAATGGGTGACTATTTGCTAGATCTCTCAATAGAAAACGTATCTTATGGCTTTCAGGGTGAGAGGGTGTATCTTTTGTTTTGTCAGACTATGCAAATGAAAGAGGAATTAACTAAAACCAAAATTCCTGAGTGTCTGATGATCAGTGCAACCTGAGTACCTCAGACCAGCCCACTTATATGTGTGACATTACCATACGATGCTGTCTTAGACACTTGCCAGAAAAGAAACAGATGGTGCCAATAAAAGGCAAAAATGAACTTCATTCTTCCACAACAAGGCAATAAAACCCAGTGTAATATAATTATTTTCCATAAGTCAGGTCTTAACACATAGAGGGCAAAAGATGAAAAAAATGAAACAACAACAACAAAACCCCACAACTTCTTTTGTTCCACAGCTTTGATATCATCATTGTTATTTTTCAGAAAGGAGCTCACAAAACTTTATAAATCCTATTTAGCCCTTCGGTTGCCCTGCTCGGGAATTTAAAAAGGATGTCAGTGTAGGGTTACAGACTGCATTACAATTCTCTTTGCTGCCAGGTGTGTGTGGGCTGGAGGAATAAATAAGATGCATGGAGATGAAGTTTGTAGGTATCTCTTTTCCCATATATTGACAGAATACATTTCACAATGCACGGACTGGGTTTTTCCTTTCTCTCCCTGCTTCCTCCCTCTTCCATCCCCAGATTCCCCTGGGTATGTGAATATTTTTCTTTCTCTGCCTTGTTTCCCCATCCTGGCATGCAAGTTTATCCCGCACACCTGCAAGAGCAGGAGCTTTCAGTCACAAAGGGCTGCCAAAGCTCTCGTGTCAAGGAGGAGACATAATTTGGAGCATCTTTTCCAGCTTCATTAATAACAAAACACCTGTGAGCCAGGGAGTTTAAGAGATTGTGTCTTCATCATTTATGAATCTTCCTCCCTGCTGTGGCACTTATCTCTTTGCCAGCTCAACCTGGCACAATTCCTCAGCATCCAAAATTAAAAAAGAAAACAAAAATATCCTTTTGTCTCCAGTGAAAGCAGTGTGGATGGAGAAGGCAGGGTGCTGGGGAAAAACACCACCAGGAGCTGAAAGCATAACCCTGCTAGAGCTGGGAAGAGTGACAAGCCTTCACATTGCTTCATATTTATTCTCAGTTTGTCACTGGTTTTTGTCATTGTTGTTGTTGATCTGTGTTTTAAGAAAAAAAATGGCCAAGGAAAAATATAATCCTAATGATTCAAGTACTGACATTAAAGCTGCTCCTGTCCTCCACACTCCCATTGCAAACTTACCCCTTGAATTTTTATTTTTATTGTTAAATAAAGTAACTGCGGCAAAGGCAGAGAACATTTTCTAAGCTTATCTTTCCATAATAAGTTGCTAAAGGGAAGAATTGCTATTAACACATTCTTGCCGTGAAAGGTTAGACCCTATCAAAAAGATTTATTTTTTAAATCATTGTCTTTACTGAGAAGCTTCAAGGGACACTCTCACAAAACGCTCCATTCTGAAGCGCTACCAAAGGAAGGACATTTGATTTGCAACCAACCTAACAGCAGCTATACAACAAGCTGTGGTTAATTTGACCTCTGAAGACACCGAAGCATTTTGCTAACTATCCCAGGCTCCCGGGCACAGAAATCGCCTTGTGATATAATCTGAGTTATTGCCATCCCCTATGAGCCTTTTGAAATTCTCTCAATACAAATGTTAGGACCCAGGACTCCTTTGGTAGACGATATAAATGCAAGCCAGAGATCACTGAATAAATCAATTATTACATCTCACAGTGTTGTTAGATAGGATTAAATAACCCAATAGATATCCCTGTCTAACTGCAGCAGACAGAATAGCGACCACAATTGGAGAATTTTAATTGGTGCTACAGTATTAGCATCAGATCTTGGAAGAGAGACTGCATCTTTAAATGCCAAAGAGTCATGAAGGCACAGAAGTGAATGACTGAATCTGACTTTCTGGCCTTTTAAAGAACAAAATAAGGCTCCTACAACAGCTTGTGCCATTGGGGTGTTGCATCTTTGTCCACCTTCTTCACGATACTGATACTCAGCTTCTCTCAGGCTTTCATCTTTTGTGATAACGTGAATAAAAATCCCAGGTTTTTACAGTCTGAGAAATGCTTTGATTTTAGGATATACAGATTTATTTATTTTTTATGCAATGTCTGGTTTATGTTTTCCTTACAGAAGTAATGTAATAAAAATAATGGTCTGAAATACAAAGCCTGGGCAAGAGCTGATGTACCACAGGTTTCCCCTCAGCTCTGTTCATGGACCTCAGGACAACTCACAGGATCTTTACTGCTGCCTGTGCTTGAGTTGTGCTGCTCCCTGATAGAATCACATGTCCTGCAAGCAGAACATGAGTGCATCTGCTGCTCATATTCTTGTGCTTCATCATATAAACAACGACTTGAACCCTTAAGAGCTGCCATCCTAGTTCATTAACAGATCGAGCAACACATGTAACCCTGAAGTGAGCAAGTGTCTCTGTGGGATATGCCTGACTTCAGGTTCCAATTGAAAGACAAAAAGTCCAGCTGAGACCTTTTGTTCTTTTCTCACATGGCAAGCACTGAAACCCCTCTGGAAATCAAGGATAGACACATTTGTGGGTTTCCACAGGGGGAGGGCTTAATGTTTAGTACTTTTGATTTGTGGAAGACCAGATTCCAATACACTTCGCCCCCCAAGATTGGCTGGTAACTTTGGAAATGCATATATTAAAACCTTACCACAGCAAAAAAAAAAAATCTATATTTTTAGAAACACATTATTGAAAAATTTCACATGTTTCTTATATTCTTGAACATTCCCCAGTTCAGTTTTACAGCATAACTAACTCGTGGACAGAAAAATCTGAGTTGCTTTAAATGCCATGAGAATCCACTGCTGTACGGGTTGACAAATATAATTCAGACAGCTCAGTTCTGAGTCATGTTTGAGTCAAGTCTGCAAAGAAATCTAAAAAGTTTCTTAAATGTGTATTCTTTTGGGAAAGAAAGAGCTGGGGCTGGGGCAGCCCCCAGTGTGGGGGTCCTGGGACCCCCCCCAAGCCCAAGGAGCAGCAGTCAGGGCATCCTCCTCACTCACATACCAGGAAACCGCGGAAAGAAAACTAAACTCTCTGACATGCTTTAGGCTACAAAAGCTTTTGTCAGTGCTAAAGAGAGAATGCAGCTGAGACAGTGCCACTGAATTAATAAATAAATGCAGAGTTTCAACATAATCCCCAGCAACGGGATTTGTAAACCCAGCCCAGCCCTGAGCCTGGCTGGCATGGGGCAACCCAGTCCTGCTGACAGCGTTTAGAACCATGACCAACAACAAAGACCCAATATTTCACTTGTAGTGGTGCTGAGTAGCTTCTGAATTTCCAAAGCTGGGCATATTACCCACTCAGAGGGGGTATTCCTTGTTATTTTGGTGTTAGATGTGAGTTACAAGGTCAACAAACAAATAGCACAACCAGGAGCAAACAGATCTATAACATACAAGTGGGTCTACAAATGACAAACGTGCTTCAACTCACCTGCAGTTTATCTTCCAGTATACACAGATACCTGCACTCAGGTGTTTTCCAGACTCTTTTCCAGCACTGCCATAGCCCAACAGTTAAAGAATTGAGAGCAACTCAATCAAGAGTTTCACAGACCAGCAATGCAAACAGTCTTAGGAAACATGACAGACCCATCTCTTTAATGAGCATTCGTCATTAACTTAAACAACTATGGCTGGAGGGAGAGAAGAAAAAAAAAGAGAGAGGAAAAAAAGATAAAAACAACAACAAAAAAAAAAAAAATAAAAACAAAGTGCTGCCTTACTGATCAACCAGAATGATGATTAAAACACAGGAGTTCCCAGCACCCTCAGTGAGGAACAGTTTGGGCAACTGGTAAGTCAGAAGCTTGACCAAACTATTATCTTGAATATGGCAGACAGCTGAAGGGAGCAGCTACTTATGGGGAGGTGGGGCAGAAATCCATCAGGTATCTGTCTTCTGTTGCTTATATTATTGAGCTGATCACTTGTCAGGGTAGGTGAACAATGTGAAGTCAAATTCTCAAATGGTTTATTTCAGCACAGCTGAATTCTGCTTTAATTTAGCACAGTTTCATTGACTGCAGACCAGCTGGGCTGATTTATTCCAGCTGAAGAGTTGGCCCCATTCTAGCGTAACTGGTGAAAACTATTATCCACATGATCATAAAGAAAAAGGTATTGAGAGACATAGTATGAAATACAGGGTGTCGTTACTGAATGCTAACAGTGTTTATGGCAAAGACAGCTCACCATTTCATTGCTGTGATTGCAGTTGTCTTTTGTTACTACAGAGCAAAAGAACATCCTTATTGCTTGGAAGTCCATGTGTTCCTCCTATTTATCTTGCACTTGAAATCTTTACACTTAGTTTGCAACAACATCATTATCTCCATGGAAACTAACCAAATTGTCATGAAACAGAACACTTACGTAGAATTTGGACTCTGCTACTTACCTAGTAAGTAACACATGCTGTACAGACTGTCACCAGGGACAGATTTCCCATGGGCACCCTCTCCCTCCCGTAGGAATGCTGGAACACAATGGTCTTCCTGTTTCTGTTCAGCCAAATTATGCCCCTTACTACATTAAGGCTTCATAAACACCTGAATTGTTCCTGAATTGCTCTGGTTTCATATTCAAAAATATCTATGTCTACCTAAACTAGCCTTATGATGATTTATAGAACAGTACAATGTATGGAAGCTATCATAAAAAACTGAAGGATGCTTTACAAGACTGAATTTCCAGTTTTCTAAGCTGAAAGCACAAGTCTGGCCAGGAGAATATTTCCTAACAGGAGTTAGAAGTTCAAACCATGGAAGCTTAGCAACAATGAGTAGATTAAGTATATGAGATCTATTAAAGTATTTTTTCCTTTACTGCTTTTGAAAATCTCACTACACACTATAAGTTGCAACTATCCTGGGCCAATCCGATTAGCTATCTCCGTTCAGTGTTCACAACTTCCACTGAGAGATGCGTTCTTCCATTTCATGAGATATTTAATAGATTAATTGCAGACCTTTGACAGTTAAGTTGCATTCATCTTATTTTAAATTCAGCATGCACTGATGCTTTAGATAGCATTACATACAGACCCTTTAATATTTCGCAATTTTTTAAAATAATAAAATATATATACATTCACACATATTTGATATATGCTGTATTTTGCCCCTCTAACTATTCAGGCACTTAAGAGCTATTGGAGAAAGATTATGAAGTGCTAAATTAAACAATTTGAGGAAAAGACAGGGCTGGAACATGGAGGAGAGTTTGAGGTACTGCCATGGAGAAAATGTGATGAGGGGAAATCAAGTTGCTGACATGAGAGAACACACGTGAAGAAATTGGGCAGAAATCTGCAAGACTTCATCAGGGAAGGTTCTTAAGGGAGATGTTCCTGGAAGAACAAGTGCTTTGTTACAGTAAAGCAGTCGACTGGAATTCACTGCTGAAGGTGTTGCAATTTTGTAAATGAGTTCAAGAGAACAATAAACCAAATATACTTTTTGTTCCAGGTGAATACATAGAGCTTTCCCCCCACTAAGGTACTCGTTTCTAAAGCTGTCCTGTGCCCCAGCAGCAGCAATTTCATCCCACGTTGTATTTAGCAAATTGCACTGAGGTGCATGAAGCCTTCCCGTAATCTGTGTACACAAGGTCATATATCTGAAGGCAACTGTTACATAGGGGTCATTATCTATTCTATTGCTCAATATCTCCTATTCATGACCATGTCATCTCAGTAAAAATGAAGTTGTTTTGCATTTAGATGCCAAGTAAGATGTTCTAAAATACATAAAATACAAATATTTCCATACACATAATTTGCTATCCATATAGTAGATTATATCCTTCATATAATGCCTTTAAACCAAACAAAATATACATTCAGAAATTTAAAACAGCTCCACAAGCAGCAGGTATTTTGCTTTGAATGCATTATTACCTGTATACATATTGTCTTCTCCTGAGCACCAGTAATGGGTGAATCTGAAATGTTTTGGAGGTTTTGTCATCCATCTAAAGTTTAGTATAAACTGATTCAGGAAAACAAGAGGCCAGGCACAACAATCCTCCAGAAACTCAGGATGGTGAGTAACAGAGGTTACACATATGGTGTGGCACCTGGTGCTTATTATGTACAGATCAAACAAGCTCATCATTCTTGTAAAGTAGTTCTCCAATATGAGCCTGGCAAACCCCCTTCTCTTCTATTTCTCTCTAATTTTTAGACATCGCAGCCAAAATGTGACAGCCACAAGACAAGAACATACCAGCTGGCCACCAGGGAATAGGCTGCAGCTGAGCTCCCCATTTCTAAAGACTTTCCTTTTGTGGTTCTTTAAGCCGAGGGCACACGACCCCCCGCCCAGAACAGCTGACAGCACCGTCCAGTATCCCCCTCCCTCATTCCATCCTACCAGTATGACTTTCAGAAGCTCCAGACTGGACTGAGAAAAACCCACCGAACTCAAAAGCATCCAACAGGAGTAGCAGAAAGCCTGTAAAATCAATGCAAACCACCCCCCCCGCCACCCCCTCTCCCCAGTCAAACAGGACTGTGAACAACCTCCGTTTGAATCAGCTTGATCTAAGTATTGCTGTAAGATCTGGGCAGTTGCAGTGGTTACCCCAGCGAAATATCATGTTCTCCAGTGCCACTTAATAAAACATAGAGGGCTGTAGTGTTTGTGTAAGAGTGGATACCTACAGGGCAACCACCAAAGGACATCTCCTGAGGTTCTCCAAGTCAACTCCACAATGCTTCCCATAGCCTTTTTCTTAGGTTAGCAAGAGGCAGAGCATATTTAATGATGTAACGATTAGCAAAGGAAAGCTTCAACTATATGGCAATTTGATGGTTGGGTTAGGGATGCCTTACAGGAGCACCTTGGTGAAGCACACATTTCAAAAATAATCCATTTCTATTTTATCTAGCCCTGCAAAAAGGACGAGCTGATGCCGTGGCAGCCCCGTGATTATATCAAATATTATAAGTAAAAGGGACCATCCTCCTTTTCTGAGCAGCTGTATAAGCCAGGAAGCTCTGAGTACAGCATATCAATTACCCATTTGGTAATTAGCCCTCAGATTCCATTGACTTTAAAAAAACCCCACAACTTTCCATCAAGTTTTCATATAGAAAAAGTTATGCTAAGGGAAAAGAACAACATTTTCATGTGTTTCCTCCCACTTTACTTAATAATAAAAAGCCAGATTCTGTCATTTTTTTTCAACTCGTATAAGAGTTTAGATTCACTAAATCTTCTGGAACAGCTCAAAGTTGTAGAGTCAGGCATGTAATAATAAAAAATAACTATAATTCAGAATAAAGAAAATCAGGGATGATACATATATCTCTATAAGAAGCCACTGCCTGGCATTTTAATAGAAAAGCTCATCATGGTGCTATTTTGTGATATTTTCAAAACCTGATTCTTTTCCTCAAAGAAGAAATTTAACATTTTTTGCTAGAGTACACAGCTCATTCTATTTAACTGTGACGTGGGGGAAAGCAGTCATACGTGAATAATACATCATCAATAACAGATGAAAAGGCTATTGGTGGCAACTAGCTTCATAAAAAGATTTTGTGGGTAAGTGAACATATATTTAATCTCTGTTAACTTCTTTTCCCCACAATTTAGAGCAGGAGCTTCACTGTCATTGCAACACTATAGCATCATCTATCATAAGAGGAACAAAAGACCAAAGCGCTATTCAAAGATGATAACATGAAAGGCTTTGGGGACCTTTCATGCTTTCAATCACATAGCTCTGAATCCTCCCTTTCTTGATTATTTCTTTATAACTGTTATAGTATAGTATATAAAAACTGCATCTATCCAATGGCAGATCTCATCTGGAGGTCAGGATTTAAAATACTTATGCTAAAGCACAAATTGTTGGGATGCTTTCTCAGCTTCAAGCCCTTTTTTCTAGCTTTCCTAGCAGTTATAACAAACAGGTGTAGCTATCTCTCATAAAACAGTTTATCCTTACTACCAGTGTATTTAGACCCCACAGCTATTTATTAGTTAAAACTTTATTAAATAATACTTCTTTTCATGTCTTCAGTGCTTTTCTCGGAGGACCTCAAAGCATTTCACAGATTCTAATTAACAACATCCTAATCAGACACTTGTTTTTATTCTCCTTTTACCAGCAGAGCACGAGAAACATGGGCAGTTTCTTTGCAAGATTTTCCAAAAATCTTAAAATAAGCCTGTGGCAGAGTTAAGAAGAGAACCCATAATCACAGAAGTCCAAATACTGTGCTTTGAACACAAAAGCATTATTTCAGAATGTGTCTTGTTGCGAACGATTTTCTATGCTAGTAATTTTGTAGACAAAATGCAGCAGAGCACTGAAGTCTCTCAGTGTTTTTTGTCTAGCCATAGGTGCATGAAGTATTTATTCACATGTTGACATGAATTGTGTCTATGTAGCCTATGAGAATTCTTTCTTATTCTGTTTTCTTTCTACTATGTCTTCAATTTTTCCACTTCTCATCAATTCTCCAGAAGTACAGCACATGCATTTTAATGGAGAATACATCAAAGGTCCACAATGGTGCCTGGCTACTCAACAGAATGCCAAACTGGTGAATCACAGCTCACAGACAAAACAAAGACCAATCTAAACACTTTACATGTGCTCAATTTTTAATCTCTGTAGGCAGGAATATGCTCAATGTATTTTCCTGGGCTCAACAACATTCAGCTGTGCTTTACCATTCACACACAGCTTTTACAGCCTTCTAGAAATATCAGCAAAATCTCTCACACTGGGATATGTTAGAACCTTGTCTTTGTCAACCCTCCTGAAAATGTCTTTAAATAACATAGTAAAATTCTACCTGAAGAATTAAAACAAACAAACAAAAAAAAAAACCAAAACAACAACAACAACAACAACAACAACAACAAAAGAGGTGGAAGGATTTTTTGCAAAATAGTGTGAGAGAGATTTAGATTCTTGTAGTTGCAAAACACCATGTAAATGGCACACAAATTATCCAGAGGAAATACAGAAGAAATAACTGTATCATAGATAAGGGCAGCTCTGTAGAGCATTGTTTCTCTGCTGGAATTAGAGGCAGAGATGAAAGAACAAGATGGTATGGAAGACAGTTCAAGAATTTCATCCATATCCAGTATGTTTCATCCATTCAGTAATAGTGCTGTTGTTGTGCAGTGCCTCTCCTCTCTGTAGAATCTTAATTTCTAATGGAATAAATATGTAAATTTAAAATCTGAAAGCTTGCCTGCAGCCATTAGCTGACTGTCGACAATGTCCACATATCTTCCATGAAAAGGCCCTTCCTTATATCCCTCAACACTGGCAAGTCAGAGGGCAGAATAAAATGAGTAAATGAAAATGTTGGGTTGCTCTGATTTTGTGTTGATTATTGTCCCTTTTCACATAATGTCTACTATCAGAGCCTCGCCGTTCTGAAGACAACAGCTAGCAAATAGTAAGATGACCCATATCTCCAGGACACAGCACCAGTTTGACCCCAACGTGACTCAGTGGCAGCAGCAGATCAGTTGGTTCTCAAGGCTGTGATGATGGCCTGATGCTTCAGGCACAAAAATCTACCCTTAGGGCTGACCAGTAGTGCCAGAAATGTAACGGCAGAAGCAATTCTACAGCTATTTTACTCACTCCCAGATGTGCTTGACCCAGGATTAACTCATTGACACCAAGCCCATGCCAACAGTGGCCGTAATCCCAGCACTTGTGGGCCCTGCTGGAGGTGTGGATTGGGGCAGGTCTGTGCCCAGGACAGACCACAGGACCAAGGATCTCACGGCTGGGGTACAAATTTGTCCTTCCCTATGTCTCCTGAGTGCTATCCAACTGTCCCCACTGTTGACCGGATTATCAGGAGAGGCTTCCAGGATCTGATGGTGGACAAGCAGATAATCTTTCCCAGACAAGTCTTCAAGACATCACTCACAGGATGCCAAGAGACCTCATCAGAGAAGATTTAATAAATTTTAACAATCTGACTTCATAGCAGCTCTTGCTTTCTTTAGCCAGAGACCCAATATTATCTACAAGCCTAGCAGAGCTCTGATGTTATTTGTGCATCACATCTGCAGTGCTGCAGACACTGTTTTGCATCAAAAGCTAAAAGATATTTCTTTCTAAGCCACATAGCTTGTTAGAAGCTATTTGGACCTGGAGGTATGAGACATCTGTAGAAAAAATAAAGCTTTCACATGATTTAAAGTGTTTGGAGTCAGACCCACATCCACCCTCCCTGCGTGCAAAGAGCAAAGCGGGCTCACAGATATTTCCATTTTTACCCCAACACATACCTAAATTAACTGGGAAGTGAGAGGTGCAAGCACAGCTGAGTGGAAGCTACAAAACCAGAGCTTTGGAGTAGAGAAGTTTATAAGAACTCATCCTCCTGAGGAGACACACATAAGTATGATATTGTCATGGAGACAGCATCCAAGCAAACTGGAAGTAAATAACACATTAGAAATAAGATATCAGGGGAAAAAAAAAATATATATATATATATATTTTAAAATTAAATACTCTTGCCTAGTTTTCCTTAGCTAATTAACATCCCTTCTTAGAGGTTTAAGTAACTGCTCATTTAGATCAGTGAATGATTGCTCTGAGATTAGGGTGTGGGAAAAATCTTTCTGTTGGGAATAATCTACTTATGCTACTGTTTATTTGAAGCAGTGATAAACATAGAGATTTTCCTTCCATATGTGCCAAGTATAAGAGAAAGCAGCATGATTAATGAACCCTTGCATTTTACCAATAAATTGCTAAGTTCAGACACAAATTTATAGTTGTCATTAGTACAAGACATCACAAAAAATCATAACTAATTTAAATCAGTTTCAATGCAAGCTATTCTTGGGTTTTAAGAATTTTTATATTATTTCCATTTGATCTGCTGGGAATGACATTTTGCACACCATTATTTATAATCTACAAAAATTAATTATGCTTCTAATTAATGGCATGCAAATAAATTATTGCTCAAGGAGTTATTTATTCAGTTGTAAAGCAGGAGCTTTAAAACTGTATATATACACATTTCATGCATGCTCCTAGGGTTTTGTATTTTTTTCCTTTGCTTTTCACTTACTCATTTCTTCTCAGTTTTCTGAGGTCCGTTGAAGCTTGGCTTTTCTGGAAGATTTCAGATGCTCATATTTATTTGTTCAGTAAACAAGAACCGGGTATACAACTTCATATGCATTCCCTTTCCTATAAGAAGTCTAAGAAAAAGAATAATGGGAAAGAGTGAAACTATATTGACTGACAGCATCTCTCTCTTGTCTCCCAGTAGAGACACGTTACATGAGAGAAACTCTCCATTACAAAAGGGCCTGAGTGAACGCAGCCGCACAATTACTCCATTTGTGCCTGTTTTCAATACATTCACAAGTTAATGGTAGACACAGTCCTAAAAAATAGTTTGAACTGATGTTGCAGAATATTCAGAGAAAATGCACTTTGCATCATAAATATTCATTCGCTCACACTTAAAACGTAACTACTCCTCATAGGGAATCAAGGAAATTGTAAGTGGTGTTATGTCCAGGCAGAGCACCTCTAGTTTCAAAATGCAGACAGCCAGAAAATGATTTGAAAATGTTTTACAGACTTCAGGATGCACACAGAAATTATTTCAAACAAACAAGCAAACCCGCCCTATCCGCTCATGGGCAAACATAGGGCATAGAAAGAAGGTGACCATCAAAATCTTCATTGTTAAGCCAGAGATAGCCTAAACTTTTTTTTTAACTGAGATAATAATTAACTACTGAAATAATTTTTCTGAGGTTCAAGGAGTCCCACAGAGCTCCAGTGATCAGCTCCAGGTCTGACAGAGCCCAAAAGGATGTATAGATTAGGTTCTTAGGGACATGGTTTAGTGTTGGGTTTAGGTTATGGTTGGACTTGATGATCTTAAGGGTGTCTTCCAACCAAAATGAATCCATGATTCTCTGGACCAGCTCTGGCAGCCCAGCTGCATTCATCTCCCAGTCGTCTCTAAAGTCACCCTGGCACAGTCCACTCCAGAGGAAGCTGCAGCAGAAGCAGCTGGAGGTTTTTGGACACAGCCATGGACTAAATTAATAAGATTATTAAAATGAAAGAGGTTTTCAAAAGACACAGCCTTATATTTATAGATGGGGGTAGTTGCTGTTGAAAAAGGGCCCATCACCGTTAGCATTGAGGAGTTTGCGCACGGCAAACACAGCGATGGCCAACAGAGCCTGACGTGCTCCACCAAAAAGATGTCAGCTCCTTCTCTTGCCATCAGTGAAGATGGAGAAGGTGGTTTCCTCCCCGGGGAAGGGACTTCATTTCCAATATAAAGTTTTCATTAGATGCCAGAGAGAGTTTTACTTCAGCCCCTCACTGGCTACGGAGCATCTGCTGCAGTGATGTGTTGGGACCCTCAGCAAGGAGGGGAGAGCAGGCTGCTGAAGCATCAAAGAGCATGATGACAGTCATGTGAGGGGAGCCTGGTGGCAGCAAGAGGGAGAGGACACTCAGAGTCTTCTGAAGGAAATACTTTGTGAACCTGTTGCATATAAATGTACTCCCTTAGGTCAGAATTATTTCAGGTTCCACACACCTACCACAGGCTGGATCCATGGCAGGGATGCTCCAGTTTCAGGAGGAGTTTCCCACCACAGAGGGAAACATCTGCAAACCCATGCACAGAGGAGAAGGGAAGGTCCTTGAGAGTTGTCTGGATGAGACACAGCCAAACTGATGGGCAATATATGGAATAACTGAATGTAAAGTGCTACCAGGGACCAAATGCACAAAAGAAGGGTCTTATTGAACCACCGAGTACTCTGGTAATAAGATCATATTGATCTGAAAATTTACAATAATGATACACCAATTTTGCTTTAAATATACAGCACATACTGAAGGGGAAGTCTTCCTTTTCAACACCGGCCCTTGATCATCTGTTTTCCTTGATAGTTGCCATGCAGGTCAGGTTGAAAACATAATGAGACTATCAAAAGGTATGTTGGACAGTTTAATAGAGAATTCTAATAAACAGATGTTAGTAATGAACAGCTACCAAATATATTAATAGATCTTCTTTCTAATAAAACATAACGTAAAGTAGATGGATTGTGATACTCAGCAACCTCAGCAGTGGAGTTAAAATTGAATTATATGGAAGAAAAAACAGCTCTGTTCCAATTTCAAAATTATGATGATCTACTATTATGATCCATCACTGGCAGAGCAGTAGGTGAAACAATAATAAATCACTGTTATTTATAATGCCGCAAATCATAAGAAGTGTCAAGAGGAGTTATAATTCATTTTCACTTCAGGTCATAATTATACATCTACTGCATTGTATTTTTGCATAGGTGTATCAGTAGCATAGTAATCCATAATCCATCACAGAATCAAAACAAATGCAAACTGAGTAAAAAACTATTTCCCTCCCTAGTTCATTTAATATATGCATTGAGTAACTGGAATAAGTGCAGACATGCAGCATACACAAGTGATGTGAAGTATATTTTTTCTGTTACGCTAATGCAGGTCAATAATTTGTGCAGAATTCCCTATTGGCTTTTGAATTTGATGACTTATTAAAAAAACCTACATGCTTTCAAACATACATTTAACGGGTTTTTGCCACACTTTTTTGATAACGCGACTGGTGATTTTCCAGCCAGGTAGGGGCTCCTGGTTTCCTTCTTGGGTTCTGAGTGCACAGGCATTCAAGGGAGTTTAGAAGCAAAGTGGTACAAATTTCCATCTGAGGGAGGAATTCAGTTATTTTACCTTCTCCCTTTTCTTGTTTTTCCATCCAGTGTGAGAAATTTTGCTCCATGGATCATGTGGGAAATGCTTTGCTGCTGAAAAGCAGCAACTGTGATATACACCTGTGCAGATCAGTGGGGTTTATTATAAAAGGGATTAGAGAGTCTTAGTTGTATTTACAAAGAATTTCTCTCCAAAGCAGAGTGAAGCCTCTGCAGCTTATTCTTCATAAATATATACCTTTTTTTTTTTTTAAAAAAAAAAAAAAGGCAGCACAAGATTAGTTTGAACATAAAGACATTGAACTTCTCTTTGTGTTATTGTAAAATAAGCCTTGGTGGAGGGAAGGTGCTACGTTTCTGAGACGCCAGATCCAAGTATCTAAGGTCCGGGACCAGCATACTTGTTTTTTAATATATATCCAGGTTTGTATGTGCAGCATTTTCTGATGCACAGGAACTGTTCCTTAAAGATCAAAATAAGACACTGCATTGCACATCTCTTAGCAGCACAGGCAACCAAAGTGGCTCCGTGGCAAATAGAGATCCTGCCAAAACCCGCAAATACCAGGCAGAAATTCAGAGACATCCCGATAAAGTTATAGCAAACTGCTTAAACTGCCCATGGGCTGTGGTACCAGTAGCACCCTGTGTCACTCCACTTGTCACCTCTCCATCTATGACCTCTCGCTGGAGCTCTGCCCTGCACTTGGGCTCTGACACCCCAACCCGCTCCCAGCAGTGACAAACTGCACATTACAGATACAATTGACAGCAGGACGAGGTCAGGCTTCAACACCTCTGAGCATTATTCTGCAATGCTGTTGATTATAGCATTACTTTGTAAGAACGCTTGTCTTTCACTTAAAATGTAGCCTCCTGTTATTTTTTCCCTGCTGAGGTTGTGGCTGGAGGAAGCAGCCACCCAACAGCAAACCAGCAAATTTTGGAGAATGTTGTAGGAAATCCGAAAGCAAGCTATACATCAGAATAGTAAGTTGTGCTTCACAAGGTGTTATTCAATAAAAAGTTATCAGTGCTATATCTCCTGTGGTGGAAAGGATGTTTTTTGGCAGATCCCCTTCACCCCAGGCAGGTTTCGGAGCCAGCGGGTTAAACACGTCCCCTCCCTGCGGGTTGTCACAAATAAAGCCCCATCCCCTGCCCCTCTGAATCCATGTGCTCCGGGTTTGGTAGAGACATCTGTCTGATAAATAGCTCACTTTGCAATCACTATCATATAATTTAGTATTTTGACAGGTGCATAAACTTAACATGAGCTTTATATAAATATTAAACAGTCTTGCTAAAAATGAAAGCTGCAAAATGAACACAGTTCCCTAGGCCTGCCTTAATAATTATTCCGAGGAAAGGGTTTTTCTTCTGAAGAAGAAAGGAAAAGAGATTTATCTAGTGAATGAATATTGGAGTAATTTGGTTACATTGTATCTGGGTTTTGTGACTAACGGTCTCAGGTGCTGTCAGACAGTACCGGTAATGGTAGCTTTGTACCAAGCTTTCCGTTCTTCCCTTTGCTTTTGGGGTTGTTTTATTTTATTTAGGCTTATCTCGTTTTTTCACTATGCTGAAGGGAGATGTTTACTATAAATCTGCAAGAATATCACCAAATGGGATCAAGGTTGAGTGAACACACAAGAAGATTTAGGAAAGACATGATAAAATTAATGAAGATGTTCCCTCCTGATGCTCTTCCTGATGTGTTACCCTTTTCACCCTGCGATCGCCTTTCTATTGTCCACCTCCTGCCCTCTGCTCCTGTCCCAGCTGGGCACGGCTTTGTTCCCAGAGAGGCACTTAAAGGATAAATAAGGATAAATCCCAAAGTCTTTGTGATATTTTTTTCTTTTATTTTTCTTCTCTTTTTTTTTTCTTTCAGAGACATTGATTTTACACATAATGCACTCTTCTCTCAGCAGTTATTGCAATTGACATGAAAATAGTGTGGTACCACTTCTGAGGGGACCTTTCTTGTTTTGTCTCCTATTATAAAAAAGCTCAGTTAAAGAGAATGATACAGCTGAAACCTGCTGTTTAACTTCTTGTAAAAATGTTCTCTTCTTTTTTGTCCTTAAATACAGTATTTAAAGTAATCTTTTCAGAGGCCTTTTGTCATAATGAAGCATCTAAAATATAGAGTACCAAATATTTTCCTGCTCTGTCCTAATAATGACAATTAGGTGTTATACCAAATGCATGATTTATTTTAAAGATGTTTAATGGTCACCAGTTAAACAATACCATCTGATCTCTTTAAAGATGATTAAATAACCCATTACCAACTTTACACTTACAAAAAGGAAAATGCCTCTAAGAAGTTATCAATGTAAGTTGTCGAATACAACTGAAGGGTCCGGTGTCGGGGCTGAAAATGGAGAGTCAGGAGCTCCCAGCTCTGAATTCTCCACTGTGATTCTGTCTGATGTCTGTTCTTGGCCCAACACCATCCGCATGCCCTGAAACCCTGACGGACATACTATCCAAGGCACTAAAATCCCAATGACAGCCACAACGTGCATCACAATTTCTGGCACTTCTGTCTCCATTACTTTCTTGTACACCATTTTTTAAACCACCATCGCATTTACCTCTTTATAACCTATATGTTTACTCATTGCAGCTTTGTGAAATTCTATATATTCCATGTTTCACTTTTTTTTTTTTCCCATTTGTTATTTTTGTACTATAACACTTTCAGAGTAAATATAGCTTTGTGATGAGGATTACCCACCCCCCCATATCATCAGCCATATTTCACTCTTTTATTTCCCTATTAACATCCCTTGCTAATAGGCAGATACAAAGAGAAAAGAAATATTCACGTATTATTCCTATTAAGGACTAAGTTCTACTAGGTATGACACTGAAGGCAAAGTTTTCAAGAGACAAACTTTCCCACAGGAGCAGATGACATATTGCTTAAAATGGCAATTTATTAATAACGGCCTTATGCATACACAATTACCGTGGAGCTTCTTTTGGTGACATATCAGAAGTAAAGCAAGCCCACAAAAATCCAGAGCGTTCTTTTAATTTATTCTTTAGTATTCAGACACTGAATATGTTCCACTGTCTGTTTTTTTTTTTTTTTAAGGCAGGTAAACTCTGATATTTAACCAATTTAGTTTATTATTTAAAGGGAGGTGTTAGTAGCTGCTCATCATAGGTCTAGGTCTTCTGTGTGTTAGTTTTATGCGCAGGAGTGATCTCATCTCTGGAAAAGGGTGAATTAACTGTAAATAAGTTTCACTGCGATCAGTTAATATGCATAACTGCTCCCAGCCTCACATGTAATATTCTAACACCAGAAAATACAGCCATGGGCACACGAGTTGAAAATCCCAACCAACTATAAGATACTCTGAATTCAAAATCAAGTTAATTAAATGCAAATTCCAAGACCATTTGCCAGAAGATTTCAGGAAAACCAAATCCATTTCTTGTGGCCACCATATCAAATCAGTTCTAATTCCTACAAACCTCTGTGCAAACGCTTCTGTACCACAATATGTTGCCTTCTTCCTTACATGAATAAACCCCCTGAAGTCCCTCATTATTGTTTTACCAGAATGATTCCAACTAAACAGAGTATTTGCATGTGCTAAGGAACTGAGTTTAAGGGACAGATTTTTCTGGTAAAATACAGACCTCAGTAAAGGAAGAGAACCCCCAAAATATTTAGCAGTGGTAATTTTTAAGACCCGTCTGAATTCCATGGACAGGTTTTATCATGTGTGATTTCCATTCCATTTTCTTCATCTCTGTTATAGCATAAAATTTCATCAAGTGTAAATGTCAGATCTTTGTTTTATTATTTGCTAATGTCATAAAAAGCTGAATTGTTTGCTTTGTTAAAGGGCTTACTGAGCGTTGACTTTTCTTTATTTGTATTTTACTACCAAAAAGGTTTTAAAAAATAAAATAATAATAAAAAAGATCCGTCTGAAATGGGATTTAAATAACAGAGCAAGGTTTGCTGTTATCATAAATGTATAAAGTGCTTTGTGAGTAATAAAATGGATCATGGATTCTGGATAATTCAAACTGAAATGTTATGTTCAGTATCAAGATTAGATTACATTAATGTAGTTCATTTTAAATGGTTTAAAGGCCATCAGATGCATGTGAAAAGAATCTGTCTCATAACTTAGAATAAATAGACTGAGACATTTGTTTATAATGTCAGTGCTAAACAAATCTGTTACTACCTTTCTGTATGTAACATTATGTTACCACTGCTACTAAACAAGCAGAGCATGAAGATAAATTATAGCTTTAATTATAAACATTACCTTTGCATATTTATTAATTTAAAATGAAACAATGTTCACTAACCTTGGATTATTTGTATTTGCTAACATTTTAATTAACTTTGGTTTATTTAGGTAACTTCTTCGCTGCTGCTGGTCATACATAGCCACTTAACTCATGTAATCTGATTTATCGTACTACGTATTATCCAGGAAATCATACGATGCTGTTACGGCTAGTTTTGCTATAAAATACATACTAAAAAAAACAGAGTTAATAACGGATGGGAACCCCCTTTAAGCTCAATCTTAGATATAAACTCCAGCCTTACTTTTTTTTTTTTTAAAGTTACACCTATTTACCCAAGACACCAGCCATAATTCAAAGAAAACTCTTCTTACCCTGAAATGATTCCATTTGACAATATGCCCTTGATTCAATATTGCTGGCACTCATTCTTAAAGTGATTTGGGGAGAAAAAAGTCCTCGAAGCCTTCCATGTTTATTATAGCTCAATAATGAGCAGATAATGGGTTATATGGAGGAATTAAGGTCATAATGCAGCCTGAAAATTTTCTTTGCTTGATTGAAGTGTATCAGAGGAAGAGAAACTGCTGAAGTTTCACATTGCTGGATGAGTTTCAAATCCTTCCAACTTCCAGCTAGAAATTGGGAAAACAAGCTTAACAGTGAAATTCTTACTGCTGCTTTACACTGACTCTCTTTATAACTTCCCACCAGCCAAATTTGGCTAAAGTCATAATAAGACTCAGATGACTCAAATTGCAACTCTATGAGCCCACCTGCAGAAATCTTACATGGATTCTCTTTGTCCCACATATCTGGGAGAAAGTTTGTTTAATAATTAAATTTTTAAAAAGGATTCAGAATGTATCATACTTTGTATAAATAAAGTTTTTAAAATTAATTTTGCAATGAAAATGCATAAAGTATCTTTAGTATATATATAAAAAATGAATAAGGAATGCTCTTAAATTTAAGTAAGTGACATAAAGATTTTTATTGGATTCTTCCCACCAATTGCCAAGTTGCCTTAGTAACCATGAGTCAAAGACACTAAATGGAACCAACTAATACATACTAATACATTTTTAATATTAAGTAGAAAGCTTAGATTATGTTCTATAAAGGATCTACACTCTGTGATACTTATCTTTATAATGCTACGGCATCTTATACTCTGAATAACTGGAAAGCTCAATATAGCCCGTCTATGCGTTACCATATTTCGACCCAATTCTACATAGTTTTCCTTACAAAAGTGCTGAAAATACTCTGAAATCAGCCTGACTGGTGGGATTTAACCAACCTTCAGAGACAAGATACTGGTGCCCTCCCCATCACAACCAGGTGCATGTTGTTACCAAAATGGTGGGGTTTAGGACTCTGGTCCAGACCTATCACATCTGAAAGGAAATAAATAGAAGAAAGTCCAGTTCTATCCATCTCTTTTAATATTCGAGTAGGAGAACAAAATACGGGTTATTTTTTTGCAGTCTTTCTAAGTGGCACTGAAGAGCTGGTATTTCTGGACAGTTTCCCCAAAATTTCAGTTCACCAGTCATAACACAGCTGTCTAACTGACCATATATCCAAGATTTTCCTGTTGTTTTAGGAAATTAACTTTTTATTTTCTTTCTTTATTTTTTTTACTATGACCCTCCCCAAAAGGATTATGTTGTTTTAATACAACTCAGTTACAAACAAATGAGCCCAAATGTTGTCATTTTCTTGCTTCCCACATTTAAACCCAAAACTCTACCTCCATCTTTATTCAGGACCATCTAAACTTCTCTGTCCTTAAATAATATATACCATACTGAGGTGCAGTCATAGCAATGACAAAAAATATGCTTATTAATTGTAAGCTGCCCCTTTTTCAAAACCTGATCAGTAATCCCATCAAAAAGCAGTTGAAACTCTTTAGTGAGATCACATGTTAATTTCGGATAATCATCACTAAAACTGTCTAATGATTCCAACTCATTATTCATTATGATGACTGAAACCTCCTTTATCAGCTCTTTTGACCTCTATAGTTTTATTATTCTTTAAATCATTTACAGCATGTCACTTGCCGTGGCTGAAATTGTAATTAACCTTAGCGATATCATCAAAAACTTTGGAAAAAGTTGAGAGTAGTAGGCAGAACTAAAACTAAAATGTCCTCAGTGGTGTATCCACTTCATCCAAAATTTCTTGTGGAAAAAATGATGTAAAATTAAGGTTATATATACATTATAAAGTAAGAATAATCATTCTTCCTCTAAAAGAAGACTGTCTTAGATCCTGCATCAGAAGACAGTATTTTTAATGATATCCAATTAAACTCAATAAACCAATTAGCAGGGTAATTACATCTCTGGGCTTGACAAAGATCATACTTCAACCAACATGCTAGCAGAGCTTAGAGACTAAATAAATGTGTGGTTTACCCCACAAGGTCATCTCCCTGATGTTATTATCCCTGACAAAGGAATCAGCACCACATGAGCAGAGCGAGATGGCGAATGTGCCCACTGCTCTGATCGTGGCTGTGCCCAATTTTCTTGATCGGTAAGAAACGTCTCCTGGCAAAGCTCAGCAAAACTCTGCACCATTCTCACCCTTCTTAGCAAAAATGGAGGAGAAAAGCAATCTAGCCGTGCAGAAATTAAACTAGGAAGTGCCAAGATAATGTAGTTTTACTTTGTATATGCCGGAAAGGCTGGCAGAGCAGAAAGAAAAGCCATCCATGCGTGGTCCACCTGGGGAGATGCTGCTCTTGGATCTGCTTTAGAGATGGTGAGTTATGCAATTCTTGGGCTGTGTTTCTCCGAAATTCTGTTCCTGTGCAAATATCCCACAGAAGAGCAAAGGACCCTATAATAATTTTTTTTCATGTTTATTCAAAAACAAATCCTGAAAAGTTTATAATACCATCTTAAAACATCTCAGAAAATGCTTGAAGATTGAACGACTATCGATTTCACTGAGTCTAATTACAATTTCAAACACAAGCATTTTCTTTAGATTTTATTTAGTTTAGATTTTGCATCGACAATCTCTTATTAATACAAATATGCAAAATTCTGATAGGAAAAGATAAGGAACGAAGGATGATCTTATTTTGATCCATTTTTTTGAGTGACTGGAAACCCCACAAGACTGATTTACTGCACAGCATTGTAGCTCTTCCTGTTGATGTTAAGAGATGTCTCAAAATGCAAAACCGAAAAAGGTGGTACACGTTTATTATTGTGCTGTATACAATACATTTCTTTCTGATTTGCCTCTAAATTGATCCTCAGCTTAGTTACATTTTCTTAACTAGTTCATGTTTCCCTGATACCTTCACTTGTCACATCAAGAAACCTTCCTGCTGTTACTTGGTGCCAGTTGGTACAAATAAATACAAGAAGATGCAGATTGTGTCTGGAGGGAGGAGGAACAATGTACAGGATGCACTCAGACCAGGCAGTCTGAAGGTTCAGGGTTTGTACCTGGCACGTGAAAGGCACATCTGGGTGGCTGGGACTCCAGCAAACATCTTTTACAGTTTCACAGCACATATCTGAGATGTTGCTCCACGGATGTTGTGTTTATAATCTTAATAATGCACCAATTTAATCAGGTCTGCCACAGTACCATCTCTGGCATTTAATTGACTGTGGTTTATATCTTGCATATTTAATAGTTATGTGATTTAGCCACTTAGCAAAAAAAAAAAAAAGATATAAATATTAACAAATTTTATACTGCGAACTCAAATTAAATATGATGGGTTTATTTCTCTGGATTTTTTTATTGTACTAAACAAACTCACAAGCTGAATTCATAGAGAAAAAAAAAAAAGCTCCTAATTATACCTTTCCAGTCTCTTACAAGGAAATCAAAGCATCGTTGCTGATACAGCTAAAAAAGATCTCATTATGTCCCACTCCTTCTTAGCACCAGGTCTTTTTCTAGTAACAGGTGATCTTTTGATCTCTTCCTTTTCCCTCCAGGTTGACTGCATTGAGCATTTGTCCGAAAGGCTGCAACGCATCTCATGACATTTCATAAGCTTTATAAATTCCATTTTTCCCTTTACTTGTTTCTTCTGGTAGTTTTAAATCAGTTTATCTCTCCCACAGAGCAGAGGTCCTGACCTGACATGGACCTTTGACCGTCACACTGCTAACACAAGAGCTCACTTATCAGATCCGAGTGCCGTGGAAACCCAAAGACAGCTGGCACTTCCTGAGAATGGGAGGTTAGCAAAATTAATGATGTTGTACTGAAATGCACAAGGTAAATATTTAGATATGTTAGAAGAGCATATATACCCATAAACCTCGTCCATATGGACACCACACAGGAGCCGGGGCTGAGCCGGAAAGGGAGAAGCAATACTGAATGCCAAACAGTGGCTGCTTCCTCTCCAAAAAAAGTTTAATCTTCTCCTCCCACATTTCTATTTTCTATAAAATTGAGTTTTAAAATAAAAGGGAGGTCACTCTGCTCATCCTTGGCTTCCTGGAACACTTTTGGAAGTTAGTGATATATATGGAAGATATCATGATCTCTTCTGAACATCCCATGAAGGGGCAGCCGGATGGAATTCTTAACTCAGTTTGTCACTAACTTATGAGAAGCACTTGAATTAAATAAAATATTCTGGGCATAATTGCTACAAAACGAAATTTTAATTTCAAATGCTAAGCAGAGGTGGGTGTTATTTTATCTAACATATCAATTTGCTCATTTTCTAGAAAATTGGTTAGGAAACAGCTGCATTTTTTGCATAGACAACAAACAAACAAACAAACAACCTTCAGGAGGGTAGAGTTTATTTAAGGTCTTATAAAAACAAGGGATACATAGCATGAAGTTTTCCTCAGAAATTCATACAGTTTTCACCATCGGAGAAAAAAGAATTGGAATATCTGTGGAACAATCCCCATTTTAATTATAGCTCTATACAGGTTCAAGTTTGCTATTACTACCACAGTGTTCATGTTTGCTAAAATGTTTTCTGGCTATCTGAAGGAAAATCCCGCATAACGATGCAATCTTGAGGACCTGGAGAATTCACCACCTCCAAAATTAGATTGTTCTCAGGAAATACATCTGGACTGACAAAAGATGATTCATTCTCTGTTTAATGGAGTAAATTTCAAGTTAGGTAATTAGTGCATTACCATGATTTGAAATGTCATATTCCTGCTTTCCTCCACCATCTCTAGGTCTGTGCTGGGGCCAAGACAAGGACATAATCTTTGGGGTTTGGCTTTAGAGCTGGGCAAGTGTGGCTGTGGTCAGACTCCACACAGCAGGGATATACAGAAAACTAGAATTTCCATGATTCAGCAGGGAAAATGGACCTCAGATGTGAGGGCCACATTTATCTTCACGTTCCTGGGGCTTCCTCACACACACATATATGAGGAGTGACCCAGTTATCTCAATAGCAAGTAAATTGCTTCCTAGAAGTTGTGAAATATCTGTAGCTAATATTTGAAACAAGTTTTGTAATTGTGAGTGGAGGCCACCGAATCTCAACCAGTAGCTCATCCAAGCAGTTCACGTTTGTACCAGCAGATACAGTGTGATTTAGCAACATTAAAGAATGGATAGATTACTGTATTCATTGTCAATAATTTCTGCTGTTTCATTATCCTTATAATATCCTGCTGAGATGTGAGACCTCAGCTGGGTTTGAATTCCACTCGCTCCAAGAAGAAAATTTAAAGTAAACTTGCATTGTTTAGCAGAAGGGGGGTGGGGAGAACATGCTGAGGGGAGAACAGCAGTGGGCTTCAGGAGTTTGTCTTACAGAAGGAAAGGAATCCTGTGTGCTGGGTAAGGTGGGGAGCACTGGGCTGTCTGTGCACAGAGGCTCTGGGAAGATGCAACACCTCTCCCTGCTGAGGGTTTTGAGGAAAGATTCAAAACATCTGTCAGAAGAAAACCACCTTGGTCTACCCTTGGGAACTGGAGCAGGTGACCACTTGAGGAGACTTTACAACATAAACTTGTGCCATTCTTTGTTTCGAATCTTGATGGTCACTCCCCACCTATTTCATTTTGACTTGGGTTGTTTTGCTGGATTGAGGAGCACTGTAGTATCAGGTCTCCATTTCTGATATATACTCACACCCACATTTTATTTTAAGATTTTCGCTCATTATATAGATGCGAGATATCTTGTCTTAGACTGGTCTTACCAAAAATGCAATCTTCACTTTCATGAGCACTCTAACAGTGTCAATGGGAAAATGTATCTGAGTAGGAATATGCAAACAGTTTCTTTGTTCTTAAGTCTTGATTACTGCAGCAAAAACCGGCTTGGAACATAATAAAAGTGGTGCTATTAACACAATAACAGAAATATTAATATTACTGGTGCAGTTGTTAAGATCCTAAAGGTTTTTCAACAATGGATTTTATTTGTTTCACCAAAGGAGTCTAATCCAACACAATAGCTTGCCATTTACAAACAAGTTTGGCGTATGCTTGAGTGAGAATTTTTCATTTCCCTAAACACAGAAAAAAATTCAGGCCCTGATGTTAATACTAACCCCCTGGATTTGTTAAATGTAATAGCAGTTTTGCTGTGGGCTTCAGTAAAAATGAAGAAATCATCAGGATTTCAGCTCAGTCCTTACATGTCCATTCTGCTTTGCCTTCTTGCTTTTGTAATTAAGCGTGCTCTAGCTTGCTCAGGACTGTTCATATTATTTTACAAATAAATCTTTTATTGGCACTATTCCACAGAAACGGACTAATAGCAATTTAGAACATAAATTATGGGAGCATAAATAAGAGAGCTTCTCTTTCTGCCCCCTCCCCCCCAAGTCATTCCATCTTTCAGTTTGACTTTGATTGGAGTGAGATTGCCAGTGGTGTTGGACAGTTTACAAGCTGTCCCCAAAATCCTGAATGATGTGTTTCTTGCTGAATCTATGCCCCACAGGATCCGCCAAGCAGCCATCACACTAATCCAGTATTGAACTATTCAAGCATGTGGGAGTTTGAGCTGTCAAGAACTGTAAGAATCATGTGTAAGAAACTCAGCTTTTCTCTCTCTTACTTGCCCAGTTCATATATGTAACTACATTTATCAATATGTTATGTGTTCATCTCACCACTAGCCTATTTTGATTTCTTGCTTTGAAGAAGCCACTATAATCAATCCAAACCAATCTAAACAATTCAAGACATCTCATGTGTTCCCTTCAGAAAGAGCTTTCATGAAGAAATGGCTCTTACAATTCACACAAAATGTGGATGCAGGGGTGGGCAGTTAAAGGGGACAAATCTCAAAGTGGTCACGGACTTCCACTGAACCTTGAACAACTGTCCAAGCATCTTTTTCCCTTTATCTGCAAACATTCTCAGTATCGCCCCTGAAATCAGCGGATAGTTTGACAATCAAGAATTTATGCAAACCGTTAACAACCCCCGTTGTCCTGCTCAGGCTCCCTCTGGTGCTCTGGGGTTTGCAAATCAAACAGTACAATTCGGTTTAAACAGAAGGTTTAAACAGAAGTTTGGCTTTACAGATACTGTGTAAACTTCTGATCCACTCTTCAGAAATGCCTGGACATCAATTTACTCCTAGGTTACGCTGAGTAATTGATCCTATGTTTCTGAGAAACATCTTCAAGAAGGAGGAAAAAAGCCCTAAATCCTTGTTCGTGCTCAGTGTGGAGTTACGTACAACCCCAAAAAAGGTTAAGGAAAGCAGATCACGAAGGCAAACATTCCTCAGAGTGGTTAAGTGACCCTCATGAACAGAAAAGATTCCAGCTTGAGCTCTCTGTAGCATAGTGGGCAATATCTATTTCAAGAAAATGTTTTTATCATTTATTATGTCATAAGCAAAAGAGCAAAATAAACTGTTTATTATCATGTATAAAATGCTTTTGACCAGCCAACTGAAAAACTAATTTCATTTTCTCATTACACTGCCTCAGGCATCCTTTAACGTCAATTTTTATTACAGACAAGGAAGGGAAATTAAAATGATCAGTTACAGTGGAAGAAAAAACATTTGTTTCAGAATTTTAAAAAGTAAGACTAATAAGCACTGAACCTGCTAATCATTCTTGGTAATTACCATTAATTTTGCAAGAAATGGAAGAGAGGTCCTAGGGATCTGTATTTTAATGCCTCAGAAGGAACTCTCCTGTGTGGAAGTATTAAGGTTTCTAAGAAAATGTGAAACAGTAAAACCAGGGGTCTCTGCAGGGACTGGGAGATCTCACCGCACTGGAATAGGAAAGTTAGTTATAGAGATGCTCCCTCAAAGAGAATTAGAGGCATTTTTCTTGCTTCTAGGTGGAATTTATCATTCTCCTTTGGGTACGATTAAGCCAGTTTCACCCGCACAGTCACACGCCTTAACATCTTTTATGCTTCTAAAGTGGATCAGATTACAAATAGCTTTATGCACTTACCAAACAGGGCAAGAAAATGCCCAGAAAGGTCACACAGGGTCCCCTGCCCCTCCAGTGGGTCATCTCAGCCCTTTTCCTCCAAAAGGAGCTGCAGCAGAGCAGTCCCAGACTGGAAACAGGCCTTGTGGCGACCTCTGAAAGACACACAGGCAAATAATTGAAAAATAAATCTGCACTTAGCAGTGGCCCTGTAACTAATCTTGTCCTGTTACTTTTCCCCCGGTGCAAAGGCCTTTTGGTGACGTGTGGCCAGTGAATCAATAAGCAGCAAGACTGAAACAGCTGACGTAACATCAGTATTTACCATTTTGTGACTTTTTAATTATTTTTTTAGTCTTGAAAGATTCCAAGAGTGCTATTGCGCTCATCACCATGCAGTGCCTGGCGGAGCCTATAGCAAGTCATTGAGTCTTCTGGTTCTTGCGAGACGTTCAGCTGCTGGGGTACTGGTGGCAAGGAGGACTTTCACAGAGGTAACGTCACCACTGCAATGACACCAAATGTGCTTCTTACAAGTAGCTTCTACAATAAACTCTACCAAAGCAGCACACTCCAACAAGGCAATAACACAGGAAGACATTTCATAAGAAAAGGGAATGTCACATCTTTTTGTGTAACAATTTCATAGGCATTTTGAACCCAGCTCCCAAGCTACTCACAGATGGAGACATTAAGGCTATTTGTTTTCCTGGGACAGCTTTAGGAGCCATTCTGTTTCCTTTCTTTTCCTTCCTTTACCTTTTTTTTTTTCCTTTCTTCTTTCTTTCACCATCATTTTCTTCCTTTTTGCAGAACAACTTGGGCTTCAGTGAGAATGAGTTTCAAATGATGACAGAATACTATCTGAAATGACTTTCACTGTCTTCCATAGAAAAATCTCCAGGGAAGTGTGAGTATATGTATGTATATATATATATATATACACATATATGAATTTTTAATTCACCTACAATTGAACAAGCTTCCTTAGATTGTGCAGTAGGTGATGGATGGAGGAGCGAAGGCACAAGCATATGCCATGAATGTGGTCAGTTTGCTTGTTTTCTGGAGCCACACTATAGGAAATCGATCCTTACTCATCTGCAAAAATCAAATTAGAAACTTCTTAAACTCTGCTAAAATGCTAATTCTTAGGGGGCATTTCTTCTCCACGCATCCTCCAGGCTGGTCCTTCCTGGGCCCAGGTGAGCAGGATTGCCAGGGCTGGTTCTGGCCTGATCCTCAGCTTTTGTATTTTGGTGGAGTCACTCTAATTTATTCGGTAATAAGACCAGTTCCTATAAGCTCAGAATACAGTTTGCACACGTCTGTTTGCAATGACACACCCAGTGTGAAACATGAGACAAATTTCCTCAGGTAGGTCCAAGCCCTAGACAGGTGCTTTTCTCTTTTGTTTCCTGAAAATCGTTTAAATATTTAAAGCAGGTGCTTGAATGATCACCATTAAAAGCTAACTTACCATCTCTCTCCTTTTGAAATGACACGTTGATAGAGGACTACGTGGCACATCAGTTATAACATGACTAAGCCTGTCTTAATTATTCTTTTTTTTAAGCATACACATTACCCTTACGTGTTTCTCTGCCAGGCTAAAACTGAGATTATGGCAAGTTCCCTTCACCTTAGAGTTCTTCTGGCTCGTATCAGGCAAAATTAGTGTTATTATTAAGCTATTCAATCCTGATGGAATTCATCTTAGAAAGAGGCAGCAGCAAACATTTAATGCATAAGGATGATGAGCAAAGCTTGGTCTTAATATGCTCGTAGGAACCTACCACTGGCTGAATATGCAAAGTGGTTTGCTTGGATCTGTAAAACAATCCAGTCTTTCAGGACATATAATTGATATAACATACGATTAAGGGTACAAGAGGTACTAAAGTAATATTTCTAGGAAGCAGGAAAGACTGTTTTAACAGAACACACTTACTCTACAGAAGTAAATACAGTGTTTTGAGAATACCTTCTGTTATTCCTGTGAATACCTTCTGTTATTCTTGTGAATATTCTCAGGAGGATAAGGAGGCTTTATATCACAGATAATTAAATGCAGGCTCTTTACTATTATATCCGTTGTATTCCAGAGAGCAGTAGGTTATAGGGCAATAGACTGAAATTAGATTTTAGCAGAACACGTGTCCTGACCTTTCTTTAAAGCAGATCTATTTACTTTATAATGCAGTTCATCTTGTAGGAACTGATGTACTCATAGCCAGTGTAAAGGTTAAGACATATGTGACTCTTAAGCCTTCTTGCTTCTAACTCTGACATAATTCTCTTTGTTTATATTGTGCAAAGAGATAGTTTAAATAGCCAGTGTTGAAAATAATATTTTTGGGGGTGATATAATTTCAGCTATCTTAACATTTATACGTGCAGTGGAGCAAATGCATTTCTAAATTGCAAATCTAATGGGCCTGATCTCTTCAGCGTAAATCAGAGGAGCTTCAATGAATCAAATGCTGAAGCCAATGAAATTTCACTGATTTATGTCTAGATACCTAACTTAGAGCTTAAAAGGATTAAAGCCAGATTTACATGATTGTAAATGATAAGATCTTGGCCTCATGTATTTTGATACATTATGGGCCAGATTGTGAAACCCTTATGTCAGAGGCACAACCTGCATGAGTAAGTGCTGGCTGATGTGACTGTGGGCTGCACAATCTGGCTCTGTATTACACAGATGTAAACAAGGAACCAAGAGAAAGTTATTAAGTGGCTTTGATGATCTCATAAATAAACACGTCATGACACTTAAGTAGCTTTAATAGTACCAGAACCACAAGAAATATGTACAGTCCTGTATTACAGATGTCCTGTGCTGTGGTCTTTAAACATAATGGATGAGAGTTGACTCAACTATATCATGCCACAATTCCAGATACCATCTGATTTGCTGAGAAAAAAATAGCATAAAACAGGACAATGTTGCACAATACAATGCAAATAGGAGATTTTGCACATTCCTCACTACTCTTACTGTTGTTGTCTATTGATCACCTCAAATCTTTTTTCTTTAGCTTGTGATCTTGTTGTGTTTGTTTTTTTTTTCTTTCCTCTTGTTCTTATTTTCTCCCCTTCCACGTAATTTATTTTCTTAGCAAGACCTTCACATTTTGACCACTATCTTTTTTTCAGTAGCTACATTTATCTATGAATACCGCTAGTAACTGAACACCAATGCATATAATAGACATTATGTGTGTTCAACTGTGCAGATTTCACAGACATTAATACACATATACATATATTAACCAATTTTTACTCTATGCACATCACGTAGGTTAATTCACAAGAAACACAGTCTTCAGTTTAAGTGGTGACAGTGTCAAGAGTCTCAAGGCAGTCATTACATAGCAGATCTCCCCAAATGCATGGCCACCCCTGGAGCCACTGCTATGTCCCAGCCAAACAACACTTGGTGGTGTGACATTCTGCAGCCATTTAGGACCTGTACAAACACATTCCCATAGCACAGCACTTAGCAGAAGGTGAGAGATTATTGAATTAGCTCATTGACCGTATCTGTGGCTCTTCACCACTAAACACTACGTAAATTATCACAGCCAAACACACAAGTCTTTCTCTACTAACAGTAACATTCACAATAAATACAAACAGAAATAGAAGAACATAACATTTGTCACTAAGGGCTTAAGACCAGACCAGAAAATTCTTCTTTTGGAAAACATAAGCCTAAATACATAGCACCTGGGATCATCTAATTTGCTGGTATTGACTCGTGTGCAGGGTGCACAGAGAAAAGAAGGGCCAGGGATGGATGTCTGGAGGAAATATTTGCTCACTGGACTTTTTCTCTAAGGACCAGAAGGAGTCAAAGATGATTTTAAAGGATGACCTGGGGCAGGAGTTGCACTGCTGCCTGCTCAGCTCTAGGGACACCTGGGCTCTCAGTGGGCACCCCAGTTCCTCTGATACTCTTGTCCTTCATCATACTTTCCTCTGTTTCATGGTCACCCACGTGAAGAAGTGTGTCTTCCTAATGACATTCAGGGAAGAGGAAAAAGAATTCCAGGTTTCTGCATGAGAACCAGACATCAGGGAAGCCCTTATAGATTTCGATGGAGCAGCACTTGTCACCAGCAATAGTACCAGGTTATGAAGGCTAACAAATACAGCTGCAGCACAACCACTGCCACATCTGCTGCAGAAATGGGGATCTGGAGGGCTGGAACTGAAACCACCAATGTTGCTGTTGATCCCAGGATGAGCTGAAGAGGGGGGGACCTTGCACAGCAGCATTGAGGGTTCCCTGCAGCATCTTCTGGGGATACTCAGAGACTCCAGGGTTTCTGGCAGCACCATAAACCTTGTCCCTACCACAAGCCTCGTGTGTGTGGCACTTTTTTGAATACACTGCATGATGTTAGTGTTTTAAATTGATTATTTTTTTTCCCAATTAAAGACTATATCTTACAACTAAAATAAAAAGCAAACCATGAAACAGCACCAAAACTACAAGCCTTGTAACAATCCTTGATAATGTAATTTCAAGTCTCACAGAAAGTCTGGCAATCTCAAAATCCACAGAGCAATTACCACCGGCACAATAAGGGATAGCAGCACTGATTTTTATGTGAGCAAAATGGCTTCTGCAGTGTTCTTAGAGGAAAAGTAGATATATTATGGAAAAGGCCTTACATAATAACCTTTTTGTAAAGCTTGGATGGCAAGATGATTCTGTAAGACACTGAAGTCACATGCCATTAATCAGAAATGACAGTCTTTATTCATGTATATTTGACTGAAACTGCATAATTTTAGCCTCCAATAGCCCTGGATAAATGACCCTAAGTATAGCACTTTTTCAAATTGACAGTGATTGATGATGGACTAAAAAATTATGAACACAGAAGAAGTAAACATGAAAAATAGACAAACCCTTTAGTATCACACAGATTTCTTGTTTTCACTTTTCAAAATCTTTCCCTCTCATTTTTTATCTCTATAACCTTTCTCATCATGTTTTAATCATTTTTATACTACTGCATTTGTTACATTTTGCCTGCAGTGCCCCCACACTAAACCCTGAGCTTGCTGAAAGATTCATTCAGATAAATGGAATTGATTTCGTATTTTACCATTCATGAAAAGAGTCTTTTAAAGTTAGAAACTCTTTTTGCGGTATGAAACTAAAGAAACTGATTACATCTAAGGAGCATTTATCTACATCTCTTGACAAAACTGCAAAGCACTTACTCACGTGAGCAGCATCCCTTACACAAGGAGTAGTTAACCAGCCTCACCAGAGCCATGGCTGCAGCAACCTTGCAGCTTCCAAGCCCCTTTTATAAATACAAACCACCTGACTGACCAGGGGGTAAATCATGTAAATAATGTTCTCTAAGTAACTAAAACCCCACCCTATTGATTTTACAAATCACTGTGTGCTCGCACTAATTGATGAAGTAGAAAAGAGAAACCAGCACCTAAGTAAATTTGTCGCGCATAAACTAGTCCTCATCTGTAAGAGTAACGACTGCTGGAATTAATTACTGACCCCACAGTAATTACAACCCCAGCACAGCTCTGCTCTGGCCTCAGCACCAACTGATGCTCTGTACACAGAGAGGACAAAGGTCTGAGCTGGGAATTAAATACAGTTGATTTTGTACCTTCCTTAAAGTGTCTGCGCGTGCACAAGCTTGAGTTTCTGGCAAGACATCTGCCCTGGGGGTGGCATGAACCAGCGCGCTGGGTTAAAGGGAATTCCCTGATGTGTGACAGGGCTGGTCCATCGCACTGTGACCCGCCAGGACGGGACCAGCTGGGAGATGGGACAAGGGCAGGAGCTGCCTGCACCCATTCCCTCCACCCCTGCCATCAGTGACACGGTGAGACGTGGTTTCCCGTGTCAGATGGGCTTCAGATACTGGAGTCAACAAAACTGATTTAATACCATGAGCAAAATGGCTGAGCAAAAGGAAAGCCAGTGGCTTGCAAAAAGTACAAACATTTGGACTTATTTTGCAATTTATCTCCATACAAAAATCCTTAAGATCTGAAAATGAAATTAAAAAATAGGTTGTGACCCTTTTTTTTTTTTTTCTCTTCAGATCAGGTATTGACCAAGGATGAGCACAGTCCAGAAATCACCACGGCCCTGCTGTTTTGTTTTGCTACCAAGCTGATGGTTGAGCTGATCCATCACCCCGTTTTATTTCCCCGATGCAGTCAGCAGGGCTGGGTGTGCAGCGGGTAGTCGTCCTGGCAACTGAAACACAGTTCTAGATGCTGCTTTTATCTGGAGCTATACAACAACACAAATCTCCTCTGCCTGTCAGACTTAAATGAAAAGTTTTGGGGATTTTATTTAGTTGTGGGGGTTTTTTTTAAACCAAACAATTCTTGATTTCAGACAGTACTGGCAGCTGTTATGAAGGTAAAAAATGAGCTTTTAAAACTGTTTCTATTGGTATTAATTCACTGTACTCTAAAGCTTTGAACTGATTCTGGGAGATTAAAACTCCGCATTCATTAGGAACACACTGGTGCATGTGCTGTTAACCTGTACCAAATGAAAGGCTTTTATTGGCTCTCTTCTCTATCATGAGAATGACTTTCATATTGGATTAATAAGGCTAATATTGCCACTGCATTATCACTTTATGAAAATTTGCTAATGAGATTTGAATTTGCTTAACAAAAATATCCCAGTTCTTCCAGACACCCAACCTGCCGGTGACACAATGAAAGCGGGGCCGCACGGGTGCTGCGGGATCAGGGAGCGAGTGCTCCATGCCAGGAGAGACAAACTTTGATTTTCTCACACACTGTCATGTCATTCCACATCAAGGTCCCCTGAGTTACACTGTGTCAGCCCAGCTTAGGGCTTCACACAGTGTAACAGGAGGTGACATGGTGTAATCCAAAGCAATAAGCTCTAAGGAGCCTGTTGCCTCATTAAGCACTTGTGCAACAGGGCTGGGTGCTGCTATGGTCCGTACCCCCCTCTGCCCAGCCCTGCACCCCACCTCGAGCAGGGGCAGCACAGGACCCCGCTCCAGTCTCCAAACAGGGGTGGCCAGACCATGGTGCAACCATGTGCCCCAACAGCCATGGGGTAGGGGGGATATACCCTGGCACAGCCCTGCTGACAGTTCCCATATTGCAAAATAAAATTAAAAATAAAATCCAACTCAAACGCAACAGCAGCAAAAGTTATTCCCCGCTGTTTACTCTGAACAGCTCCAACTTTGGGGTCAAAAAATGAATGCCTCTTTTCCAGACGTGTGGTTTTAAGGTCAGCTTGTCCCACTTTGCTGCTCTTTGCACAGTGATGGTTTGGACACTTGCAGAAGTAGCTGCAGTTGTTGATTTGCAAGTGGGAAGATCTTGGAAGCTTTTGCTGTCCAGAGACCTCCGGGAGCACTTTGGGACTGGGAGAACAATTGCAGTAGATACGCAGACCAAATCTGTGACAGATCTACTGAGAGGACCAGTTCTCACTTCTCACAGTAATTGCTGAAGACCATCTGACTCGTCTGGAAAGCAATAAAGCTCATTTTTTTCCTCACTTCCAGCTGCCAAAATTTTCTGTTGGGCCATGAAGACAACAAGAAGGAAAGCTGGAAAAGTCTGGGTTGTAATTCTGCATTCCCTGGCACATTTCTCAGCTGTGGAATTATGCAACAGAGGAATCTGTCCTCGGGTGTCTGCTTTTCTCCTGCCATAAGTCATGGTTTGTAACGTTACATTCAACACCCAATGAAACAAAAAGAGCCCCTCTCTGTAGGAGGCATCTGGGTCAACATGAGCTGCACGAAGGGCTCCATGCAGGGGTCAGTGTGCGCTGCTCCAGGAACCCCCCAAATATCAATGTTTATCCAGCAGGAATCTGGAACATCTGAATTTCCCTTTTTTTCCTCTCTTTTTTCTAAACTATCTTTTCATGTGAGTGAAAGGCTGACAGAGAAGAACCACTGTGCAGTTTAAAAACAGATTAGTGAGCAGATGTTCATCTAATCCAAGCACCGACCATGAATTTTTGTTTATTATTAGATTGTGTTTAGACCACAAGAAAGATGAGACTGCTACTAGTGTGTGCATGCATGTGTTGCTCATCGGGGCCGTCCTATCGCAGGTTTTACTGCAGAAAACTCAATCCTGGAGGCACAGCCACAATAACATGAATAGGTAGCCCTTAGGTCAAGTTGTTCTGCTCACACACCCAGATTTGCACCAGTTGAGATTCACCAACACTACAGAGACACCTGATGTCCAGTTGTGGCCCATTAGGACTCGTTTCCAGGTTTATAACCTATACTACTTTAGATTTACTTTTTGGTTTCTTCTCACATCTCCACAGGTTGGCATTATTTCACATCCCATCTGAGAAATGTGGACACCTGGATTTGAGCACTTTGCCAAAGGCAGGTGGATCTATTGGTTGTGTCACTAATTAGTCGATCCCCAGCACAAAAGGCATAAGCAAAGTTACATGAGTCATTGTTAATAAAATATTAAAACAAGGACTCCCAAACAGTCTGCATGTATCGATCAGACAAGGAAAACCACAGCAAGGAGCAAAACCCCAGCCCCTGAGCCAGCTTCCAATGTGGCAACCAAGGGACTCAGAGCTCCTCATTCTCACCCGCACAAAGGTTACTGAGGCATCACTCTGGCAACATAAAGATACCTCAAAGGGGATATAAATATTCAAACCTTAAGGTCCATTTATATGGCTAGAGAGGGGTAAAATGGCCTTAGGGTAAATGAGAATGAAGATAATAGATTTTAAGGCCAGAAGGCATCCCTGTGATTATCTAGCCTGACCACAGAGGTTTACTCAATAATTTATTTATTGATCTGATGTCTTCTGGTAGCAGGAGTGCATCTACGTACCAGAGGTGTTTACTGCACAGTGAGCCATAAGGATATTTTGTGCAGTGAAGTGCTCTTGTGGTGTCCTGATGTCCCAGATGTCAGAGCTGGGTCCCTTGTGTTTGGACAAGATCCCACCCCAGGCCAGAGTGCTCAGGCTGATCGTCCTGCTTGAGCATTTGGGCTGGGACACAGCAACAGAACAAGCAGTCAAGACGGCCAGGAAAGCACATAGAGGAACTCACTCTTCAGCAGTGAAGGCAACTGACTCTACATGTTGGGTTGGACTAGATGTTCTCCAGAGCTCCATTCCAACCCCAACCATTCTGTGATTCTATGTGCAAAAGTCACAGCCTGACACCACAGATCATATTTCTACTAATCCCACCATTCTGCTGTTGGGGGTCATGGTTGTTGGTGGAAAGAAACACAGTGCTGATCAACACAGTGCTGAGAAATGTGGCTCTGGCAAAAAAAGGGAAGAGGTGGGAAGACTTCAACTCTGAGGAGGATGCAATGGTTCCAGTCTGAAACATGAGAGGAGACAGTTCTTGACACTGGGGTTCACTTCCCATCCTTCTGGGTACAGAAGATCATCTGCACCATGCTGGATAAAGCTCTTTGTGCTCTAGATGACCTATTTGTAAAAAAAAAAAAAAAAGGGTTCAAAAGTAGGCCCTTGCAGAAAAACAGATGCTGCAAGTGAGCTGAACAATCTTGGGTAATTAAATTGTAATAGAAAAAGTACTTCATTCATTAACTATGGTAATTGACCAAAAAGCAAAAGGACACCTGCTATTTTCATGATAACTGCCCCGATATAATTCAGAGTGCAATCTCCATGTGGAATGGGTCATTTAGATTTAACATGGCTTTAGATTATTGTATTGAACAGCTCATAAATATCCTCACTTTTTATTTCCAATCACTGCTTTCAACAGAGTTTAACCAAAGATGAATTCTTAGCCCAGGATTTATAATTAACAGCATTTCATCAGATTTCTAAGACTATTCTCATCTTCTTTTGCCCATTTCTCTAGACCTTATCTCACATAAAATGTAGTCTCTAAAGATCTCTCGAAGTTCCATGAGTGTTGTCTCCTATTTTCTTTATTTGTTATTTAAATGTGACGATGTATTGTCTTATTGTTATTTATTATTTAGAATGTGCCAATGCGTGGAAGTGTCTCCACTGCAGGGTACAGTCTGACAGACAAATGTTCTGGAGAGGCAAAAGAGGACTTTTATTTTTCATGCACAAGAAGGATTTATTGTCTGGCTGTATGGATGTCACTGCTGAGCCAATTCCATGTCCCAATCGGACAGGGTTCTTACTGCAATAATGTATTTACACAAATAACAACCATTGTGGTGACTGGTTGCAAGGATCCAACCAAACACGTCTCCCAGTTTTAATTAAAGTAGTAATGAGTTGTAATAAGTAACAAGAAAAAGAAAGAAGATTGATTCCTAAAAAGTCACAATTTCAGTGTTTTTAATACTGTCAAAACTACCCTGAAGCTCCTAAATCATGTCTTGAGAATTGTAGCTAAGCTGCTTCTTGGCTGTATTCTGTAAGGGCTCTGCTTATTCTCAGTTTCAGCTGTACAACTTGTACAGCACATTGAATGATTTAGCCAAGCAGATTTAGAGTTCAGCAGACAGTGTTCTTTGTTAGATTTTAGTCACATACCAAATTCAATAGACTCTCTGCTGCAGGCGTACGTCAAAATGCCAGGAAGGCATGAGACATTGTTGAATATGTTGGAGTTTATTGTTTAGAAAAAAATTAAACTTGGTCTCTCATTCAATCTTTAATTAAATAGTCATACTCTAAAGCTCAAGGGACAAAGGAAAAGAGAGAATAAAGACAGTTGTTCTGTAAAACACAACAGATATTTCTTTATGTTTGTATTGAACAAGTCAGTATATGTCATCTTCTCTGAAAATAAATACAAGTATTTTGGGTAAATGTGTTCCAAGCAATGAATTACCATCACTACTGCTAGCTATTACCTACATAAGATCATTAGCGAACAGACAGCTTTTCTGCATAAATAGAGCTGCGTTTGTTTCCTAATAAGAGCTGCCATCATATTCTCTGCTGGTGAGTTTTGGAAAACAAGCCTTAGATCTCTCTGTAAAGCCCTCACACAAAAACTGAACAGCCATATGTGATAGCTAGCTAAAAAACAAGTCATTTCTCTGCTCTCCATCTGCAAATGTGTCCTTCAATATGAGCAGTGAGCAGACTGGATGCGAGATCCTCGGCGTCAGGCATCGGCATTCTACTGCCTAAGCCCAGAGAACTGCCAGGAGTCTGCTGAGCCTCATGTTTTGAGGAATCCTTTCAAAGGCCACTATTAGTGGTTTGACCATGAACCCGCCCAACTGCATTTGGAGTGGGAACGCTTGGAAAGTGCTCAAAGTCAAAGAATCATAGAACCATTTTGGTTGCAAAAGACCTTTAAGGTCATCAAGTCCAACCGTAACCTAACTAGCATTAAACCATATCCCTAACAGCCTCATCTATACGTCTTTTAAGCACCTCCAGGGATGGTGACTCCACCACTGCCCTGGGAGAAGTCTGGGGAGCCCCAGCACAGCAAACCAGCAGCTCTGAGTGGTTCCACCCCCACAATGCTGGAGGGGTTTGCACTCTGCAGGGGTCATGGTGGGCAGTGGGTTGCAGAGTTCTTGCTGGTGTCTTCTGGTAGCAGGTGTTTAAAAGACACACAGATGAGGTTCTTAGGGACATGGTTTAGTGCCAGTGTTAGGTTATGGTTGGACTCAGTGATCTTGAGGGTCTCTTCCAACCAAAATGATTCTGTGATTTTGTTTAACCATGGAAGCAAGGGTTTCATTTCATGTCCTCCACGGGACATGGTCCTTACCACTCTATTACGTTTGCCCAGACACTGAAGCATGTCAACAGCCTACAGTAAAAATAACAATGGTTTTGGTTGCTTTCTGGCATTGGCTGTACGATCGTCAAAATAACTAACAACAGAAAAGATAAATCTCTTTTACCCTGGTAACTGCTAAATTGTGTGACAGAAGTCTTTTATTCCTACAAGTGTAATGAGAATGGGAAATGGTAGAAATTCTAACCCACTTAATTACAATCTTTAAATTGTAATCTTGTTTTTCTCCTTGCAGACCTTATTCACAGTCATTCGCAGCAAATCAATCAGTAGCACTATAAATTGGCCTTCTTAATATTCATATTCTTAATTATCTATTTAATGTGGGTAGTGAAAGTTCATTATTCCTCTTCACTCCAAATATTTTTAGATACAAACTGAAGTTTTACCGGCTTATGACCAAAATATGCACTATTTTCTTACACCAAACAGAGAAGGTCAGTAAAGTCATTCAATTAGCTGTGATCGAACAGTGGCCACGGTCTTATGGGCAGGAGCTTCCACCTGTTCCCATCAAAACCGAGAGTTACTCGGCCAGTTCAGTGGTGCAGGGTTAGGTCAATGCTGAGTTAACTTTTTTATTTAGTTGAACAGGCTTGAAGCAAACTCTACTGGCTTTCATTTTCAAACTACAATAGTCAATAATCGCTTCCAATCCAGGTGCCGGGGAGGTGTGCAAGAACCTTTTAAAATGTAAAATAACATGATTCTGTGACAAATAGAAAGGAAATCATTTTCAATCTAAAAGCAGTTGGAAAATTCGTGATGTGTACTCATTAAAAGTGCCTTCAAGATATCAAGACAGGATTTCTCTATAAACATCAGATGAATAAAAATGGTAAGTAGCAGTCATGATGTACAAAACACTTCAATGAACACAGTTGGTTTTGGTTTATGCTGCTGGTTTGTTTTGCTTTTAAGCAAAACTGTATTTCTTTAAAGAACCATGTAGAAACCAGAAGTGAGGAGTGAAAACAAAAAAACGCCAGTAAGATTGATTTGGTTTTGTGATCGAACATTGGGACATCGGATATTTTTCTTTGTAATGACTAGTGGCCTAATTTTCTGGTGTGGAAGGCGAGACACTGCACTCACAAGTAGTGAATCAAATCATACTTCAAGGGGAAACAATATCACCTCTTTCAACACCAACTACATCCCCAGTTGTCCCCAAGTTCAGTAGTGCTCACAATGGTTTCTGCAGTGCTGCAAAGGTGAACAGGATTGCACTGGGCTCCGAATCAAAACGCCTTCGCCTCACTTACAGTGGACATTTAAGCACAGCTCTGAGTTATAATAATTCTTTTGTTTAATGAAAGTCTTGAAGCTGCTCTGTCAAGATTTGGTCCAGTAGCACCAAAGCCATTGTGGGCTCTACAATTGATTTCAAGAGGTAACAGCTGAAACTCCACTGGCACTAGACTGAAACCATAGTATGGAAATGCTACATATGATATTGAAATGGGTTAATGAATCTTTATTCAAGTGCTGTTTAATTCACAGAGGAGTCATCTATCTACTCTGCTCCAAGGACTCAGTTTCTTTCAGTACCTGACCAGCAAAACTCAATCATGGCAATATTTGCCCTGAGCTGCAGGCAATCAGCCACGCACCCTCTGCTTTTCCGTATAGGAAACCCAGGAGGATGTTTTAAAGAAACAGATGCAGTTGTCAGCACTTAAACATCCCAGACTTTAATTAAGCACTAAGAATAATAGCAACATGGTTCAGCTTTTCATGAAGTCACCCATTTAATCAGCTTCTTCAGTTTTGACAAAAACCTCTGCAACAAACTTTTCTTCCTGCTTCACTTCCATAGAGTGAAATCCTTAACCAAAAACTAAAATAAAAGTAAAACGTAAATCCTTTGGGAATTCTCATTATTTCTGTTTCCAAGGCCTGGAGAAAGATGAGATGGATTTTAAGCAGTTATGGGCTTTTCTACCGTACTTATATCTTAATTATGTTCCCTGCTCAGGAGCATACTTCATAAGAAGCTTAACTTTAAGTATACGCTTAAGAGTCATTGAATCCAAGAGGAAGAAGGTAGAGTCAGGACACTGGCAACCAGAAATGGCCTCTTAGCTGGTCACAGATATAATTAACTTATCTCCAGGTTCAAAGGGCAACAGTGGCCGTCGCTGCCTGTGGGAGACATAGACTGGTTTGATGTGATCAGGGTTTTCGTTAGTGTTTATAATTATCCTGTAATGAAAATATTTGAAATTTAAGGAGCTCTTTACATCCAAACATAAGCTGAACCAGTGTCACTGACTCTCCCTAGGCCTATGATGATCCTGGAAGTCACTTTTCCATCGATGCTGCCTGGCTGGTCCTGGCTGGCTGCTGAGAACAAGCACCAGAGACTAATGGTACAGCCTCAAGTCTGCATAAAAATGAGAGTTCTGAACCGGTGGCAACAAACGGAAAGTAACATTTGCCCTCGGGTTCATAGCTTGGATAGTACCTACATGTGCACTGTGCCCTGCAGGGACCCTCTGAGTCTGTCCTGTTATTCCCAGCTGAATATTATGATGAACAAATACAATTCTGGGGGAATTTTTGCTGCAAAGAAAGGCTCATGCAGTCCATAATTTTGAGAGAAAGTTGTTTTCATTTTTTGTGCTTTCAAAGAAGCTGAAATCTGTTTTCTTTCTTCTTTGTATGGTTTCTTGACTTATTTGACTTTTATTTGCCTGTGATCTCTGTTGAGACAGCACCATGTGAAATGCTTCTTGTTTGGTGATGCGGAGTGCACACGTATTTGCTCATGCAAATGAAATGCTCATGCATTTCTTTGGCTCCCAGGTGTTGGCTGAAGATCTGTGTAGTTAAATACAAGTTTTCCCATATTTGGAGTCTCTGCTCTGAGTAGGGCTGCAACTTGTTAGGGTTTCTTCAGAGTGCAGATTATCTCGCAATACATAGTATATGTAGTCCATCCCAAGATAGATGAGAAAATACCTAGTCATTTCCTTTTCCCAAAGATACTTCCATTTCATGCATTTAGCAGCAGATGGGAGGGTTCATGCAGTCCCTGTCTTCCAGGTCAGAAATTACCCCCTAAGAGTCATGACCCTGCCCGGGGCTGGCTCGTGCAAGAATTGTGTAACTCTGAAGAGGTGACCTTCCTCAGTTGTTCAGCCTCCTGTTATCTCAGTTCATCTGTTTGGTCCTCTTGTGCTCCTGGCTCCCTCAGAATGGCCCTGGAGAACTGTGAATTACTACCTGAGATAAAAAAGATAAGGCCAACCGTCTTGGCAACTGGGATGGAAAGGACTTGAAATCCACCTTTAGTCCATTTGCATGGTAGCCAAAACTCATGTTCAGTTAGCAATACTACAAGTATTTTGTATTTTTTACAAATGAAGCGCTGCATACTGTTAACAGCTCTTACCAAGTATAATCGCACTGTAGTTCTATAAAATAAAATGTAATATAATACTTACACTTTCCAATTACACAATAGTAATTGTGAATAATTATACAAAACCTCAGGCTTTTTTATGGTTATTTCTAACACTGAGCTTGTGTACACTATATAAACACCATCTGTAGAAAACGTAAGACACAACTTCTGTTTGAGCACAGATATATAAAACTGCACCATCAACTTTTCAGCGAGCATCCCATTAAACAGTTATTGTCTGCATCTCCCTCTGAACTACATTAACTTAGCAACTTCCCCCTTTCGGATTCACAATCCTGCCTCATTGCATCCAAGTTCACACACCTTCAGTTCTTTCTGTTTATTGTCAGAACATTTATGCGTGTTCCCTGAATCTCTGACTCCATTTCCATCACGTCCCCCTTGTCTTCAGGGCACGGGTACCACTGCAGGTATCACCATGGGTATCCCCACGGGTCCCACCGCATCCTGCCCCATCCCCACCGCTCGTGGGTCCCATTGTGCACCAGCAGCTGACACAGGGCAGCGCCTTCCAAATTCTTGCCGTGAAAAGCTTTTGAGGTGTTTCAGCTGAAGGCTGCTGGTCGTGAATACCAAAGCAGGGGCTTTTCCCTCTGCAGAGGCCCCTTCTTAAGTGTAAAGTACAAACAATGAAAATGAAAAGCAATAAAAAAAGAGAGATCTGGGCTCTGAATGCTTCTCAGGGTCAAGCACTAAACCCTCTTTTGACAGCTACACAACCCACACTTGTTCTCCTCAAGAGAATTTGACCTCAAGTAAGGAATTGAACAAAGTGTGTATTTTGTCTACAGTGGACAAACAGGTTGTTCTAAAGCAACAAACAAACTTCAGATAAAATATACAGATAATGATAGGGGAAAAAAAAACCAAACCAACAAACAACAAACTTCCAGAAATGAAACCCCACTATAATTTATGTAAATTTTAAAAAAGAACAAAGTATTTCTGATTTCATTGACTTTGTGTTGTATGGCAGAAGGTTAATCAAACTAAAGTGTTACATTTCTCCTCTGTTATTGATTAACCAAAGTCAAATAACATTATCATTTTGCTTAATGCATTTAAATCACAAATACTTTCCCAGATGCTGAGCCTAGATAGAAACCTTTTGCTGTGATAGCAACACATACCCAACAGTTTTCATTTTCTCAGTTCAGGAGGAAGATTGCTGTTCCTCCCTCTCCTTTGAATTATCTCTCTGCAAGAATTTTTCCTACATTTGAAAAAATTACAGTCCTGCTCATTATGGCTGCATTTTTGTGCCCATCTTCAGCTAAGCCCTGGCCCAAAGTCCTCTGAAATCACTGGGATTATTTCTACTGGCTTCACAACCTCTCATTTAGCCCTGAGTACACCGCAAAGATGGTTTTAGTTTTTAATAGGCCCGGTGCTCGGTGGAGTTGCTTATGCAGAGAATTTGGCCTAATGGCAGAGAAGCCATCTCCTGCCCGATGGTGACCACGGTGACACAACTGATGCCGACAGGGCCAAGGAGATGCAGTGGTCCATGGTCCATGGCCCATGACTGGGTGACCTGGCTCCTTTTGAAATCATCAGTTACATCTTGCATTGACTCTTAATGCTAAAATGACATGAAAATTAGATGAGAATGGCACTTGTGCCAATGGCCTCACGTCCCTCGGCTGTGCGGCCGGCACTGGGCCTGGCACAGGCTCCCAACAGGGATCTGTAGGTTGATGCAGAATCAATTTTTTGCTGCTCAGCAGCTTTGATAATGGAAAGAAACCACAAGCAAATACCCAGCTTTGGGTTTAAAGCCAAGTACATCTTCAGCAGACTTCAACAGAAGTGAACGTGAGATTATTACATTTTTATGACTATTTTTGTTCAAAGATGTTTAATTTCTCCAAGTCCACTAGTCAGCTCTGGCTGTTTTCTGAAGTGAAGGATAAGGATTACATTTGCATTGAGTTGAAAAACAAGAAGAAGGCTGCTCATTCCTTATAGAAAGACAAGTATCTCTAAACTGACACTTGGAATTACGTGCATTCCATCAGCAGCTACAGATCTGCCATATTATGCTACCTGCTGCAAATGACAAAAACACTTATAGATATATCTGCCACAATAGTATAAGGGAGAAAGTCTGTTTATACAAGGGTGATAATTATCACCAGTTTCATTTATATTTTGCCACAGTCCGACAAGCAGTAACCAAATCTTTGGCAGCTGACGTTGCAAAGAACATTACTCAAAACCTCAAATGCATGCCTCATTTTCACATATATTCTATACATTTTCCACATAAAATTAAGTGCGCACATCTGGACATCTCTTTATTGAAAGAAATAAGTACCATGTATGTGGAATAGTTGTCCATTTCCTTGAGATCACGAGGAACAAGAGGAAGAACAAGCGGTTCTGGGAGAGGAGCAGTTTTTCAAGGAGGAACTTTCCATGGGTGGTGGGTGGGCAGGAGCAGGAGGTAAGGACTTACATATACACACATACAGATGATACAGACGTACATCAGCACAGCAGTGAGAATCCCCTGGTCAACAGCTGACAAGGCAGAATGTTCGAAAGTGACCTATGATTTTCAGCACTTCCAACATTAGGAACAGGAAAGAAATTAAGCAATGGTACAGCTACTTGTTATTTTTAAAATATCCATGCTGTATGGTCAATTTTCATGATTCATGGAACATCAAAACCAATTCCAAAATTAAGCACCTATAACCATCAACAAGAAAAGTAGAACACAGGGGATTTTTATTTGTGTACTTCATGCTAATACGATGTGTACGTTTGCTATTGCTACACTATGAGATACAGCATCAAAAATAAACCAGCCTGCAGTAACAATACCCTTTAGATTTCACAAATATTGCCAGTAGGTATAATGGTGCTTTGTTTGCTTGCATTTACCTCTCTGTTTTGTAAATACAAATATTTGGTCAAGGCATCTGCTCAGTGGCGAGCTGTGAGTGCTGATGCAGCTTTTCAGACCTGTGCGCAGCAGAAACCCGTCTACATGGCTGAGGATACAGATCACCACTCAGATGCTTCATTCTTTACACATTTATGATGATGCACAGTCACCGAACCAGCACAAAGGTTAGATACCTGTACTTGAGAGTCAGACCTGTGTCTTGTTTTGAATAGAATTTAATAAAAGAAAATGCAGAAAATGTAGGTTAGGTTATGTCACTTCTAGGTTCTGATTATTCTTACTATTGCTACTTGGAATTGTTTGGAAAACATACACAATGTTTTGCAGTTAGACCCCTGATCTATGAAAGCACTTGAGCAACTGTATTGCGAAACATATGAGTAGTCACTTTAATGAAATTACTACTTATATACATGAATTATCCACTCATTTGAAGCGATTTGCTGGATCAAAGCCTTTCTGTTTCAATTAGAGCAGCAGGGTTAAAGTAATGTAACAACTCCAGTTTGGAGAAAATAACAGGCCAAAGGTGGCTGTATCAATAAAGATATTCCCAGAGGGGAAAGAGAATAAATGGTACCTGTAGAAAGTGCCCATATAACACCACCACATCAAGTATAATTTTCTGTCCAACTTTACCTAAAAGATTAAAATATATTTCCTTTCAGACATTACAAGAAAACTGCACTACTTTGGTTGGTGTGGGGGCTGAAGATGTTAATACTCTAAGAGCTTGGCCAAAGCCCACTACTTAAAATAGCACTTCTACTTTTTATCTGAGGTAAACAGAGTACATTATAAATCTCCAGCGTAGCCTATTGAATTGTCAGGCCAGCTCATTCAAAGCAGTACCTCCTCTTCTGAAAGATTTCAGTATTATAATCGAAAATTCTCTCCCTCAGATGCACCTGAGAAGCATTAACTTCTTGGTGACTTTAAGAACCAAATCCTTTAATACAAAACTAGCTTTTCCCACAGGCACTTGAAAATATTTAGCATTTTTTCAGCTGAATGCAATTTTCATAATAAAGTAGCTCACTTGGCTACCTGACACCGCAGACAAAGACACCGAGTGAGCAGCTCCTGCCAACTTCGGCAGAGCATGATCGCAACCCCCACTCCATACGTAAGCAGGCCTTGAAACATCCAACTGCTGCGACAATCCGAGCAATTTATGTATTATACGTTTGTGCTATGTATTTGGTTTGTTACTTGTAATGTAGGTATTTTACTACGTAAGGTCTGGACACAACCCTTGCATACGCTGTGTCTTTCAGTTCACCCTAACGGTGGATACAACAGATCTAAAATTTCTGTAACGGTTTTCTGGCCAGTTTAAAACACCAAAGAAGCCCTTTGTGACTCTAAAACCAATTTGGATGCCTAATTTTAATGTCTGTATTTTGGGGGCTGGAAATCCGAATTTGCTCACTGCAATATCGCTACTGCTGGGACGTGGATTCCTCCACACAAACTCACGCTCCTTTCCCAAGAGCACCGGCTTGTCACCCCCGATGCTGTTCCCTGCTTTTAGTCAACTGCTCATTCCAATTTCACTAGCAAACCTCGCAGAAAAGTATGGGAATGAAGTTTGGTTTTTTCTGTGCCAAAATAGTCCAGTCTATCAAATCCAAAATGTTCATGTTTAACTGCATGTCTGGCAGCTTCAAGGGTATCATTTTAAAACTACCGTATATTTTGTTAAATGAAGCCCTACAATGATCCTGTTTTACTTCCATCCACTTAGCCTATTAATGCAGGCTAATACCGCGTGTTCTCGTGGCAGTAAAACCTAAAGCGTACCAGGAGAGCGCAGTGATAGATTACATGTACATGCTGTGTCATATCCAATTAACTCAAATTGACTGTGTACTGCATTATGCTGTTAGTGCATGGAAGATCAATAAATATGGAGAAAATCCAAGGAGGCTCTCTCCATTCCCATCCAACTCGGGTAGGTCTGCGACAGATCATGCTCCGATGATGTGTGTGCCGCTGCCGAAGAGGGCAGGTGGTGCATAGACACCATTCAAACTTGGCCTATTCAATCTCAACTCCTCTAACTCGCCATTCATGCATAGCAAAACACCATCTGGTCCTATTTTGCCTCCAGCAATCACAGCTGACCAAAAACGATAATAACAGCTGTTGCAAAACAAAAGCCAAACAAAGGGGGGAGGGAAAGGTTAGAATGAAGTCCAGTGCTGCAAAAAACTCCGTGAAGTGAGAAATGGAAAAGGAGCTGTTCAAATAGGCAGCCCCCACTGAAAAGAGCCAGCACAAGACTTCTGGTTAAACTTGAGATATTTAATCCATCTGTCCTGCTAACCACAATGGTCAGGTGATAATATAAATTTGAGATTATGTTGCATAGAGGTATTTAAATGCTTTGTTCTCCAAGTTAGAAACTAATGACCTTGTGTCAGCTAAAAATTAAACCTCCCTATGTTCTTTCATCATGTGTCAACCTGGGTTAATGTGAAAGTAGAACGTGGTTAACCGGGGTGATAAAGCATCTGAAACCTTGGGAAAAGAAGGGAGCAGTTAAGCGCTTGTACATGATATAAAATAAAACATTATTTAAATTGTGCACGACACTGAAATCATACAGTTACTACATTTTTTGCTGTATAAATTGCATATTAAGTGATTTAAATTAACAGTTTTATTTATGCCCTATGATAGCTGAGTTATCCACTTAGAGTTAGGGAATATGAACACCAACTTGCACAGTTTGAAACACAAGATGTTCTGCAATATGCTATTATGGGTGATGCAAAATACAATTTTGTACCAAGGAGGGGAATGCTCCAGTTTTTCAAGATTCAAATTTTGATATTTAAAATGTGCAGTCCTGCTTGGTGATTAGTTTTCATTAGTTGCAGTAATTAAAACTGTTTTTCCTGGAGTTGACCATCAGTAGTTCAGCAGCTCTTAATCAAATGTGATAAAACTCAGGATTTATGAAATCATTTAATGAGTGTAATAACACCTGCTTCTCACTGCAAATAGTTGAAAACAGACTTCAGTTGTAATTAACTCTTATCACTAGTGACATTTTTCCAACGATACTTCATAGGTCTTCAAAATGACAATTATAGAACTAATACACAATTACTGTCACATGCAGTTTAGCAATTATTTCTGAAGACATTTGTCTGCAGGTTTCAAAACGCCTATAAAATGGTTCCCTTTGTTATGTAACATTGGTTAAAACCGACAGACACAGAAATCTCTCCCAAGCAGCCTGTGCCATGTCCAGTGCAGCAGCTTCCCCACGCTTCAGATAAACACCCCCCGTCCCAGACAAGATGAGATATCGCACCACGGCTATTAGGAGCGTGGGTAGCTGTCAACTAACACCTATTATGAAAAGCTTCAATTTATACATGATTTTTTCCTGCTCCAAGAAAAATCTATAAATTTATAATTAGAATCTCTTGCTGTTCAATATTCGTACATAATAAACAGAGTACCTGAGGATGATGAAATATTGAAAACTGAATTCATTCTTAATAAACTCAGATGGTATCGTACCTCTTCCCTGAAGTCTGGCTGCAACTTTTTGGGGGCTCCATATTCCATTATTTTTTGGTTGCAGCCATGGACACTGCCTCAGCCAGGATTAGGATTCTGCTCAGGTTTGACACTTGCTGGTTTTAATTTTGGTTTTATCATAAGCAGTTTAAGATTGTTGCCAGTGGTAATTTGCAATTTTTATCAAGACCTCTTCATTATAGCTTCTGACAGGACAGATGCTGTAATTAATCATGCAAGACAACTGGGGATAGTGGTCAGACCGCTCTCGCAGCCCAGCTACTGCAGGCAAAGAAAGGGAAGAAGAAAAGAAAGGATTTCTCCTCTTTGTCAAGAGTAAAAATGTATAAACAGCACAAACACTCTGACAACACACTGGATGTGAAATTTCCAAATCCTTCAAATACCTGCCCTCTCCACCCCTCTGACTTCTATGATAAAAGACAAGCTGGACAACTTGGGATAAGCTGAGTCAGGGGCTTATGGATGGGAAGCCCATGGCAGTGGCCGCATTTACATCTGAAACTCAAAGATGCAAAGAAACCCACAGTTTGTGCTTATTTGCATCTCTGACCGCCACTGCTGGGAGAGGTTTGCTGTCCTTTCCTGCGGCTCAGTGTAACACAGGGTCCACCAAGCCTTTGTCATTCCAGCACCTGCTCTCTCTGAAATAAGGCGCAGAGACCTCAGAGAAGTTGCACAGGATCCACAGCACCTCTGTGGATACACGAGCTGATCACACACTCCGTTCCGATCAGTAGGTATTTACCCAGGATGTCTGACAAAATAAAAACCCAAAAAGTTAAAGAAATTTGCCGAGAAAGTGTTTTCATTAAAGCAACATTTGTGGGTTTTGTATCAAAGACTTGTGCTCATCGGTTTTACTGAAATGTGTTTATTCTATAGCAAGATAAAAGCATTTATTTTAGATAAGCAAAATACAAACAACTTAATTGCTGCTATCATAACTCATAAAAAAGTATAAAACAGCATAAAAACACAATAAGCAATGTAGCAATTAATAATTCATGTTACCAGTGTTTACATTAAAGCCTCATTTATGAAAACTTTACAACACATGATATGAAAACTTACAACTTTTAAAGAAAATATTTACATTGATTATTCGGTTGTGGAGTTCCATTTAAATATTCTACTGGTTTTACAGCGTATTAAAAACTCTTGCATTTTTCTCTTAGCTTTCTGTAATAACAGTTTTATTTAAGTGCATTTCCCTTTTAAAAATACAGTGTATTAAATCTGAAACTCATCACTTCCACACAGAATATAATATTCACATTTGTTCTGTAATTGGAATTAACGTAGGAGCATAAATGTCAATATATATTTTCTTACAAACTATGGCAGGTTTATTTGGAGAAACAAAGTGAAAGGTTGGGTCAAACATTTAGGTTCAGTTACTTGCATTTGTTTTTCTGCAGACATTTAGGAGAGAAAAAAATTAAGAGCTTTGGCAAAAATCTGTGATTTACTTTATTTTTTCATGACAAAAAATGCCATCAACTAACTCATGTCATACAAGTATGATTGTATGAAATGCAATCATCATTTTACAGGTAGTTACAACTGTGCTTTAAGGGCTTCATGAGTTCATACTGCCTTGGAGTGCATTATTCACTTTTGGAGAAAGAAGGGTTATATCATATAACTCTGAAACACCATTTTGCAGTCATAAGGTCCAGGTATTTATTAGGCCATTTGATTCACATATTGTAGGTAAAGCTTAAATAAATTAAAAAGGCATCACATGAAAAAGAGCACAGCTTTTTTATTAAAAAAAAAAAGAAAAGATTTATAGTCAGCTAAAAGATGATACACAGCTACATTGTAGTTCTTTATTGCCTATCTAATAGACACTTAAGAGGATCATTTGATCTGTTATGCATCCCTGCATAACTACCATCAACAATTTACAGTTTTCAGCCAAATATGGTTTAGCCCCTGCGCCTCCATCACACAAGATCACTGCTCTTCAGAAAATACTGACCTGCGAAAGGACTTGAGTCTGTGTCTGAGATTGTATTTGCGACTGGTGCTGGGGGGCTGGCGGGGGGCTCCCGATGGCGGGGAGGGGAGAGGTGATCTGCGGGGAGTGCTGCGGAGGAGAAGGCTGCGACTGGTGCTGCATCTGCTGCAGCTGCTGCTGCTGCATCTGCTGCAGCTGCATGTGCTGCAGCTGCTGCTGCATTTGCTGCTGATTCATCTGCTGCTGAAGATGCTGCTGCTGCTGCTGCAAATGCTGTTGCATGTGGTGCTGGAAATGCTGCTGTTGCATCTGCTGCTGTATTTGCTGATGCATTTGGTGCTGGTGTAGCTGCTGCTGTTGCATCTGCTGCATCTGCTGCTGCTGGAGCTGCTGTATCTGGTGCTGCTGGCTTTGCATTGAGGGACTGACTTGAGATGAAGACGGTGTTGCCACCATATTTGTTCCCATCGAGCTTATCAAGGGAGCTGCAATGTTTGTTGGCATGTTTGGGGCAATGGTGACAGAAGCTACGCTCTGATTCATCGGCAGTCTCATTGTTAGGGGTTTTGGGGCGATCGCTCTGGGGAGGGACTGTTGCAGAGTTTGAGGAGATGCCGATACTGTTGCGTGTTGAGAAAGAGACGTATTCAGTATAAGGGAGGAAGACAAATTGGTGGATGCCAGCGTCTGCTGAACAGAACGAATTGTCTGGGCCTCAGCAGATTCTGCAGCAGCCTGTGTTTGGAAAAGGAATTCATTGTGTTTTTAGCAGAAAAAAACCACCTTGTTACTGTTTACATGAAAATAAAAGTCACAGCTATTCAGGAAGACTTTTTCACCCCCCGTTTTCTATCAGAAAAGATAAATCAACAATCTGAAAAAGATCATGGATCCATTACATCACCTCTTCATCTGCCTCCGTATATGGTACCATGGGTTCTTACTTGGACAAAAATCTAACGTGGGCCCTTCTTCAACACCAGAAAGTCACAGATGTCACGTATACTGCGGGGCTGGAAGAGCTAAAAAGGGCCTAACACTTTCAGTATTTATGTTTCCAAAACCCTCCTGTTCTTTGGGAGACAAATCAGCAGAAGCAAATTCCCCTCACCAGTTTATCATGCCTTTGAAGGCACAGTTTTACTAGGTATATTTAGATATACTGTGTATGTTTGAATTAGATATATTTAAGCACCAAAGGCAGGCTTCATCTCTCATAATTTACATGTCTGCGTTGTACACATACAGTATATTTGCCTAGAGTCCTGATATACAAAGGCAACACCCTGAGTCTTCCCACAAGTTACTCGACAGCCCAAGTCCCATAGATTTTGGGAGAAAACATGATTTCTGATGGTTTTGAAAAGGGAACTTAGGACTGACAAAATAAATTCCCTCAAAGGAATTTAGAAATCCAGCTGCCATTGAACTTGGCATCGTGCTACTAAAGGCTTTGAGAATATCATCTAAATCCTAGAGACAGACAAATGCAGCTTCTCAGCACGAGGATAAGAAATCTTCCAGCTTTCAAGAATGCACGTGTGTAATTTCTGCTGTTGTATTTCCAAGCATTAATTAAAATACACAGCAAATTTGTGTGTGATTTACTAATGCTCTGCAGCTGTACATTCAAATCAGTATTCTCAGGAGTTAGCATCACTTTCTTCTGTTGCTTTCTTGTGATCAAAGATGTTTTTGTAACTGATCTTTATGAAATATTATTAGAGAAACAACCACCTTGATTAATTTTTACCCATATTTTAGATGGTTATGAGCATATTTCTATTTACGGTATTCAAATCTACAACTAGCGTAGCACTGCTGGTTAAAAAGGTAAATTCTCAAATAAGACAGCAGAGCTTTGTTTTCTTCGTGAGTTTTAACTCAGGATCTGCTAAAATACTCCACGTGGCTCCCTGCCAGCCAGTCCATTTGTAAGTACTCTTCAAATTCAGAGCCACCACAGCTTTTTTTCCCCTCACCTGCAAGAAATACTTCGGCTTTGTCACCCGATAACTGCTCCCCAGCTCCACGCAAAGCAAGGCTGTCCTGGGAGAAGCAGCACTTGAGGAAAACCCAAACTCTGCAAATAGCTGGCAAATGCCCCTGGCAAAAGGCCAGTAGATTTTTCAGGACTGAATTTTACGTTTGAAGTGCATTATTTTGCTTCCACAGATAAATGGAGAAGTACATTTACAAAGTTATTGGTTTGTAATAATTACTGTGCCGTGAGAGAGCAGCAGCACTTTTTGTAGGGCTGTACCGCAGAAATCCTAGGATTCTACTTTTATTTCGTGTAACCCCCCTCCCCATTTAAACACCATTGCCAAAAGCGGATTTGCTTTACACTGAAGGCATTATTCAGCTTACCTTAGAAACAAGGCTTGCTCTATAGGCAGCAAGTGCCTTTAGGTATTCTTTTTTGGCAGCTTCAGTTTTTCTTTTATAAACCTATTAAAAGAGACCACAATTTCACCACCTTCAATTACTGAGACATTTTTGCCAGAATGCTCTCAAAAATCACTTGCAAAGAAACAGAAAACAGACCAAAACACCTTGAAACACTCCACTGTTACATGTGCTTTTTCTTCCCTGAAAGATCTAAACATTCTTGCAGTCGGTCCCAGAATTTCAGGTCTACTTGTTGGACTTGCAACACAATTTATATTGATTCATCATGAATAGAAAGAGCTGCTACAGCAGCCAACTGTTTGACAAGACTCCCTGTGCACACTTTACCTCCCCAGGAAATGATATTTTAATGACTCTAAGTAACAAGGATATTAGAACACTGAGTATTTCAGATGCTAAAAAGTATCTGAAGTAATATAAAATAGGCAAAAATTGCCTAGGCAATGGGTTTTTTTTTTAACAAATATTTGAAGTACATATAAAAAAATCTTTATACTTTTAGAAAAGTGGTTCACAGAGCCTGGACCATCCACATTCCCAAAGCCGATATTAGAGAATCCAATGAGTGAAACAAGCACAGTCAGGCAAAAAGTAAATTAACCTGCATTTTAATCTAAAGTTCACCTTTAAATCCTTTTCACCATTGTCTGTTAGATCAGACTAAAAGCTTCCAACTGTATTTCACAAACAAGAATTATATCTTGCCAGAGGTGTCCTACACAAGAATCTCCTCTTCCATCGCAGCTTCCATTAAGTGTAACTGGGAGCTGCACCGAGTAGCAACAGGCAAATGGCCCTAAAGGAGACTTTTTTTCCTTCAATCCATGCGTAGGAGTTACATGTGTACAGAAAGAAGAATAAACCCCAAGGAAGAACAAAACTCATCATGTTTTCAAAACCCATCATTCTGTACCAACTGGTGTCACACATGGCACTGGGATGAGGGACCGAGGATTGGCTTCAAAGGTGGGAAATCAACAGGCTTTGTGACAAATTCAGCCGGCAGATCAAAGGAAAATGGTAAATGTGCTGTACCTTCCCCTTTTTAATCTAACTTCTGATTAACAGGAAACAAGAGCTTTGAAATGGGAATCATCAAAAGATGGTCTCAACAGGGCTCTAGGACAATATCACCCGAGATTTTTATAGACCGTCCTTTTAAATTTAAAGAGAGCCATTTAATGCTACCTACTGGCTCTTACTGCAAAGTGTTTTTTAGATGCCAAGTCTTCAGCAGGTTCAAAGATCAGTGTAGCTCTGCAGAGCAAAAGACCTGCATCAGCAAGTAGCGCGGTCTACTCAGAGCAGAGACGGGAGGATGTTTTATAAGGATTAGTAATTTACTTCTTGTGACACAGCCCTGCATCAACTTTTTACCTGTTTTTGTTCTTCTCCTAAACTGTCCCACATCGATGCGACTATTTTTGAAACATCTCCAAATGTAGCATTCGGGTTCTGCCCTTTAATCGCAGCTTGTGTATCCCTGAAGAAAAGGGCATATGCTGACACTGGCTTTTGTGGCTCATTGGGATCTTTCTTTTTCTTCTTCTTCGGAGTCTTGGGCTTCTTGCCAGAATCTGGGGCAGCTCTTTTTTCTCCAGTAGCCTAAGAAACCGTAAGAACAAGAACAGTCAATATATGCTTGAAATAAATCAGATTAATGCCAAAAAATTATTGACAGTCTGGCTTAATAATATATGGGTAAAACTACTATGTAGGCAACATTTTGGAGAGTCTTTCTCCTACCAAATGGTACTTAGTCTCAGCTTAATCTCATCAGATCTGCTGGAAGTAAATGCACAAATAGTTACTACTCACTGTAAACATGGCTATGATAGTCATTTTACTTTGATATTTTGAGGATCCTTTACAATGATCTTTACATATGCCAAATTTCCATTAACTTAATGAGAAAACCTTTCATGGAATAGTCTAAATGAGGCCCTTTAAATATACTGCTATAATAACTTCTGTGTTTTATTTTGTTGATACATTTTTCCTTTTATATCAGATTTCTTTAAAGCAAAATGTAAATTAACTAAATGTTCGGTTAGAAGAAAGCTTATTTTACTTCTATCTAAATGCAGCAACGTTTTACATGACTCCAGAGAATACCCGAATGACACAACTGTCGAAAGCTGATGAGTAAAGAGATTCACCAGATCGATAAAATCTGAAACTAATTATGAATGTATCCAACCAAATATATATATGTATAGCCTTACTTTTATTATTACGGTGGTATTATGGAAAGAAGCTAAACAGCAAAGGAATCCCATTCCACTACACTGTAACGTTTGTATATTTTATTTGACCACATTGCGGCTGCCACATTCGGGAAAATGCAGCGTGTAAAGCTTCCTCACCCCAGCGCACAGAACAACTTACTCTGTTGGATTCATCTGCATCCTCTTCGTTTATAGAGCTGGATGGGGAAGGAGTGGCTGATTTACTGGCAGGAGGGGAGGGAGAAGTGTGTGGCAAATTGGTGCCTCCCAAATTCAGGCCCAGCTGCGCACTGAGCTGCGACTGGTTAATGGTGGTGAGCTGAGAGGGAGCCAGAATTCCCGAGTGAGCGGCGTCGGTCATATGGACAATAGATCTCATAATCAGCGAGTGGTCCTGGCGATACTGGGAGACTTGTGTGTGGCTCTGATCCTGAAAGAAAAGGGAACTTTATTTAATCGGCAGCAGCGACCATACAGCGTCATCAAGTGAAGTTATTCTCAGAACTGACACCGTCAACTTGCAGTTTGTTGCACTTCTCTTCAGTGAATTAAAGGCGTTTTTAATAAAACAAATGCAGCAAGTTACCACACTTGCCCTGGACTTCACTTCTCCCCCACTTGTGGATGGGAGTTATTCTGTGGAAAAAAAATTGCATTTTCCCATATTTAAACATTTCTTCTCTTGACATGGAGTGAAATACCCACATAAACAACAGGGAACGGGGCTGACTGATGGGACACGGATAACATTGCAACTGAGAAGACACAAACTATTGTCAAATGCAGAAAGTAAACAAAACCGAGGTGGGCGTTATATAGAGAGCAGAGCATCTTCCCTTATTGACACTCAGTTATTCTCAGCTGTTGCCAGTAACAGTAGCAGGTATAAAACAATCCTGAGTTGTAAACAAAGAACAGTGCCCTGCCGAGTCTCAAGTGCAAGAACAACCATCCTAATCACTCCTAAAAATCCTTGTTTGCAAGCACTACACATTCTCACCTTTAACCAAACATATGTGGAAGTAGCAAGCTATGTACTGCTCACCAGCTTTATTTTTCTTCTACTTCCCGTCTCAGAAACTCAAGTGCTTGCCTGGTTTTGTTTCTGCTGTTTCTTGAGGGCACAAACTACGTCTTGTGCATCTGCACAACACTTCTTGCATTTATAAATACAAAGAAGTGAGACACTGAAGGTAAAGTCAACTGGAATCTGCCTATGAACAACTCCGTTTTGTTGTTCTTAACCACATACGCACCAATGCACAATGAAAGAACATTTAAATAGAAAAGGAGATTTTTAAAACAGTTAATAAGTGAAGAGAATAAATAGCTGACAAATTGATTCAGCAACCTGATAAATCCACAGCTACTGTTCAAGCAGACAGAAGCATGGGAAATAAATGAGATTTTGAAAACTCTTTCATTATTAATAATCCACATCGCAATTAGTAGCAGGTGCAATGATCCTTCGTGAAACGACACAGAACAAACCAGCAACGCTGGGAGCCCAGCACAGAGTCCACTGATTTGACAACAATCTGACTTTCCCAGTGCTCTCTAAGCCCAGACCAGTTTTCAAAAGCCTGCCAGCACAGAGCTAAGTTTAGTCCCAGTGACTTTCCTCTTAGTTTTATGACTCAACAGTGGCTCTGTGCTCCTGAAAACCTTGTTCTGGATGGGCCAACCGTGGCCGTAGGAAGAAGCCGTACACGTGTCAGAGAAGATGCCACCCTGCCTCACCCATCTGACGCACCAGCGCTGCCGCTTCGCTAGGGCAATAAACCAGAGTAAATCTGAATTTGGCACTCATGGATCTTCCTGCTGAAGCCCGGGCAGAAAAAACAAATCCTTCTTGGATCAAAGGACATGTAGTGTTGCACCTGGACCCAGGAGGGGTGAAGTTGACCCCACATGCTCCTGATCCAGCCCCTCCACGCAGCCTCTCCTACTGCTCCAATTCTCTTAACATTTTCAGTAAAGGAGTGTAGTTCCTTAGAGAGGAGGGCATGTGCCAGAAGTGGAGCGCTTGATACAGAAAGATCAAAACATCAGGCTTATTGGCTGAAATATCTGTTTGCTTCAGGGCACTTTTCTGTGCAAATTTACTGCCCTTAACGAGAGGGTCATTTGGATTGTGACTTGCATTGGCAGCAGCACCTGGAAGTCGTTCCAAGTTTTTTGTAAAAGGATATCGCTTTCTGCATATTACTCCATCCGTTTCAGTTTACAGACATCGCTTTATTGCATGAAGAAAAAATGCTGGTAAAGGAAAGCTGGAGATCACCAGAATGACCTTCTCTCACAGAAATTAACTTTCTTCATTATTTTGCGGGCAGTACTTTCTTGGAGGGATTCTACACCCGAAAGACAAGCTTTTGTTCCCTGCGTTGCCACAAAATACAGCCATTTCTAGCCTTTACACTGAGGCAACAAAATGTGATGGCACGGGTTACAAATGATTTACTCCAAGTCTTGTCATTTTGGTTGCATCTATGATTTTATTGAGACTAAATTCTCTTGACTTGCACTGACCCAGAATCTAATTTTATACAGAAGCCCATGAATTCTTAACTGTCCCTGATTCTGACACTATTTGATGCTTGTGTGTTTTTTTACATCAACTTATTTAATTTCCATCTTTATTTTCTGTATTTTTCCTTTATTTTTTTGTTAATCTTAAAAACTTCAATAAAAGCTAGAACTTGTTATCTAGCACCAAACAGATAAGATGCACTTTATGAAAGCAAATATTTCATAACATTTCCAATCTCTTATCATTTACATTGTATGTGTATATGATAACAACAAACCATACTACTTCTGCACTTTGAATTTAAGTGTCATGGCTAATCAATATTAAAATAAAATTACAAAGAAAGGAATGGGAATTCCATTTTTTACTTTATGGTGCAGTGTCATGGGTCTCAACAACCTATGGTACCTATAGAAGAGCCTTCAGACAAGGAAGCATCAACCATTTTTTATGTTTGTGCAGTGGTTTGGCAAGTAGCAAGAAGGAAGGGGAGCCAGTCAGTAGAAACATTAAATCGCATAACATCTGTATATAGCTCCTGAGCAAATAAAATCATCTAAGGAGGAATTTATCATCAAGAAAACAAAATTTCCACCATTTATCTTAATTCTTATTTTTTCCCCGTGTACTACGAAGGTCAATACTGAACCAAAAGAATCTGTAGCATTTTGTTATGCACAAAACGTTTATCAAATAAACGTGTAACAACAAAAATCACCTTATGTCAGGAGCACACGTGGAAATACAAGTGCACTAGAACATCCCCATGACATCCTAATTACATTACTACATGGAAACGGAAAAGCAAAAAGGCTCATGTATTCAAAATAATCTACTGAAAATACTGTGAAAATTTTAGAGAATATTATAAGCTCTTTTACATAAACTTAACCAAAAGTAGAAGTGATACACAAGTAGTATGAGAATTCAGGACTTTTGTAACATTATGCAAAATGACAGATTAGTTCTGACAAAAAATCATTAACTTCCCAAGCTGACAGAATCAAGTTTTGATTGAGCTAGATCTGCTTTACAGTCTTGGGCTGAAGCGAGGCAAAACTGGGCGACTCAAACGCAAGTCAGGCAAAACTCAAACAAGGACATAATGTGTGAAATGGAAAAACAAAGCAAAATAACTTGTGTGATCCTTCTGCAGATTCAAATGACTTTGTTTTAGATCTCTCTGTCGTTACCCTACACGAGTGCTACAAAAAACAATGGGACAGAGACATTTACCAAGTGCAACGCCAGCCACCTCTCTGGTCTCAATTACGCACATGGATTAACAAAAAGCAAAATGTGGTCCACAATGCTTCCCCTTCTCAAAACAACTTGATGGGGACTGTATCAGGGACATTGGCTTTCTGTCCACACCCTCCAACAGCACACATTATAGAACCATTCAGCATTCGACACATCGAAGGCCTCACCAAGGAACCATAAGGATTATCCATCCATCAAACTATCCCACTCTCAACTATTCTAATCTATTTAGACAGCCATGCCAAAGAAGTTACATTTAGCCATATTGCCAGAGGACACATCTCATGGTGTTTGCCAAATATACAGTTTGTTGTACTTTGATTTATAAGTAGAAGTTCTCAATTTTGATAAAATATTAATTCCTCAACAGCCACTGGAAAACAAGTAACAGAGCGATGAGACTTTAAAAAAAAAAAAAAAAAAGAATGTGTAAACTCCTACACTTTAATTTATATAGTATCATCAAAGGTGTTTTTCAACAATTACTGTACCTGAGCCAGCCAAAGCAAAACATACCATTGAGTACTAAGGGAAAAATTAAGGTAATAAAAGACAGTTTGTTCTTCTGTTATCAACTCATTAAGCATCCAGTAGTTAACACTGCTAGTATTTGTCTTGACAGCTAAAGGCATCCATCCATTACATCAATAGATGTCCTAATTTCCACTTACCCTGCATTTTGAGAATCATTTACATACAGTAGCTTTATCCTGGATTTCTACCCTGATACAATTATAATCTCTAGGAACATTCCACATGATATTTAAAAATCTGATCAGGAAATTACTTTTTAGGACATTTTGCGTAAGTCTTGATCAAAATCAATGTCTACAGCCCTTGATCATTTAAATATGCAACACCTCCAGTAAGACTCTTCCCAGCTGTGTGGGGACTGAGCCCATGGAAGTGTCCCCGGGAAGACGTGGGACTGGACCTGACCCTATACGGTGTTTTAATGAGTGAGAAACCTTCCAATAAAAATAGCTATGCAAACCCCAATGTTTACAGTTATGCTCACTGTGCCCTGGTTTCAGAAGTTGACTTAAATCGTTATACATTCTATTGCCTTAGGAATTTGTCACTGTCAATGTAACATAAGCTGATGTAATATTTTAAAGGATATATTTAAGTTGAAGCAAATGCACTGCAATGTAAAGAGTGAAATCCTCAGTTGGCCCTGTCTGTAAATTACTCCCTTTACTTTTGGGCAAGTCAGCATATCTCTAGAGGAAATCCTCAATACCATTTTTCTCCACAAGTAAAGTACAGATAAAAGAATCCATTAATCTAAATTTTTACAAGATTGGAATTCACTGCCAATCAAAACAACCCAAACTAGCAAGATACTTTTCTCTGTCAGAGATTAAATTCTTACTTAATAGAATTCAAAACAGTTGCCCTCGGTACTGCCACCCCTGAAGAAGTGTCTTCCTCTCCCCTCCTCAGATCTTGCCATCACTAACAGATCTGCCAAAACACAGTTATCGGAACATCCACTACAAGCAGCAGCTTCTTTTCTCTGGCAATGAGAAAACTCCCCTGTTTTGCTTCATGTCTCTGTAGAGAAGTAAACCTTATCCAGTTTAATTCCTAAATAAAGGCTACAACAAACGGCACATGCTGGTTCAGGAAAAAATCTGCAGCTGGACCTAAAAGATCTGTTGGTGAGGCTTACACACATTCTTCTGCCTGAAGAACATGAAGAATATGCAATTTCTTGGTCTGTGGGCTTCCCCAGTCCCAATGCATCAGAAATTATGCTGTTTTCAGTTCATACATATAGAAAACTATAAGCCAGAGAAGGGACATGAAGGAAAAAAAAAACCATAACCAAATAAAAACGACAAACATGAGGGCCCAGTGATTTGTTCCCCAAAACTGAGCAACTATCTCCTTTTGTTCTGGCAAACTCAGATGTCTCTGTAAATCCAACTCCTGCTACATGATAGAATTTTCTTGTATGGCTGCAGCCTCCAAGTTAGTTTAACATGTTTTATTGGATTCTTTCTGACTTACTGCCCCTTGCTTTTCTTTGGGGTCTGGCCTGCACCGTGTTGGCAGTGGCCCCTCGCATGGTTGATGTTCCCCTGCAAGATCACCAAATCACAAGTTAAACCCACTTCTTCTCTGGAATGACACGTAGGGCTGTGGCAGTGGGAGCACACCTGTCCCAAGTGATGCAGCATCACTTCAGAGATGCAACTCCAAGCCAGAAGGTGCCAAGGGACAGGGCCAACCAGCCTTGGTACCCACCAGTGGACACTGCTCGGGGTGCCGGGACTGGGCGCCTCTGAAGTCCCGCTCTGGGGTTTCTCCTGGTGCTGCCCACCCAACATGTGCACCTGCAAAATTCTGCATTGCATGGTGAAGAAATATGAAAAGCTCACAGCTCGGCCAAAATTATGCAACTACCAAACTAAAAGATGAGGACTTTTCTTTGAAATGCTTATAATTCTTACCCAAGGCTCCCCACCACCCTAACGTGGGGCTTTTGCTGTTTTGGGAGAATTGCTCTTACCCATCTACTTCCCTTGTAAAATCACGTCTGCCAGGTGACCCGGCAGGTTCCTCCTGCAGTCCCCTAAGGGGGCTGACAGGACAAAGCTTCTTAGTGGCCTTGGTTGTGTGTTGAGCCCTCTGCTCTGGAAAAGCTTCTGCTTTTCCAGATGGCACCATGTGCTTTGCTACAGCCTTCTGTCCATCCGCAACGGCTGCTGCTAATGCCTCAGCATCACCTAATTCACAGCTTCTTTATAATTTTACTTCTACACCATTTTGCAGAGGCATTTCAACGCAGATTCTCTGCTCTCTTCTCCCCAATCATCTACTGTGCTTTAGTGCATCTTGAATCAGACTCCTTTTGGACAAGGCACCCAACAGCGTGACCACAATATGTGACTCAGATCACAGGTCTGGGCTCTGGGCTGACGACTCTCTTGGTCAGAGGAGCTTCTCTCCACATTAGCACTTCAAGTTTTGGTCTGCTGGATGCAAACGGTGAGGCACAGTGCAAACAAATCCCCCATACTTAAAACTGAATGTCAGATAAATGCTATTAGCAGTTTTGAGACAACTTCTGCAGCTTCAGGTACCAAATCAAAGGCAGATTTCAAAGGTCCTTATTATGCAGTAAGCAACGTGGGGAGAGGCTGCAAAGAGCATGACAACTAACAAACATTATCAAAGGGAACAACAACTGTGCTAGGAATTGGGAGGGACAGACATGGGGATTACATGGCATTTGTTTGTCTAAAAATTGCTACAAGTGTTGGTAGCTATGTTTTGGAGGTGGTTTTTGGTTTTGTTTTTTTTTTTGAGGGGGTGGTTTTGTATGGGTTTCTTTGTTTGTTGTTGTTTTTAAAGCAAATCAGAAAAGTAGGTTTCATTACCTTTGGTATTATCAGAGCCAGGTATATTTTCTTCAGCTACCTGGCAGCATACAATAATTTAAAACTCTATAGAGAGTTAAGATTTCTGTATAGTTTGAGAACCTGAAGTGGACGCTGACTACTGGGTAAACGGTGCCAGGGGACACACCCAGGTAGCAAGAGCAGAGAACAGCAGGAATTTCAAAGGACGTTTTCAGACGACCCAAGGATGAAGGTGGCTGGAGCCAACAAAGCCTTTGGCCAGGCACAACATGTCCAGACCAGCTGCAGCACCTGCCTCATTGGGTGGGCTTAAGACAGCAGCACCTGATTTCGAAGTTTAAACTCAAGAGGAAGAATAGTTTAAAGCCATGGCCCAGGCTTAATGCACAGCTGGTGTTTGTGGTCACACATGTCCATGTTCCTTCTGAGTTCAGTTCTTCAGAATACCATAGATTCGGCTTCCGCTCCAATTCCTGACAGCTTTCCCAGTGGGCTGTATCATTCTCCACATATTCATATGGCACCTCACAATATTTTCTGGAGCTGATGGGTCTTCATTTAGGCATTATTAATTTAAAACAGTCACAGTCTTCTTTTTCCCAGACTGTTCTGCCAGTGTTACTGTGTTTCTCTTCTGTGCAGAAGACCCCGTGCATCTCCATAGGTAATGTATTTGCATCATTTTTCAATTATTATTTTTCTTTTAGCTATTTAGACAGGTGTCTTTGGCAACTGCTGCCACTTTGTTTCCTATGGACAGATCCTCCCTTGTGGTTACTATGAGTTGACTATTTTTGAAAAGAACACCAGAACGCGTTTCCTCCTCCAACCACAACAGCTCATTAACCAACAGCCCGTTGCGTCTGTACCAATGAGAAAGGAGGGAAGAACATGTCTCTCAGAAAAGTGACAATATTATCCACAACGAGCATCACAATGACACTGAGGACACAAAAATCTACATACTATTAAAAACCTATTAATTTAGTACGTCACTGTCTTCATATCACATTAAAGTCATGGCACGTAGCCTCTGGGCAGAGCCACCACTGGTTGGTACCTCCGGGGTTTCCAGCCCACCGTCCCCCACGATGCCCTCTGAAAGGTAACTCAAAAATGCACAACTACGCCATTAGACATAAAAATGTTTAACTATAGAGCAATCAAAAGAAATGACTTTGTAAAGCCTTGATTAGCAAAGCACTCGGACCATTGGGCAGACGCCAGCTCATCCCAGCGCTGGTGCCACAAAACCCCAGTTCGGTATTACTTCATTTTGATATTAATGTTTCTTGGTACCACAAATAATAAAAAGAGTAAGAGTAGCAGCTACTATTGCTGCTGGGGAGGTCTATACAAACACACTGCTGATTTAAGACTTCGGTTTAGCAATCCACCCTACTAATCAAAGATAAACAGAAATAAGAAAACTCCGAAGATAATCTCTCTTTCTAGTACGAATAGTTGCTACTGCTATAAATGAATAATTACAACCTTCCGGAATGAGTTGCATGTTTTGTATTAAGGATGACAATAAACATGTTCATAACAATAACAAGGGCTTGTTTTAATAGACCGTTTCAGGCGTTAAACACATTAATGACCCATGAAATAACTGCTTCATCTGCAACACATTAAACACTGTTGTTATAACATTGTATTAATTGAAAACCTACTCCATTCTCTCTAGATAGGAGATAACAGACTGGGTATTATATGAGAGATTTACAAATAAGTTTCTTTGTAAAGGAAAATTAAACATATAAACTAGAGGCACACAGGTGAGTAGAGAAATAACTGTCTTTTGGCAATTTTAAAGCAACTTTTTATTCTTGCAATCTTTCTTAATCTATTAAAGTCAATTAGTAATTTGGGAATTTACATTACTAAAAAAGATTCAGACCTTTAAGTAAAAGGCACCACTCTTCTGGAACATTAATAGTATTTCTGTTGCATGCAGCCTTTAATAAGCTCAAATTTGCAACTCTTTAAAGCCACATCATTGAGCTGTTTATTTTAAAAGTGTCTTCTTGAAATAAAAGCAATAGTCACCATCGTGCCTTTGATTTGAACACAGTGCTACTCCTAACTAGTAATGTAATTAAAGACGAGTGTATTCCACTATGAATTAGCCTTATCTGTGCAGAATCCTGAACACGCTGACAGCATTGCAACAATTATAAAATAGAAACCATCTCAAATCTTCATCAAACAGCGAACACTTTCTCTCGCAGCATAAGTAATATAGGGAGCAATATATGTACATTTATCAGGCTGGTTTTGTAACATCTGTACTTTTTTGAATAAAAGAAAAAAATCAGACTGAAAAGAGACAATTATTTTACTGTCTGTTTCTTAGATATCAGAAGGAGAATTCTGAAATTCATCAAAGCTAACCTTCTGTTATGTACAACAGGCTAAGCTGAAAAGAATGTTAACAAGTTCAATTTTCATTCAATCAGCACTACTGCTCTCTGAAATGTTTCATTGCAGGAAAGAAATAAAAATAATCTATATGGTAATTATGAGGATGAATCCCCCAGTAACTTTCAGCTACATGAAAGGTCAGTTCTATTCAAGATATTTTATCAGTCCCCTGCACATACTCCTGTCCTGTCATTTTAAATCTGAACAGCATTTTATTTTCCCATTTACAGCTACCTGCAGAATTAAGTACTTAAGCCAAATAAGAAAAAAAAAAAAAGGAAAAAAAAAAAGAAGAAGAAATGTTGAATGCTGGCAAAGGCTATAATAGCATGGAGATAAATCGTTCAGCTGCTCTCTCTCAAGCCTCTGGGGCTGCAGATTTTTCTTCTCCTGGTGCACTGTGGGTATTCAAAACTTGTTCAACATGATTTCATTTCATTTCAGGCACTGCCTGAGAAAACTAAATTACAGAATCAATCATACAGAAGGTCAGAGTGAGACTTCATTACAAGTATTGCATGCTTGCATGAATATCTTTCATTTATGACTGACCCAATATGTCACAATAGCTGTCTAGTAAAAATAATCCACTTTCTGAAATTGATGTACTACTGATGTCAATGCTACTCAGCAGGCTGGGCAGATTATAGAGAGGTGTTAAAAAAAGGAACCCTCAGGAGCACAAGTTGTAGTTTTATAGAATTGCCACAGTTTACAGATTAAAATAATTTTTCTATGGTCAGCTCAGCAGAAAACGGAGCATTAATGTAAAATATTGGGGGTTGATTTTTAATGAGGATATTGCTGGCGATTTGCACTTATTTATATTCAAATATTTATAGGGATAATACTTGCATCACGTAAATCCATGTGTTCTTTAAAGTGATAGGTACATCAGCACTCCACTTTTCAGTGACTCATTTTTGAGCGTCACGATTTTATTTGCATATTATTAAAATATGAAAATTAATCAAACTGACGCCATTTTATCTCCTCTTTTTGTTGCTGTTGTCTGTTTTTAAACATAGAACATTGCTGTTAAGTAAGATAAATGTGTTGTGTTTGTTGCCAGTAATAATGAAGTTAATCAGCATTGTGACAAATTGTCACTCTTCCCATGGTATAATCAGTGTGCCTGGATTCAGCTCCTATGTATCAGAAAAAAACCCAAACAAACTACCTTGTTCTTAATAGTGTGAACAATTGTTAACTCATCAATACACTCTTTTAATAAGTGCTAGGCCACATTTATTCTGAGAATAAACAGCTTTCTTGCACCGTGACTTATTTTTTCAATATAATAATATACGAAGACTATGTTAAAAAAATATACTTAATTTTTTTGGTCTTGCTGTGTGAAATATGTGAGATACTTGCAGAAGTATTACAGCATTACAAGGTAGCGAGCCAACTCCATACCCTAAGGGAGACATAGGAGAACCTTGACATAACCTATTTTTAACCATGCCTCCGGCGATTCTGCATTCAAGTTTATAGGTGAACATGTCAGGTAGTACATAGAAAAAAGCCAAAGACACACAGTATTAATCATAATTCTGTCCAAGCCCATTTTATTTTTTCAACATTTGTGATTTAAAATCTCATGACATTTCTTCAAGGTGAAATCCTTCTACTGGACTTTTCAACAGGGCAGGACTGCATTTATCTACATTAAATATTGCTTACAGTAAAGCTTTCTAATGCTTCACAAGATAACCAATAAACTCAATGCAGTTCATACTAAAATAAGTTTGTATTCAGCTAAAGAAGCTTCAGTGATTAGCAGTACACTATTAATGCAGCCTTTAAATAAGACTATCCTAGTATCGCTGGGTAAGAACATTGTTCTGTAAGCGTATACGAACATCATAATTATTTTACAACCTCATCTTTAGTTCTTTCAGATATAGTAAATTCAATTGACCATGAAATGAAATTTCATAGTCAAAATGCCTCCTTTACATTTTTTTTATTGCTGCAATAAAGTTTTTATAGCTCCAAGGCAAGGTAATTCATGAAATGTCTAATTTAAAGATGAATTCTAATATTATTAATAAATATTTACCAGTTTAATAAAGTGCACTTTTTTCACATAAAATATGATATAATTTTTCATTTTCTATTTTTGAAACACAGATTAACAGCTGGAAAATTTGAGTAGTAAAGAGAGTTACATGGGTTCAGAGGAAACCTATGCAAGAACCCTTTTTTAAGCTTCCTGAAGCCACCCAGCATTGAGAGAAAAAGACCACTGACTAAAATACAAAGGCAGGGGTCACTCCATCTCACAGCGTCAAACACATCAAGTGGCTGTGGGGAAGTGTCTGACCCATGAATCTCCCTCTGTGACTCCTCTGTGTCAAATCACACAATTTCTCCTCAATTCTCTTCAGCAAAACTACATACAAGCCCCCAGCCCACAGCCACCCTAGAAAATATAAATACCCCTGGACTATTGGGTTAAGGAGGCATGAGCTTCTGTAGGTCTTCTCTTCAATGTGTACAGGAATCAATTCTAATCATTGAAGTCAATGTGAACTACGTCATTAATTTCTCAGAATCCCGTTCAGCGGAAGGATGCAAAATTAAAAGGCACAACTCGGTCAAGTTACAAACCACTTGGTAACACTGAAGAGATACTCATACACGTAACACAAGACTAATCCAGTCCATTATATTTATTACATATTTCTGAGCAAGTTTCATTGGATTCAGTGTGCGAACACTCCATAACTTTAATTTTCACGCATAACATTCCTGACTCTCAGGTTTTATTAATCTGATCCTTCTTTAGTAGTCACCCAGCATGTCCAGTGTGTAGAAAATCCCATGCAAAATGGGATCTGAAAAGAAGTATCATATCCTTCAAGGCCTGCTTTGTATCTATGGAATTACTGAATTCTGTAGCTCCTCAGTAGTGGGCTGTTTGTGCTTAATTCTGTATTAGTGCAACCTCAAAGGAAATAATAAAATTTGCAATGAAGCCAGCAGCCTGCAGAATTCCCGAGAAATATTCGCTACATGTTATTTGCAAATCTTTAATTAATTTTTGCTTACCAGAATAATAAAAAAGAAAAAATATTTATGTGCAGACATAATATGACAACACGATGACCTTTATTACAGTTCAACAGTAAATTGCTATTTTTGCTATACCAGGGTTAGCAAAAGGTCCTATAAAAAACAGCTAATCAGAAAAAAATACAGTTGATGTAAAACATCTGTTCAATCTAAACTTTCACTCTGTCTTCAATATGCAATACAGAAACTAATTATAATTGTAACCACTGAGTTTAAAGTGCCAAGTATGATGCTCTGACTCCCAGCTGTGTCCCATCCCTGGGAGCGTGAATGCTACTGCGCAAAGCCTGGAGAACCCCAGGCAGGGAGATCCCCAGATCTGAGAGGAATGATCACTCGAAATCCAGACAAGCAATTCCCTTTAAATGCTGTAGTTCACCTTGGCCAACACAATGGGCTTCCAACTCCTGATGCCAGTGTCAACTGTAAATCACATTTCTGAATGTTAGCAGCACTTGGGATGCCTAGGATGCCAAGGGGTATGGGCTTCCAAGTCCATTCCCAAAATTAAAATTCTGTGTTTATAAAGCCCAACTGCTTCTTCACTAGAGATCTGTTGACACACAGTACAGCATTGCACTGTACATTAACAACTGTGTTTACTGTCCTGAATCCACCAATATCAAACCCTTAACCACTTGCCAACTGCCTTAGGGAACTCAATAATAGCAGATCGTCGTTTGATGTGTAACGCTGACAACACGTGTCATCATTCATACAGGATACACCTGCTCATAATACAGACATTGGCAAATGTTTGGTCAGGCTACAACACCAAGACATGGCACGCATCTTCTGAGAGGTCAATTAAAACTGATAGATGACACTAACCTGTGTTACCGTGCTTTGACAAGCAATATTAGGCAACAGAGACACACAAAGAATTGGACCTACCATGTGCAATCCATTGCTGTGGATGACGCCGTCCTGCTCCACGAGATTTCGGGATATTGTAATAGAGGGAAGATCCAAGCTCTGCGGGGGAAACTGAGGCGTAAATTCATTTCCTTGTGCAGGCAGCTGGTCGCCAAGGCCCTGGAAGGGTAGCAGGATATCTGCCATCCCCAGGGCAGGGTCCGACTCGGGCGGGGGGGTGATGGGTGGGATTTCAAACTCCTCGTCCCCAAGGCTCGGCGTGTGGAACGTCTGCTAGAAAAGGACAAGACAAGGCAAACCGCGTCAGGGCACCCTGCTCGCGCACTCACCCCTGCACCCGCAATCCAAATCTGCTTTTGTTCTCAAACACAAACTCTACACGCAACAAAATTTTGAAGTTTCGTACACTGAGGGGGTTTGTGGATCGCTCTGATTAAAGATTTAAGTCTCATTATCATATGGCTTTAATGGAGTATCAGTATTAACAGTTTTTTAATGCGTACTTAATTAGCAACATCTGTCTTTGTTGTTAGTCTGAATATCAGCTACATTGGATTTGGCTGGATAACAAATCGCCACTTTATTGATATGTTAGTAAAATAGCACAAACAGCTTACATTACTCTCATGCTTCATAAAATACGGACAATTCTGTAGCACACACACACAACATTAATTCAGCACTGACCATTTCACATCTTTTGTTTCCTTTTTATCCACTAATAAACATGAAATATTATAATTCTGGTCTGCCTTTCTCTTCTTTTCCATCCCAAAAGGACAATGCACCCTTTTAAACGAGGGTTGTAATTTGGAGGAGCGACACGTAGAAAAGAGTGAGGGTGATTACAGCAGCTTCCAGTGCTTTCTGGAGTAAGCCAGCTTTGTTTGAACAGTAGGTTTGTTACAAACGAAACACCTGTTAAGATGCCTTGAGCAAAACATTTACTGCCAGTTATCTTCGGGGTTTGTGCGTGTTTGTACGTGTGCATGTGCCTGTCAAAGATAATCTTTATTCAAGTAGAGTCTGTATCTGGCTTCAACAGTGCTGACTTTTATTCGGGAAACAAATGAGCTACGCTTATTCAAATATCTTGCGAGTTAAATGAACTTTCATATATTATTTCAGGTCCACTGCTACTTAATAATAGAAATCCAGTGCTTGAAATTAGGTCATTTTAAATGTACCCAAATCAGGACTGTCTTGATCAAATTGGGCAGTTGGCAATCCTAAAATAGGCACTCTTGTCTTGTTCTGGACATGCAAGGCTGCTCTGGGATTTGTTTGTTTGCATTAGTTCAGGATTTGAGTTGGGGGGGAAGAACTGCTTTATGTATTATTTACATTGTTTGAAAGAGTGACTTAATGCCAGTTAATTTAAAAATGATATGTTCAGTGAAAGATCTCATTAACTGCTGCAAATTGTCATCCTTCAAACTGTTAATGATGATATAAATTAATAACCGCTTGAGAGAAGATGGAAACTGAAACACAAGAAAAAGCTTTGCCCGCATATAGAACCTGTCAGCTGTCATTATTGGTCTCACACCAGAAATGATGAGGTCCCAGGCTGCCGCGGCCCACGGTTCCGCCGGGCTCTGCCGAGCCCCTGCCCATCGCGCCCCATCTGCAAGGCTGGAAATTCTGGATGTGAAAGCTGGGCCCGGGGAAGGGAGACGTTTGACTTCCTCGCTGCTGTGCTACAAAAGGTGTGAATTTTTTCTTCCTCTGGACGCCTTAGTTCCCAGGCACAAAGGATGGATTGGGCAGGAGAAGTGCTTGGCTAACGAACATAACCCTATGGCTGCATTTGCGGTTATTTTGGCACTAATGTGGTCTAGTAACAGATGCAACTGTAATTTGTGACTCATTTGCTACCCCATTACTGCTTAATGAAATCTAACATATCACATTAACAATACGGATAAACACTCATTCTTGATATGTGGCATTTGGCTGTTTTCATTACCACTGTAATTAACACTTGAAATATTATTTCAATAAATATTTAAGGTGCTTTAAAATGGGTCGTAGTAATCATGACATAGAGACAGAAAACATAAAGGAAATGTGTGGTTTCTAAGCCCGAATGTGCTCTAGGATTACACTCTTAAGGCATTATTTACAGGAATAAAATGGGCTTCTAGCTCAGCAGTGCTGAGGCCCAAAATCATAGTGAGAAAGCTACATTCAGGTTAACGTAAAAACGCTACAATTAAATACATTATAATGCAGTAATTGCAAATTCAGGTTCACACTTTAATACTAACACTAACATTTAATCATATTTTTATTCCTTGTTCAAGCAAAAGGGTTCAGTGAAATCGGTATTATAGTATGTTTGAACCTTTCTTTCCTTAACATATTTATGAAATAGTGGTAATTATAAGAACTGGATCTTTTTCCCCTCTAACATAATAACTCTAGGACAGCTGTATAAATATATAACACAGCTACATAATAATACAATATTTTACTTAGAAAAGCAGCATTCATCTTAATATTTACAGCTTACTACAAAGGGGAGAGTAAATTGATGAATACCTTAACATTTTTTTAAATGGGAATTTAATTCTCACAATATAACTTGTCCAAATATGCATATGCCTTTTTAAAAAAAGGATAGAACAGAGCTAAGAATGAGGATGAAACAGATGAAATCTGAGAAGAAAGAAAGCCCCTTAGTAGAAGTAGTCTTAAATCCAAATCACTGGGCTATTCAGTCTGTAAAAAGAGCCTGAATAGCATGCAATTTAGGATTGCAGAAAGGTATAACATTGGTGGGATTTATCATAGCCATCACATTTTTTAAAGTTATTAACTTCTCAAATATTTATATCTTACACATTTAAAAAAAAAAAAACTGTGTGCATGGTTAAATGCCATCTGTACTGAAATGTTCAAAACATTTGTTCCTTTTGATAAAAATGCAAATCTGGAGAACTGTTGTATCAACATATAACAGCCAATGTCTGACACGGTGAATTATCACAGCTGGAATTAAATTGTCTCTGAACAGCTGCTGGCAGCAGAGCTTTCATCAATGTTTGATTCAAATGTAGGAAAGAAATTCTACAGAAAGAAACATCATGTTGTCATTACAGATGGGGTTTGTGTTCATTATCACAAATAACACTGCAGCTAGTGGCAAACAATATTCCCTTATCTAAGCAGTCTTGCTGGGTAAAAAGAGATGGTGACCATTGTATAAATGATTCATAAAACACAGGTTTTAATTCTCACCTTCGTATTTATTGTTATATCTTTCTGCTTGTTTTCTCCAAGATCACTTTTTTAAAGTGCACAAGAATATCTACAACTGAATCACCACTTGCAACATGGAAAATCAAGGCTGCCCAGTCTTCTAACCTTTCGTCATGTTGGGAAGATCATTTATGCCATGTACCCTATATAAACATTTAGTTCTTATTCTTCATACTAATATGCACATTAGTAGTGCCTCTTGCTCTTTCCATCCTTCCATTCCCCTCGGAATAAGAGCTGCTGATTTGTAGCGAGGAGCACAAGGTTTTTCTGTCTGGAGCTGGGTCAGCATTAGCATGTTGATAGTCTACTAAGTGGCTGGAAGGCAGTACCACCGTAACAAACACCCAGCAACCGCCGAACCTTCTCCTGTTTCCATTCCAAAGGCACCAATCGCACCCATCACCCACAGCCCGGCTCTTACTCCTGGTCGCAAGTTCCCTTCCCGCAGCACGAATGCTTCAGGAATCAAAGTTGGGTTTGGTTTTCTAACTTCTATGAGTATTAAGAACTCAAATTTAAATGTTTGTATCTAGAACAGAAATTAGCACATTAGCTAGTAATGACTATCACCAAGCTTGCTTTCAAAGCATACACCTACTGTGCTTTTTATTTGTTTCCTTCTGTTTATAATTTTTTTCATACATAAAGCAGATTTGTTTCCATTGACATGCTATGTAAGCAACAGCCTTATGGACAGCTAAATTGACTAGTAATGGAGAGCTGTCAGGTTATTTTCTTTCTCATTAAAGTCTTTATTTTGTGCTCCATAAAACACACAGGAATTCGGCACTTCACTCCTCATCCATTCAAAGTCTGTTAAATTATCAAAGCAAACAGCAGAATATAAGCATAGAGAAAAAAGAAAAACATCTACCTCATTTGCAGCAAGAAATGCATTATTTGCCTCTGCCATGTTCATGTAGTTGTTATTGTTTCCAAACTGAAAGAAAAAGAAATATTTGGATTTTAATGCATGCCACAATAAACTTTTCTTTACCCCATCACTGACACAGAAAAAGTTGAAACACCTCCCCCCCCAAAAAAAAGAAGACAAAACAACAAATAGATAAGATGTAATTTTCCAGATGTTCTTTGAAGTCAGAACTAGACTGGATTTAACATTATTATTGTTATTATTATTATTATGTACCTGGCAACCCCATGTCTGTACATGGAAGACATCCAAGTGCTTCTCTGCAATTTTCTTTGTCCATGTAGCAAAGCCATAAAGGTGACTTTGGAAATCAGTGTCCATTAGAAAGAGACTATTCTGCAGAAAAGCCATTTTGACTCTACTACATCTTTCCTGACACACATTATAATATTTCTGCAGATGATCCAGATCCGGAGGATTGCTACAACTAGAAGTAGCTGCTGCACTACTATTCCAAGTAGACCTGGTTTTAAAGAGATGAAGGTCAATAACGAGAAGAATGAGAATCTGCAGCCTTGTTCATAAAATCCCATTCTTTCCACAAAATGAAAAAGCCAAACAATCCCCCTTTGTCTATCCTTCCTTCCAGTTGAGCTCCCATACTCCCAGTGAATGTTTAACACCAGGAGATTTTGCAAATCAGAGAAACTGTATCACACGGAGACCTTGAGATCTACCCATGGTAGAGGTGGCTGAGTGCCCACGTCCTCCCACTCAAATCCCGCTCCTCTCACACACAAGGACCTGAAAGGGGCCTCTCGGATGCCAGAGAGTCATTGCTCCCAAACTCCCAAGTACCAACAATTGTTGAAGAAGAGAAGTTCTTTTTCTTTTACAGACTGAGCATGGAAAAGAAAGAGACAATCAGCATTTGGTTAATTGGTGCTTAGCGTGCCTTATTCCCTTGAACGGCACTTCCGAAGGCAGGTAGGTAACTATTCATGCATGTGTTCCGGGCACGGGAAGGCATCTAGAGTTTCTGCTTCAAGGAACGGATACCACACGTTATGCAGCCTCCACAAAAACCCTACATCACAGGCTTTCACATTTCTGTTATCGGGCACAGTGCACGCCGCACGATAAGAGTATCAAATGTGGGAAAAGTCCCTGTGCTGTCCCTACAATGCCCTGCCAGGCCGCTGCTGCTGGAGCCACACGCTTCCCTGAACTCCTACTTTTGAGCTCTGTAAAGCAGAATTTTTCAGGAAGGTTTTGTTTTATCTTGCCAGGTCTTGGTGGACCTGCCTCCCAACAACAAGCACACCATCCACAGCACAAGGTCTGCAACAAGTGCACGAGGATGGGTGGCCATGCACTTGTACAGATGGTTCTTTTTGAGTAAGAGACTCTGTTGTTCTTTCAGACCTGTCCTGAAATGAAAACCACTTTGCTCCATCTCAGTTCACTTCCACATACAATTGTTTTTAGCAGGGAGGTGTTTCAGACCCTGACTTGCGCTGTTTCCTGTAGTGGTGGGACCACAGCGATCCTTTCAAGAAAGGCTTATTCCCTGAAAACACCAAAATCCATTTCTGAACATAGGACCAAAAGTTAAAAGGAAGGGAAAAAAATAAAATAAAAAACAGAGGAGGAAACTGTAGTGATAGCGCATGAAAAAAGGAAGATGGACACAAAGAACTGGAGCATCATGTACACGATGAATTGTCAGACTGACAAAACAAGACATCGACAAAATCAGAAGACAATCATGGGGAGGAAGAAATATGAGATTCCTCATTCTTCAGTATGAAATTCCATTTGTGTACTTAACATGCTGAGTCTTTCAACCTAGAACACATGTTAAGCAACAGAGGCCTTAACACAATATGGGGGCTGCCTCAGAGCTATTAAAACTCTGTTATCCTCAGCTATGCAGATACTCAAGTTATGTCATCCATTTTTAAAAGCCCAGATGTCACCCATTTTTGGAGATTAAAAAATCCCAATAAAATTGCACATTCAAATTACTGTTTTGGCACATAAAGATGTCTGTGTGTGCTCGTGGATTTGCTGCACAAAGACACAGTACTTGAGCTCAGCAGTGAGATCGACAGGATAGACTTTTTCATGTCAGTTAGTGGCAAACTAAGAGGGATTTACATGAAAAACTCAAACTGCTCCAATAGAGCTCTTCTTTGTACAGAAACAAAAATTTAAATCAGTTTTTCAAATTATACCTAAGCACACGGGTATAACAGGCAAGTGTAGCTCTAACATGGGGTAAATAAGTGGGAACAGACCCATATTTCAATGAGCTGACCATCCTATAGGCTCCAGTGCCTCACAATGGAAATGTAGCTGATATTTTACCTGGAAGAGCAGAATTCTCTATTGCTTTGATCTACATGTATTCTTAACACCATAGCTACTGCTGTTTCTCATTGCCAAATGGTTTTTCTCCTGTTTATTTTATAAAGGAAAACAAAGGGGAAAGTATCAACACAATTTTCTGTTTTGTTAAGACTGTGGAAGTAAATGACATAAAGAGGAATGTCAAAGCTAAAAGTTGCAAGTACATATCCTTAGATTTATTTTGTTCTTGGGCTACAATATTTAAGACCCTATTGTGTATGACTCTTTAAATATGGATCATAACTAATATTATTTAAATTTACTTTTTTTGTCTCTGAATTAGAAATCCATTGAAAGCATACAACAATTATCAGTGAGTATTTCTAAGATTAAACTTCCTTATTATCTAATGGTACCTATAACAACAAAAGAAAATAAAATGGTTATTATCTTAAGGACCTAAACAATTCAAAAAACAAATTAAGCTTAGAGTGAAATAAGAACTGGGTTAGAAATCCTCTTCTGAACAGTTAGTCTGCGAATGTAATTACTGAAGAAACTACAGCTAATCAGCTGTGAATTGTATCCATTAATTAGTATTTGCCCTGGAGAAATGAGAAAAATCAGTAACAATGTTAACACTGCAATGCACTGATGAGTCCTGAAACACAGGGCCCTCAGCGTTTAGTCAAGCAGGTGGCTCCAATGGTCCAAGTAATTTAAAAAGCTCTCACCTGAAGTGCAGAGCCGGAATTACAAAGCACTTCTTGCATATCTTTGTATCTATATAAGGCTATAATTAATGGCTTTTAATTTAGAAACACTTTGTGATCAGCTGGGAACAGTTATAAATCATTCCAAATAGAACAAGGGGTTCTTGTCTATTTTAGTAAAATATTTCGGGAAAGATTTTTTGTGTGTGTGTGAAATTACTCCTGTTGCAGTCAACAGTTTTCTTCATTTACTTTCTAAAGGACCCTTGCTCAGACTCCTCAGAACCACCTCGGAGCGTCCCTACATTTAAATTCCAGGCAGACCCAGCACTCTGTTCTGCCTGGGGACACTCCCCTGTGGTCCCACTTCTTGGGTTTCCTGGGGACAGAACGAGATTCGGATGCAGCACCTCGTCCAGCCATCTTTTCGTTCTGTGCTGCTGTTGGGATGATTTGCAAATTAGCCATAGCAATTAGCAAGGTTTTGCATTAACTTTTGCATCTCAGAACATCCTCACTCTGCCTCTATGAATGAACAAAATCTTTTCAGCTTCCTTTAGCAACACGGCCTTTTTTTGTTATACAAAAATATTTCGAGCGACTTCTGCAATGTCATCCAAATCAGGGGCATAATAGCATAACAAACTACTATTTGTTTCCTTTGATTTCAGGTGTTCAGACAAACTCCAGCCTAAGTTTTCATAAATATATTAAGCATGAGTACCACAACTTAATGCCACAGCAAACCAACAGAAACCATATGTGAACGCTGATTTCATGAAATGGATTGTGAACAAACAAAACCTCTTCTGAACTTGGGAACCACGGCTTTCCCCCTTCATGCAAATCACTGGCAGTTCAGTTCTCTGCTCGTTTATGGTGCAATAGCCTTTGATTCTTGGCCCGGCTGAAGTCCCCAAGAACCCACAAGGAGGCTGTAATGAGACTGATTGTTTGCTTATTAATACCTTGTATAAAGAATGTCAACAAAATGCATTATTTCTCAAATAGCTTGTTCTTCTCTTAGCTTTGACTACCAACATCCAGCTTTATTAATCTTTCTAGGAAAGAGTGTATACTTGCAACATTACGGGAGGATTCGTTCCCCAACACATGCCCTGATGAACACCAAATCAACTCCTGCCCAGGCCTGGGGGTATAAAAACTATCGCTTCCCCACCTGTACGAACTACAGGTTTTCACAGATCAAACCTCACAGGCCAGAGGCCACGAGACCCATTTGCAAATCCAGGGATTCGACTCTTTGAACCAACACAAAAACGCTACTCGAGTTTTCCAGCCACTCTTTGCAATCACCAGAGCTTAAAAATTGGTTGGTTATGAAAGGTGAGACTAAGGAACGGTTGTTTTAAGAAAGGAGGCTGATATGGTGGACATCACAGAAAACCTTGGCAGTTCACCATAAAAATCAGTGATTAAATGTCCAGAGAGTCTGAATTCCTACTGTAAAACATCTTCAGAAAAATCTCTAGAGATTAAATAGCAGCTTCTGTCTGGGCTTTTCTTTTGCACTGTGATGATTCAAAAGCCACAGAAAGAAACAAAACAAGCAAAGGAGAAGTTTACACCACAAATGCATACTATTAAAAAAAAAGCATAAGAAGTCTATCACTAATTTTGAAGGTGTTATTGGACACACAGAATAATATTTTGAACCTATAAAAGTTAATGGGAATTTTGCTACTGATTTTAATGGTGAAATTATTTTACTTACTACTCTCAGTCATTACTATTTATGAAAACTTTCTACATTTTTGCCTTTAAATCAACTCAGTTGTGGTATAACTCTCATCTGAAAAACAGCAGAACTCACACCCACTACTCATTTCCTAAAAAGTGCAAACACCGAAATACTATACACAAGTAACTTGAAACCAGACACAGAACAGCCCAGACTTTAATCTGAGCATCGAAATGGAACAAAAGAGATTTTTTTACTACTAGTATTTTTATGCTCAATAGCAAAAAGGATTATTCAGGCAAACACATTAGATTTTCTAACTAATTGCTTTTATAATAATTCTGCTTAATTTAATAGCGCAACCACAAGGAAGAAGAAACTATTGGAAGGGTTATTGTTCCAGCACACAATACCACCAAAACCATGGAACATGAATAAATGTCCCAAATGAAAAATTCAAACAAACTATATCCCAAACAGGAATGAAACACATGTTGTCATCTTCTCATAACTGATCTGGAGACTTACATTTTGCTTAAAAGGAATGATTGCAATTCTGTACTCAAAGACTACGTATCAGATATCTGAGAATAAATAAAAAATGTATAGTTATTACAGAACCCACTGCCACTCTTCTTTTTCTTTAAACTAAAGCAAGCTGTATCTCAACCCTTGCTGCAAACCACAATTCAGACTTGGTCATCATGACACCAACAGTCCTTTCATAATTCTTAGTTAAGGTTTAGCCAAAACACACATTCAAAGTTTCATGGGATACTATCAAAATCTTCCCTGGCTTGGTGCTGAACTGCTGCAGGTCCAGCTCTAAACTCGTTCCATCACAGCCCGACATACCCACTTGCACATGTATTTTAGATAGTCATACATCCAAATTTCATAACATCTGATGCCAGTTCTTTGCTCATGGAAGATGGCAGCCCAAGCTGATGACACTTCCAATATTTCTGCAATAAAATCAGAGGTCATATTTTAAAAAATATGGCCATTAATAAAATCATCTTTTTATGATGTAAGCATGCTCGTATTTTTTATATAGAATAATATATATATATTTTTATATATATATATATATATTTATATATAATATATATATATTTATATATAAATATATATCAAGGATCTCAGTTCTATATTCATATTGGGCAAATTAATTCCTCTGAGGTTACACTATCCTTATGAGTAAAAAGAAAGATAACGATCCCAAAAGATGTAATTACAGACCAAAACTAAATTACTTTTGCAGGTCTGAGTACTGTATCTTAATAATTTCACCAGAGAACATCTTCACTGCATTTGGGCAGATTTGATTTTGCTGCCTGACCAATAATTACAGCTCTGGCAAATACAATGTCTGATAAGGACATCAATTAAGAATGAGCATTGTGGGTTTTTTTAAAAAAAAAAAAAATTCATCATGTTCACAGTCTGTCTGATTGAATGAAATGCCAAATTAAATTAATGGAGATTGCTAAGTCTAGCTGGCTGGTGGGGAACCATGCAGAAAGTGGGACAGCACAGACAATAAACTGTCTGTAATTAAAAGATGAGAAGCTGGACTAATGCTACTTCAGCCTGATTACTCCAAACAAAACAATATACACTAAAATTATTCTGGCAACAGAAGTAGATGGAGTGGGAGGAGGGCTGGGAGAGGAGGCTTTTTTGTAATAATATAAACTATCACCATCTATGAACAGCAGTGCCCTCACCAGATGTATTACATTTTGGGTTTTTTTAATTTTCTCATCAGGAAACAAAATTCATTTTCTCAACGAACATAAAAATAACAGACAAGGATTCTCCAATCCTTTCAGTTCTAGCTGGATATCCAGCTAATCTCTGCCGAGGCTTTACTTTTAAGTATGATGTGTTCATAGCAGGAGCAGTGTTCTTTTCTGGAAGAGCAAGTCCTTCATGATAGTTTCAGTACTTCAGAAGCAGTAGGTGGTATTCACATTATTATATAAAATACAAGTATGCTGTTTTATTTTTGCTACTAGAAACGATAGGGCAGATTTTAGTGGCTGGTTCACAGATGCAGCATCACTAAAGTCATTAGGGATTTATACTGATCTAAGTGAACGAAGCATCTTCTACAACATGGTAAACAAAGGAGTAATTTTATCTCCTAATGAAAGCAAAATGGCATCCTCAATTTTGACACTTGTGGAAATTTCTGTACTCCTCTGGCAGGACAATAATATTTTGGAAGAAAAAGTACGTGCTGCCAGTTGGAAGAAGTATTATTTTTACCACAGATAACGTGCAGCTCCTGGAGGTTAAGGACTGAGTCACTGACTGCAGAGGAGATGGAGAGCTGGACCAGAAGCAGCCAAAAAGCCACCCATTTGGGTCAGCCTTGGACCACATGTCCGTAACTAGATAACGTACCCCAGTTGAACTAAGGACCAAACCACTGTGGGTGTGTGCACAGTGAATGCATGCCCAGAGATGACGCTTTTGTCAGCAAAAGACACAATTTTTGAAGAATTTCATGAAGTACTGGACCATCAGTTAATAAAAATATGTTATACTTGAACCTTTCCATTTATATTCTTACAGCAAATTTATGATTTATATGATAGCATAATAGATATCAGCTTTCTGAGACAGATTATAGTATTATTCTTATTTTCAGCAGATTTCTTCTGGAAGTGAGTTCATTTCCTGCCAGGTTCTGACAACGAAATCTCTAGGAAGGGTCTTCACCTGTGCACGAAAAACTATGCAAAAGGTGTTGGCATTAGCGGTTTTGGCCACCAGAACTCACTACATGACCAGTTATTTCTCTCAGTTTCCTCCGCACCAGGATTCTCCAACACAGCACATGAGAAACCTGCAATAACCAGGAGAAAATGCAGGCCCCATTGGAAACAAAAGGCGTTCCGATAGGGGATTGCACATCAGCAAGCTTAATTTGCTTAAGAACATATCGCTGATGAGCAACTAGCCAACAACAGACAGGAGCACAAAATGTTCAAATAAATGTATCTAAGTACCCCGTTTTATAGTCGCATCCCCAATGCTGAATTTCAGGCAAACAAATAATCTCGTTAGTGGTTCATTAATTATTGAATCTGTACATATGTGTCTGTACAATCATACATTTGACAGGCTTTTGATATTTAAAATCTTAAATGTCTTTAATTCAGGGGACTATTCAAATTCCAATTTTTGAGTCTTAAACATCTGCCATACTAATTTTTATATATACGTTTATATATGTGTGTATATATATGCATACACACACTCTCTCTATTATTTGCTTGGAGACAAAAAAATCTCAGTGATATAAAATATTTGAGCAAGATACTAAAGAAAAATAGACATTTCTATTTTATTCATACATCCTCAAATCTCCATCAGACACACCATTTGTAGATAGTACAGATTTAAAAGTTTTAGGAAAGCAATTAGAATGAAAATATTTGAAGTTACTTTAAAAGCTTTCAGCCAGCAAATAAAAACTTTGACAATAACAATAAAAAAGCGCTGACTTAATCTCTCTAATTCCAGCCAAACTCTTTAATATAAACTCCTTCAGTGAATTCCATGGCCAAAAGCAGTAACTGAATGATATTTTGCCAAGTGTGATACTGTGTGAGTCTTAGGAACTATAATGAAAGGAATATTTAACAGTCTCATGTTAGACATTTTCAGATCTCTTAAGAAGGATACAGTCTATAAAAGTTTTTATATGCAAGAATAACTTTGTATGAATATGCAGAGTATTATTATTCTGTTGACTGACAGTCAAGGCAGTTCAATATACTCCAGATTTTTATTGCTGCTTATTCCATATTTAAATGCATAAATATTAAAGGGTGGTCCAGAGCGCAGCCCTGGTCCTAATATTTATATAAGATTAAGGTGTTATAAAAGTAGTCTGAATTTAGAAAGTACTCTCCAAGACAAACATACCAAATGTTTTGCTGTCACGCATTCAAAGAGTTTCAATTTACCATTTTGGCTCTTTGTAGACTAGAGCAGATTTTTCCATTCTGCCCACCTTGGCTTCAAAGGTAGTAAAACTGAGACTCAAACCTGGATTCTGGGCATATCTCTGCATTCACCTACATATACTAAGACTAGTTTTCCTTTGTAAAAGGCTAACGTAATATCAAGCCTGGACCAATCCACTAAGTTTCACATAAAAAAAAGACTCTACAATATCTACAGATGTTAATTCAAAGAGTTCTGAAGTGCATACACTATCTTCACACCCTGTTGTTGCCTGAAGCTTAAAATACAGGGAGAGACCAAATATTAAGATAAACACATTGAGTAACAAAGCCAAGGAGAGGCCACTGTAGTGTAAGTATTTGTTTAAAAATATATTAATATTTAAAGAACATGTTTTCTTTCTCTGTTTTTTAACTTGGAGTTGTTTCCAGTGAAGAACTCCGAAATTATTTTTGTGATCACTCTCCTGAGCATGTAACTTGTTGCTGGAATAAACCAGATGAGACATAAATGTCATAGAAGGAACATATTGCAAAAATGCAAAAAGAATTTACTTACTGGCTAGGTCTCTTGTTTCTATATATTTGTTTCTACAACTCTGTAGCAATATAGATTCCACATGAGAAAGGTCTTATGAAATATGCAGTTTGACAGCATACATTCAATGTATATATTTAATGAGTTAGATTTATCCGAACAGCTCACATTGTACATAAGATCTTATTTTTGATGTCATCAGAGGACAGATGGCAGGTAAATGATGCTTTTTTCCACAACACCTCTAAATAGCTCTTGTTCCCCAGCCCTGAGTGAGGGTGGAAATGTCTCTGCTCTCCAGGACAGTAAAACCCTGGCCCAGGTTATCCAGAGAGGTGGTGGATGAACCACCCCTGGAGACATCCCAGGCCAGGCTGGTCGGGGCTCTGAGCAACCTGAGCTGGTGAAGATGTCCCTGCTCATGGCAGGGGTGGCACTGGATGAGCTTTGAAGGTCCCTTCCAACACAAACTATTCTCTGGTTCTAAGACATTTAACAAATGGAAGCAGATCAGCAGCCTCAACACGTACACATGGCACTTGCAAGAAAGACCCAAATCCAACCTCTGGACCAGACTCTGGGGGTGCCCCTCCCAATCTGCCTCCCCACACATCTCTGGGTTGGGGCAGGAGCACCGAAGCAGCACCTGCTGCCATGGCTGGAGGCCACCAGGAGTCCCGTGGCACACATTGGACCTCCCTTCAAGCATCCTTTCAGCTCCAACAGTTTGTTTCTAACTGCTATAATGGATATTTTTACAGTTTTTTTGGCAAAACCACATAAATACAGAACTGTTTTCACCATATGAACATTTCTGTTAGGCCTTCCTCTTCGAGGCATTAAGTTCATACAACAAAGGTGTTAATCATGTCTACCTCACACATTTACTTTATCATAAGCTGTCTAAGCACTGAATCCAAGCATTTCTTAACATAATGACAGCATTTTCTTCTTAGAATTCCAAGAAATAGTTTTATATTACTATATTCAAGATTACTGTAACATTTTTGCACACAAATTTAAAGTGATGTGATTATACTGCAATTGGGCTCTAAGTAGCTTTTCTTAGACTCTTATATCAAATTTCACTCCAACAAAAATCATAAATTCCATTCTAGACTGTGATTCAGCTCCACTACACTAGCAAATTATATCAAGTTTTAAATATAAAATTGATAGAGAAAGGGTGAAGCAGATGTAGACATTTTATAATAATCATAATGGAGGATTAGTCAAGACACTTGCAGGCTAAAATCAGTATATGCATGAAATCTTAAATATATCAACTCTGTTATGTTGATACCATGGGTTCCTACACTTTTTTTTTCTGAAATTAAATATTTTCCACTTTAGACATATTTATCATAATCAAAGAGAAAAATAACTTTTTTCTCAGGTCTCTATTAACTCTACTTTGTTATGCCAAGGCTGTATAAAGCAAGCCATCCATTGCAAAGACGTTCTGTAGGATGCAATGCTGCCTTTATTACACATTTATCTGAATAAGAAATAGAGAAAAGTCACCCAAAAATACACCAACTCCAGGGACAGAGTAAGCGGCGGTTGCCCTCAACCAAAGCTCTAAGCTGCACCACACAATAACCAATGCCCATCTGTGTGGGTAGAACAGGAAAGCACAGGCGATGCTCAAGGATTTCATACACTAACCTTGTACCAGAAGGGGCTGTACAAGAGTTCAGGGGTTTTCCTCAGATGAAGAGCTTTTCCAATTTGGAAATGTGTTTCAATGATGTGTGTCAATACAATGTAGATTATAGGTGCATGTTGGAAATGGGCACGTAACACTCCACTTCCTCCTGCTTCTCTATCTTCCATCAACCTCAAACCTGGATGATCTCTCCGCTGTTTTTAGTTGGGGTTGGATTACAAATCCCACAGCAGGGAGGCCTCTGGAGAGTCTTCAGCAACAACTAACTTTATTTAAACATGTGAGATTGAATTGGATGCGATGCTCTGCAATAACAGTAGAGAAGAATTAAATTTAAGAGTGGAATAATCCCTCATGCTAGCTGGTATTCCTAATTTATGCCACTGAGACTAATCAGGCTTAATTTATCTATCTTTAGCTTCCCACTGTTTCATTCCAACCTAAAGGCAACGTTTTGGGCAGCAGAAACTTTATTTTGTAGGTGAGTAACCTACTTTAACTGCATTTTCATCCATTACTACAGTCTAGCATTTTCTTCATTTAATTGGGTCAGTGTGTTTCTTCTTGTAAGCGGGCACAGAAATTACTTCCGATATTGATTGCAGCCCTTGAGGTTCTGCCGAGAGTTAAGGACAGACAAAGGGTACCGGGCAAGCTCTATTTATGACAAGTGAAATGAATAAAGTTTCACTCAAAACCTTCACTCCCAGTAACAAAATAAGAACCAAAAAATTAAAATCCTAATGTTAAAATACTGAAATCTTAAGCAAATTAATACCAGTTAGGAAAAATCAGATTGCTCCGTTTATAATCTTATTTTAAATGCAGCCTGACCAACAGTCTCCCACATGCAGGGCTGGAAATGTCTAATACCACACCAACACCAGGGCTCTCAAGGCTTCAGGTGATCTTCAGCACTGATGTTTCAAAATACTAATGACTAATTAGAGCCAGAATTAAGTGCATATTAAAAAGCACACCAGGCAATCTCAGTAATGTAATTTCTCCTCATAATTTTCAGATGCCCTAGAAAAAAACAGTACTTCTATGATAATATAAACTAAAAATGGTAATAAAAGCTCTCTTGAATAATCAAGTACTACCCTTCATGCCTTGATGTAAGCAAGCCTGAGCTTTCATACATCCAAGTTCTTGAGTTTCTTTTCTTGAAGTATAAGTGACACCAGATCCTTGTAGCATTTCTGCAGCCAACCTGTTCCATACTCACATGCTGGAAATATTCTCCTAATTTAGTGGTCTGAGACAATTCAGTGTCTCATGATGTTCACACCAAAGCTGTGCAAGAAGTTGAATACTTCTTAGTTGAATTAGAAATAATCGGATTTAGCTTTAGTATGAATTCAAACCAGATGCATGAGTTAGACGTAATTTCATGAATTTTCTTGGTCTGAATGTTCAGAAACTATGGAAGATATTCCTGGGAACATCTGTTAATTACAAGCCATGTCAACAATCGGAGATCAAAAGTGTAAAGGCACAAACTTATATTCACGTAGCACTGCAGTTTTCCTTATCAGCTGATGGCATGACAGTGATCTGAGCACTACAGAAACATTTCTTTGAGTGTCTCTGAGACAGAATTTTTGATACAGAAACCATTCTGATGGAACTACGTAATACTTAGTACCATAACTGTGTGTTTTTGGCAGGCAGATACCTGCTACAACTGGCTGCAAACTACTGGGAGTTCTCTCATTTTTGTTTTGTATCTTGAACTTCATGATTCCATCCCACTTTTAGAATAGGAAATCTCCCTGACATCAGAAATCTTTGTGTAGCAGAAGTGAGACCTGGACTCAGTGCACTCCCAGAAAACCTTACATATTTGGGATTTTTTTTTTCCAAATATTGAAGGCTAAAGCTGTCTCATTACTACCTTATATTTTGGATCACATAATAACTTTAGCCAAGTTTATGACACAGACAGATTATGTTTCTGAGTTATCAAAGTTGCATAAGAGTTGAGAACTACTAATCCCATGTCAAGATCTGGTGAGCAAGTGAAATGATGAAACCATGCAAGGGAGCGCCAAACATTAAAATTGCTTTATGTGTTCACAGGAAGCACAAATCACAACAAATCCACAAGGTCGGTTGCTTCGTTGTCTACAAAACTGGGGAGATTTTGCTCTACCGTAAAATGTCGCTGTCATTTTTTCTATCTGAACAGGGAGACACGGCTCATTGTTAGTGTGAACGCAACGAAGATGGCAGGAACAGAGGAGCAGCACCTGATGTTCTTGCAGCTCTCTTGCCACTGAGAGAGGAAAATAACAACCAAGGGTGGGGAAACAACTAATTGGTCACAGTAAAAACTAAATGGTATAATAAATCACGACTTTCTCTTCATGTACATGCATCTAGAATAATTTCTGATAATCATAGAATCGTTTCAGTTGGAAGAGACCCTTACCATCATCAAGTCTAACCATAACCTGACTCTGGCACTAACCCATGTCCCTGAGAACCTCATCTCCACGTCTTTTAAACTCCTCCAGGGATGGTGATTCCACCACTGCCCTGGGCAGCCTGTTCCAATGCCCGACAACCCTTTCTGGATAGAATTTTTTCCTAATATCCAATCTGAACCTTCCCCGGTGCCACTTGAGGCCATTTTCTCTTGTCCTCATATTTTATTATCCAGTGGTTTTAGACTTAAAAACCCCTAAACCCAAACCAAACCAATATCAAGACAATGGTTTTGCCTGTAACTGTTTGTCTGATCTGCCCTAGAATCATTACAACAGTTCCCCAGTGAAAAAGATTCGCTTTGTTAACCAAAACAAGGTTGCTCAATGGTATTTTCAAAACCTGTTAAGAATAGCACAAAATACATACATATATATACATATATCCTAATGGGAGAACTGAGTTGTCAAATATGATATATATAGTCTGGTTTTGAGATAATAGTAAAATGACATTCAAGTGCTAAGAAATGATGTGCAAGTCCTGGGTAGTAGGAAGCAGGGAACGGGTGGAAGAAAGGCCCATAGAAAGGTATAGTAGAACAATGATTATCAGAGCAGGGTAATAAAAATTAGCTTATCAGATAGATAAAAGAAACTGAAAACTGCTAAGAGCAAAGGGATGAAAATAAACTTTGAGAAAAAATTAGTACATAGCAAGATCGAAAGAAGACTTAGAAGTTAGTGCTATGTTGTAAAATATGATTTTGAGAACACTTAGAAGCAATTCAAAGCACACGTATTTACATGTACATTAATACAAAAGCTGAAACCAGCAATGACAGAGCACAAGAGACACAGGAATTTCTTCCAGTGCTGTAACCTCACCTTCGTTCAACCACATCTGCCAACCATCAGTTATCAGAAACACCTCTGCTTCTATATGTGCACCCAAACCCCCACATCTCCCATAAACTCAAAATGCAAACAACAATTTGTGTAAGGTTCACCTAGGAAAACCAGAAATCTGCTATGGTACTGACCAGGGAGAAAACCAATCAAGGGCTGTTTGTCAACATGAATCAGGCTGTGCTTTTTGATTCAGACGGTGGTGGAGTGCTATAGTCCAGTAATTGGAGTATCATCTGTAGCTAAACTAGCTACTATAAAAAAAAATAAAAATAAAAGGGCTATCAATTTTCATGTCATCGTATAAATATATCATCTTCTGAGATAAGAAAAATTTCTGCCATGTTGTAATGTTTAACCACGCATGTGTGAAAAGGGGATAAGGCATGAGGGTGCACTTACTGATTACATTCCTTACAGAGATGTAGGCACTAAATGCTTCATAAAAATAATACTACATTGAAAGAATACCCAGTATCTGGAAACAGAGCAAGTTTTCCTTTTCCTCTATAAACCTTTCACCATTCTCAAATGCAAATTCTCCTTCTACTGTGTTCACCCCTCCTACATTTTGCTTCATAAACAAATGTGGGGAAGGTCAGGCTCCTTCCCGGTCTCTTCATCCCCTCTGAAGCACAACCCATGCTGCTGGTTTGGTGACCTCTGTCTCCTTCAGAGATCCAGAATGGTGCTCAGCTTGTGAACATCACTGCACTTCAACTTCATTAATGGATATTTTTACCATCAGAATAAAAATGGCAATTTCCCACGGTTCCTTCCCACCAGACGTTCCCAGGTCACCTAAACAGAGTTGTCAACATTTAGAATGAGCATGAACAACAATGAAGGAGATTCACAACATCTCCAGCTTCCATGAAATGGTTATATGCAGGATTCACTTTCAGCTTTCAGCAGCAGTGGGGACCAAACTAAAGGACATTTCAGCGACTCAAAGTCACTATGCCAGCAGTGGCACCAGCACCCATGGTGTTCAGTGGCTTCAGGTTCCAGAGAAGATCTTGTCGTGCATCGTGCTTCAAACCTCCACCCACTTGTTTTATTTGCTCTGCAGTTCACTGTCCCTTTGTTTATGCTGATACAAATGGTTTTGAGGTCACTGCAAAACAAACACTGAACTCATGGGGAGGTAAATGCAATTTGAGTTTCTTTTTCACCTGGAGCGAGAATGAAGAGCTGAGGAAGGAACTCTGTAGGCCAGTTATAATGACAAACCTGGCGCATTAGGAAACCACACGTTTATTTACCAATAGAACTGGTCAAATTTTCAGTAATCATCTTGCTGGCTACAGGGGACTTTTTTCAAGTCAGCTTTTACACAGAAGCTCAATTATTAAAAAACTGGCCTGGAAGGGACATGTTGGACATTCACAGATCTTATTCACTCATTGAAGCATGTCATATATTCTGTACACAGTTCACTCCAGACTAAGAAATAAAATGTGCATGACCTAATGGAAGCAGTGATGATTAAGATTTATATAACCAGTAGATAAATTATACTTTGTTATCATGCACCACTGAGGAGCTTACGGGACAGAACCAGGATTAGTTTGGGACAAGGGAAATTATACATGTAAGAGTTAAGCTTAAGAAAGGAGATCTGGTTTCTATCAAGTTGACGCTTCAGATAAGAGACTGAGTTATAACAGGTTATAGCTGCAAAAATAATTTTGATTGGCATATCATTTATACTAACTACTGCTTGGAACCCACCCAGAATATGCAGCATACTATAAACTGTTAAGAAATCTATCTGTGTATTGTTCAATATTTACAATGTGCTTTATTTGGTAAATATAAGACCTGGCAGGAAAATGCAGAGTATTAAAAATAGTTCTACTTAAAAAGAATCTCCTTTTCCCTATAAAAAGCAGTATTTCACTAACAGCACTTTATAATTCTGTTCAAAAATGTTCACAGTGAAGCTAAATCAACTTTCAATGGGAAAAATGTGATTGCTTTGTTCAGCTGCTCAAACAGATTTCTGTCTCTACTTATTTGCATATTTCTGAATATTCTCTTTCAGACCCACACCATTTTAGTTAGCAAAATCAATTTTCTGTTGGACAAAAAGTGAGATTTGGTCTAATGATTTTAAGCTTTTAAATAAACATGAACCGAATGGTGTAAAGAGCTCTCCTTTTAAGAAAAGACCCTTGCTGTTTGGAAAGAAAAGAATTCTTCGCATTCACAGATATCAATTGACAGCAACAGATTTTAACATGAAGAGAGAAAAAAATATACAAGGGCAAAACAAAAAGAGCTGCAACCTAATTATGCACCTACAACACAGACTGATGCCAAGTTTCATTTTTAAGGAATATTATATACACACATCTACATAAAAAATGTAAGAAACATTAAACTATGATATAAAAGCTTTATTATTGATTCTCCAAAGCCCAAACGACGCTCAAACGATACTCATGTTTATGAAATTGTTTCCTCTGCACCTGAAAAGACGACTTGTTCTAAAATCCAACAGTTCTGCAGAATCCTTTGCAAATACCAACCCAATGCAATTTTTTCTAGGTCTGTTCAGCTCTGCTAATAGTTATTGTTTGCACAACTGTAACTAAGTACATTACCAACTAGTTGTTCAATCTATATAAATTTAAGAAACACACATTGCCAAGGAGTGACTCATATATCAGTCTATTATATGCTACAGAGCTGACTGTATTAAACAAATCACTTTCCCTACAGCTGAAGAATAGAAGCTATATACAGAGCAGAGGTTATTGTCTAATTTAAATCTTGGCTCCCTTCCCAGAGCTGTACAAGATTCCAATTTGTGGAAATGTTACTCTCTGCTACTGCCAGAAAGGCTACAGAAAATGGTATTGGGTGCCTTCCAGAAATATGTCTGCAAAATGCCAATCAACAAGTCACTAAAGATTAACAGTATGACTGTACCAAATTAATTTAAATTATAGAAACATATGGCTAGGATGTTTGCACTGCACTTAACACAACACCTGCTTCACAAACAGCTAAGTTTCCTTCCACAGTATAAAATAATATATGTCAAACACCTTGACTCTGATTCTTATAAATGGGGGGAGAAAAAAGCCCAACCAGTTAATAAACAGTAACCAGAGGTTACCACTATTAGCTACAAGCCGCCATTTTGTAATAGTTAGAGCCCCTATTTAAAATTTTTCATCAACCCAAATTAAGTGGTCTTTCCCCATCACAGAAAAAGTAATTAGCAATGGCAGAAAGTAAGAAAAAAAATATGACCAACATCTTTATACTCCATTTTAAGTAATCCATAATAGTACGCTGAGTTTGCTAAAATACTTCCAGTCTTATAAGAGTCATTCAAATACAGTGCTATTGTGTCTTCTCTCTATATATACATGAAGTTGATATCCTTAAGCAAAAGCCACTCCTGAAAGGCACTATAGGCTCACGATTGTTAATCTTTTAACTTCTCATACACCAAAAGTGAAATATTTTACACTCCCTTGATGTGGTTTTTCCATTATTTTTCTAAAACTCCTTAATATATATGATCATGTCACCAAATTAAAAAAAATATCAGTGACAGCGTTAGAAATATTTACACATTAGTGAATGCCATATTTCAGCTGAAGAAGAAGGGAGCTGCTTTATGTTTCTCTCCACTGCTTTTCTATTATTGCCTAGCTAATGGAAATACATCAAACAAATGTTCTACAAGAGCAATAAATATTAAAGTTGACCTATCCATCTGGAAGAAATGAGAACAATACTGCTCACTTTTAGCCCAAATATGACACTGATAAATGAAGCCGTGAGATTCCATCACACTTGCAGCAACCTGGGCTAAGCGCCCACCACGTGACTCTGGTACCAGCAATTTTCTCCATTCATCTTCATTAGGCAGTCACTTGACCTGCCTCCTAACATCCCTGTCAAATTTGAACCTTCAGGGGGCTTGTTGTACTTTCTAACAATGTGCTCTAAAAGCCCTATTCCCATTTGGAAAAAAAAAGCTCAGATGAACATAAAAGAATATATGAGCCTTTTCGTCTGGAGAGGGAACCATCGGATGCTGGTCATGATTAAAAGCGAAGAAGGCAGCACCGTCCATGTGACGGTAGGAACAGAAGTGTCCCTACAGCCCAGAGCCAGGGCAGAAAGCACGAGTGGGCAAAGCACTTGCCCTTCTGGCCATCAAAAAATGGTTAGACATCGAAATGAGAACGTATGTAACCTCTTGCCGTGGACCAAACGCCCTGTGGCCCCTCCGTCCATCACTCCTGCAGCAATAGCTGTGGGCAGCCCCAGCGGGTTTAACCCAACAGCATCAGGGCGCTCAGTCACGTTAGCAGTTCTACGCTATATCCCTGTTGTTTTCTTTTTCAACAGTGTAATAATAACAGCACTGATTTGATTATTCTGTAATAGTGAAAATGAATACCAATTCAATATGAATTTGCCAGTATAATAAAAAAGCTCCTAACAGGATTCTTAGAGACCTCCTAGAAAGACTGTTTGTAACTTTATGATCACTTAGGGAAATCAGAAAGGCTAAAGGCACCAAAAAGCATGAAGATTTTGACATTAGTACTATCAGAGACATTCAAAGCAGTTGTGATACCTTCATTAGGGTTGATCTACAATGTTTATCTGACAAACATCTGATGTATTGACTCTGTTTTTCTATTGCACACAAGCTGCTTATCTTTTTTTTTTTTTTTAAATAAGTCTTTAGAATTTTAAATACTGCAGACTCTCATGGTAATGTAGCAATTAAAATACACCCACATAGATTTCTTTTAGGCAGTAAATTCTTCAACCCTTTTTTTGTGTTGATCAGGTCCTACATGAGTGGTTCCATACAGCTGCTAAGCACACCAGGGACTTACTCATCCAGCACAACATCACTGAATGCAAGTAAAGATCGCAGAATCAAACAGAAAATAGGTACGTATAATACAGAGATAAGATGGATTTCACTGTGATCACCAGATAATGGTCAGAGACTTCTTTTTACACAAACCTTTCATGGATACTTCAGTCATGCTAAGTTGGATTTATAGAATAGCACTACAATTTTTACTTGCCTTTTTAAAAGCATTCAAACTGTACCTGACTTCAAGGAAAACACAGAACATATGCCATTATTTTATTCTGTCATTATTTTACAGGGTACTACAAGTATCAGAAACCAGTCTGAAATACTCAAAACATACTGAAAACATCTGAAAGTGTGGGTGAGAACAATTATTAATAAACGTGCAATTAAAAAATCAAGACCTGACATAGGTGGATTTATGGTAAGTGCATTAATTTCCTGACTACAGAATGCATTACAGGTAATTGTTGACAAGGTGGTGCACTTCCCCACACAACATAAGGAACACTCGTCTATGACCTGGAATGCCATCTAAGCTTCTTCTTAATCATAATTACATGTTCCTACATCAGCATCAGAGCAATCGCACAACAATCCCTGACACCATTTTCATCAGGCTTTCACAAGGCAATGGACAATCCACAAGAAAGCCATCGGTGGCATTAGGTTTCACCAGAGACAGTCACTATTATGCTGTACTAGTGTTATCTGCATCCGCACCTGTGACTGCAAACACCTTTACCAACACACACCGGCCTCTCTCAGGAAGGAACAAAACAGGTTCCCTCTTGCTTGTCTGAGATGCTGAAGATTTCAGGCCCTCTGCATTGATCCCAGGTTTGTCACATTTCCTTGACTGCTGACATAGGCCTCGGCCATTTTCTTTGTATGAACAGATTCTTCTCAAGGATGAATTCAGGCTTCTGTGATGACAGAGAGATTAAAAAACTTCGCAAGTGGTTTTCACATGTGGTTCGGTCTATGGGTGCTGCAGATCCTGTGGGTCTCAAAACCAGTCACACGTGCAATTCTCTTTGTCTGACACGACCTCTTTCAAAAGACTAATATCAAGTCAATAGCAAAACAAAATGCTCTACAATGGAGTCTGGTTACAAGATGACAATGACTTTTCAATATTTTACTGAATTCAGTTCCTGAATGAAGCCCGATTCCACCAAGATTAAATCAATGGTTTTGATGAGGTTGGGAGTTAGAAAAATCAAAAGACTGAACAATGAAAAAGAGAGGCCCGAGGCAGCTTTCAAGGAACTTGTTAAAAAACAAACACGCACACAAAACAAAACAAAAATACAAAGCCAACCAACCAAACAACAAAATGCACCAAAAGTGAGAGAACGATCTCAGCATAGCCTCAAAATGAATCTACGTAGATTAGACAGAGACATAATGCTATGTGAAAGTATAAGGCGGCATGTCAGAGAAACTACCCTTAGGTCTCAGAAGACTTGATTAAGGAAAAAAAGCAATAATTTCATCTGCTTCCAAGAAGCCATATGTACATATACAGGGAGAACATCTATAAGTTAGAGTTAAAAGGGGAAAAAACCACAAGCAAACAACAGATATTCCAAGAAGTGGATTTGAAGAAGAAAAGCAGATTTTCACCTCAGCTACGGGATGTTTGCTGTGGAACGTTTCATCACGAGTGATGACGACGTGTTATGATAATGTCAGCTCTACCACCACCATCATCTCTCATGCCAGAATTATTCTATGGCTCTTCATGCTGAAGTGGTTCTTCAGTTCTTCAAGACTGAGTGACACTGAAGCAACCTGTAAATGTATTTGCTAAACACCTTCAGAAAAAAAGCATCAGAAGTATTCCATATTGCTTGAGTTAGGCTGTGCATACACTAGTACAACATTCTAGTTGGAATTAGCCTTTCCTGGAGTAGAAACTTCAGTAAGCAGCTGTACCTTGACAGCGGGCAACTCATCTGAAATTTCATTAACTTTTCTCCTACGTTACTTTCTTAACTTTATGCAAAGTGGCCTTTCTAATGCAGTTCAGCCATGAACTTTATCTTTTATAGTGCAGCATTGTTTGTATCGAATCTTTGCAGCAGGGTTATCGCTACAGGTTAATGGATTTGTATTCTGAGAAGCCATGATTAGAACAGCTTTACCAAGTGTCCCGTGTTCTGCATTATACAGTGAAAAACATATCTAGCAGCATGATTATTATCAACTGTCGAGATACTGAGAGCTGTGTGCACAGGCAGCGCTAAACTCAGATGTGTTTATTACTCTATATAGGTATTGTGCAGTGGTTAAATTTGACACGGACAAATTGCCAAAGTGAAGATTTGCAAAATAACAGTATCAATGCTAATGGCTTAGTTTAGAAAATGATGTGCAAGATTTCAAGCACAGCATGAATATGTATTTAAAATATTCACAACACTTTAACAGACATTTTCATTAGCAGCAGTTATAACAATGGCAAAAATCTGAAATGTTATACAAGGTGTGTATTTATTATAATAATTCCACAAAATTAGAAGAGAGACATTCTAACTGTTGCAAAAGACATTAAAAATTAAGACCCTTGAACTCCCCTCCCAATACAGGTATTCCAGTAGAAAAATCAGGGACAAATAAAGGAATAAGTTTTCATAAATGCTTTGTGAGTTCTCTTGTCCCTTCTGTAAAACTTTTAAGCACCGTTCAGTACAAAGTAATAGAAAACTTAAGCAGTCATGGTTTTTCCTCTTTTTCATTATGATACATGAGTTGACATCAAGGAAAAAACTACAGAACAGTCATTCATATTTTAAGGGGACTATAGAGCTGCTTGCTATACTAGCAAGGCATCAGAAATAGCGATTAGGAGAGTGTTTAATAGTAACTATAGCACTAAAAAGAGTAAGTAGCACATTCAAGATAGAAGGCCAACTAACCACCTAGTGAAGAATGTTTGCTGGCAGCACAGGTTGCACTACCAGGCAGGCGTGGACTTTCCAACCATTCCATACGCTACAGCCTCCCTGCGTTCAAAACTGGACTTTGACACAATGATTCTTTTAACAAATACAGTGATACTGCATTGTGATACAGAATCCATTCCATCATGAAATGTGCATCAACACAAAAAGCTTGCAAGGAAGGACTTCAATGCACAGGTTCAAAATGTAAGTGCTTTGTAGCACTGTGCCTAGGAAGGCATTGACTCTCATGAGTGCTTTCCCAAGCATCCTTCCAAGTCCTGCAAAGGAAAGAATTCTTTCAAAGTTCAGTTCAGTATGCTTGGAACAACTTGAGCTATGGGGAAGAGTGATTTCAGGTGGTCTGCATCAGTCTCAGTCACAGGTATGGCCCAGAAAAGCCCAGATTTTGACACTTGTTTGTCCACAACTTCAACTCCTTGCAGGCGGGCACCGCTGCACCCCCCAGGAGCTCCATGGACACAACTCTGTGCTCCACACACCTGAGCTCTAACCACCATACCTGAAAATCCAAGTTCCTTTGCTTTTCTCCTCAATCACCAGACCTAAACTGTCAAACCACCTAGTTACACCAGCTGTTTATTACACTTAGACAAAATGAAAACAAACGAAAAGCCCACAACAAAACCAAGAAACAAACCCCACTGCTTTCCTCTAGAGGCAGTATTATATTTGCATCTGACAAGTGTTGTCCTCAGGATATCATTTCATTGAGCATCTCTTCCTCATTTAGCACAGCACCAGAGCTGCCTTCGTTCTTGTTACAGCTTGCTTAATCCGTTCTCAGATTTTTTTTCTACCTAACACCTATTAAACTGGCCATGATACCTGTGACATAAGATGCTGTGCGAGGAGCTGCTACTGATCATTCCCAGGACAGTGCCACTGACACAGGTTTTCACTAATACTCTAATATACTAATACTTTAGATGGAGCTGATCAAAAGGTGCTAGAAAAGGTCCTTTGTCCCTTGAATTCTCTGTTAACTTGGAATTTGCCTGGTGTCTCCACACAGCACACTCACCAGCTTTGAACCAAAACACTTCCAATTCCATGACTTGCCAAGACAATAACTCCTTAAAGCCCTGTCTTCTGTTTTTCTGCTCTGAACTTCTGTCCCACTGAAAGAATGATCTGTGGGGTGATAATAATGACTCCAAAATAATAATCTGTGTGAAATACTGAAAGACTGAACTGTCCTAACATCCGCTGTGACCACAGATAGATAAACTGCCCTCGACACTGTATTTCCAAAGCCTGAAAGTTTTCCCACCCCTGGGCAATGCACAAATCATCACTTGCTCAATGGGACAGGACAACTCAGCCCATTCCACTCAAATCAGCACTTTCAGAATTCTGTTCCAAAGAACACTAAACTCATTTCTGTAGGGAAGATGGTAAGTCCTGTCTGCAGAAGAGCATCTTCTTACGCGGAATCACACTATGTTAAAAGAAATAAATCATGAGTCATGGAGAATTCTGACATTCACTGAACGGAAGCACCAACCATACCAAGTTTTTGTTACTCAGATATCTACAGGCTGAAAAGGCCTGGGATGCTACGTACTATGAAAAACAGTTGCTTTATTTTCTAACATCCAGATGCTACAAACAGGTTGTATTTCAAATGTCAATAAAATAATGCAATGTGATGCGATGCAGAACGCTCACCAGTATTTTTATGGAAAACGTTCATAAACATTACCTTTTCTATAGGGCTCAGTGTATTTTGAAGTGTATGTAAGAAAACATAAGCAGAAGATTTGATTTTCAGAGAGTAATGTCTTTGTCTTCTACTGCCCAAGCAAATAGCTGGGAGTTCAGATCTTCTTGTGGAGAAAATTAAATTGGCACCTTACTGGATGGTAAAGTCTATTCTTGAAAGCCGAAGAAAAAAAAGAAAGTTAAGAGCACCTAAATGAAGTCCAGTCCAAGTAAAAGCACTGTACTGGAAGTACAAATACCCTGTGAAAAACTCTATGTATCTTTGCTAACTTCCATCTGTGTGTCTACAAATCCTCATTTTGAGCTTTTTTTAAACAATGCTATGTGTCATTTCAGTTCGAATCAAATCTGGAAGTGTCTCTATCCCTAAGCAATAACCAACAGGAACATATTCCTGTGAATTTTTTATTTTTCTGGCACAAGAAGTTGTTCTCACATCTGTTAGGGCTGATTTGCAATCACTACACTTGGAAGACAGATTCTTTTATTTATTTCTTGAACACGATACTCAGAAGAGTTAGAGAGGCCTCCGACACAGAAATGGGGCAATGTAGGAAAACCCAACCTGTGCCAAGCGCAGGGGAAATAGTTTTATGCTACAGTGCAATCTCCTGAGCCCAAGGAACTGTAACCAGCCTGGGGACTTTTACTGATCACAGTCCAATGCAGCTTTTTAATTTCTTCCCTGGAAGCCACTGATACACGTGTAACAGTCCCAAGGGAGCAACCTATAGGTTTCTGCATCTTACTAGGAAAAGAAGGATGGAATTACAGCTAAGGAAAGCAATGTACAATTCCTAATTCTGCCACCTGAGTCTGCATGACCTTGATCAAGTTACTTCGCTTCTCTGTACCTCTTGGCTCTGAATGTCGAATGAAAAAAATAAAACTTTTAACATCACAGGGTACAGATTTTAGGTAACAGTAAAATGTAAGTAGGAAAACTTGACGACTGTTGTTCCAAAGGGAAAGAGAATAAGCTAAAAGCACCAAAATCTATAAGGATAAAGCATAAATCAGGCTGCAAAATTTAATCATCGGGTCGTATGTTGACATCCAGTTGGGTATCAAATTAAGGAGGCAAACAAATGTGGTAATATTCACACAGCCTCTATTTACAGAAAATCAGAAACTAATTCTTTATATTTGCTTCTACTTCCATTATGTAACTTTTGTTAGACAACAAAACACAACCACAGAAAGCCAGATGCTTACAGAGTGACATAAGATATAACAGTCTTTCTTTGGAGATACACTGGCATTTCTCTGCTCCGCAGGTGTACCAGTGCCACAGGTACAACACAAAGTCCCCTCCATCAGCTTAGGGTCAGATCTGCAAAACGCCGTCCTTGCGTTCCTGCCCGCACACAACCTGTGGGCACCCAAGCACCACCACAGAGGCTGCAACCCCACACGAAACCAGGACTGACAATCACTAAGTTTCTCTTCGACCCAGGTCTCACCAAGCTGTGGTCTCCTCTTTACCAGGCTTTCTGCAGAAACACAGGAACTTCTACGTATAAACACTTTTGAGAAAAATCCTATGGGATTTAGAGAAAAGAACACCGAAGCAAAGTTTTTTTAAAGCTCATACTTTTGGATTTAGACACTTTCTGTCTAGATCTCAGCCCTACACACTAGGGTATAAACTTCTAAACTGTTTAGGTTTCTAAATGACAGAAATATTATTTGGTGAATTAGTTCTTGGCACTGCAGAATCACAGAACGAAACAACCACTCACAAGAAGTGACTGATGGATTTTATTCTGGTAACTCATCCGGCTAACTCAAATAATTTAAGACTTCTCTTTTTTCTCCTTAGTACAAGGATGACTGTAAAACGCAGAATATTAGTGATATGAAACTATTTCGGCTGCACATGTGCAACTCAATACCTCCCCCTACACACGCACATAACTGCACAGAGCAGCAACTGCTGCCTACGGAGAAAGCCAAGACTGCAGATTTATGTTCTTTAAATATTTGCCTAATTCTCTTACACAGAGACTTCTCTTTCCATGATGATTTAAAATATAAGTGATACTGCCTCTGCACTTTGAGTTAGTGAATTTAATAAATGGTTTGTAGAGGTTAAGAATGGCTGCTCCCTCCGAGCCAGCAAATAATGTTAACGCTGGTGTGAGATCATAGCCAATGTCCAGAGCCATTCCTTCAGCAGGTAAGAATTCAGAACCCCCCTCACTATCATTTAACATAGTTTTAGTCTGGTGTGAAGTTGTTGGTTTCAGCTAAATCTAAGCAGAACATATAGGTGCATTTCCACTGCAGAGCCCTGCATGGAGAAGGCATAAAAAGTCACAAACATTCAATGTGAGATAATCTTTGTATCTTAAACTATGACACTTCTATTATATACGTTATTTATTTCTATTACTCATGCACAAGTGTCAGGCCGATCTCACTGAACCCGAAGCCAGTGCTGAGATGCATCGTTCCTGCAGACAAAAGCCAACGCTTTCCAAAGCAAGAAGCTTTTGCTCCACTCCTGTGAGCCAGTTAAGGTGACACTCAGACTTCCGAAAGGTTCTGGAGGACAGAGGAAGGGATGGTGGGAACTGCTGTGCCAGAAAATTGCACTGCAAGAGAATAAATCATAGGAGAGCCACAGGAGTTGCATTTTTGTCCTTTTCATTTTTGCTAAGAGAATGAGATGGTTGGCTGAGGAGACAGACTCCGGATCACCCCATGACCTGTAGGCACTAATATTTAAGACTTTTATCAATTACCTTGCTCACGCTGAGCACCATTCCTCTATGTAAAAATGAAATATTTATCAGGTAAAAACAACTTCCCTGTTTTAAAGAAGGTTTGCATTTTGTTTCTCTTCTAAACTGTGACTTTAAATACATTCGTTCTGACACAACCTTTGTAACCGTATTTGGAACAAATACTCAAGGCAGAACTATTTATACTGCTCTAAATCATTGGCTTACAATGCCTGTTTTCTTATCGAACTGCAAAAGGAACATTGCACAAAGAATACTTTCCCGGAAAGAGAAAATTAGAAAGCACAGAGGATGCTACCTTTGCAAAAATACAGCGTTCAGATTATAATTAGGTCTCTATTCCAAGTACTTTAATGCACACTGTTAACCTTAGACAACTGCGCATGAACCTTTTAATTAGCATGTTATCTCTGGTGCAATTAATATCTTGTACCTCATATGTTATCTCCAAATTAAAACTTTTACTAGCTGAGCTTTATTAATTAATCAATGGGATTCTGAGAGGGGACAGACTTCATTCAAGAGAACATCAGTGCTTTCAGAATGTCACAGCCACTGACATTTTAGAACAATTATTTAGCTGTCTGCAAATATGACAAGGCTGTTACCTTCAGCTTATGTGGTCTTCATAGGACATGCACAAAAGACATGACATAACTGTTACTTAAGTTGTTTTACATCTGTAAACAATTCTTTGTTGCGTTATTGAAAACATGTAATGACTGTGGTTACTAAAGTTTTAGTAAAAAATGAAAAAAAATAATCCTTATTAATCCACTCAATACAGACAAGAATATTCCTCTCTAGTAGGGCCTGTAAAGCATATAGACAGGAGCATCAATTCAATGAAAGAAGTGATGTGATTGTTTGACCCTGAAGATATCAATATAGATGATGATCTTTTATAAGCCACTGTGCCAACTTGATTTAGTGTGATGAATGAATAAATTCATAGCCTAATAGCTTGTCGCAATACGTTTGATTTGAAATGTTACGAGAGGAAATCATTTCAAAAGACGATTGTCCTTGTAAAATACTTAAAAATGCCAGATTTGCAATTTTTCTATCACATATCAGATTCAATAAAACTATATACAAACCAATACAATGTGGCTCCTCTCCACCAACAAATAAAACTGTCTTTTTTTAACGGTAAATTTCCTGTGCTTAAACTGTCTTATGCATGTTTATAAGCAAAGGTCTCCTTAGTGTTGCACCAAAGGAAATTTGTATATTCCCACGAAAGCACAACACAAATCAGTTGCAAAACATTGTGTCTTCTTTAGTTGGCTTAGAAAATGAAAAGCATGACCTAGAAATACCTAACAGACGAGACAAAGATTTTCTTAGAACTGCAGCACATCAGATTCCCAGATTCATTCCACAATTAATTCCATACAGCCTTAAACATGAATATTTAGGACAATGGGACAGTACCTACCATACTATATTGCAATTTGCATAATGATGTAAGCACATTGCTATTGTAGTGATTTGACACTGCAATTCCTCTTTTTACTGTAATTATTCAGTTTCTATTAAGGCCATGTAAACTCAGGTCTATGTATTTATTGTTGTAGCATACCTCCTTTCAAAAAGAAAACCCCAAAACCCACAGAAATAGATATGCTGAGTCAAAACACCTGTGGATTTAAGAAAAATAATTTGCTCCTACTTCTTAGATCTTTATTCTACTTCAATCACAAATGTAAACAAAAATGTCAGTGGCCTCGTAAGACCATGCATTAATATAGATGATGGTAGACAAACATGCTGAAACACATGTATGTAGATATACCTCATATATAACAACATACATTACACACAGTCATAGTACGCAGGAATGTATAGAAATGTCTCCCCTGGAGCCCTGCACAGATACCGATAGATTCAGCTTCAGAGCACTACCAGGAGGTTCCTATATATTATCATCTCTATTTTCCTAGAAAAACTCGGGGAGGGACAGGCACAATAAATGGCTTGCCCAAGGTCATACAGCAATGTAATAACCGAAATGGGACTGGAACCCAAATGCCCTGACTTTTATTTTAACAAATACACAGTGTTTCTTCTGTTATAATAAAGAACAGAAACAGAAGATGTTATTTTAAGAGAATACACTTGGTAGCTTGCAGTAATCAGGTTTCATTAGTTTATTTGGAAAAATGGTGAACTCTGTTCCAAAGCCTAGGACAATAGAAGTCTGGGGCTACTAATACAAGAACCACAATGTGAATAGAGTGGTCAGAATTTCAGTGGTTTAAGTGCTAGAGAGCGAGCATCTTATGAAGAATTTTGATGATCATTACCACAAGCACAAATATGAACAACTAATACTAGCAACTCAAGCGCTACTCACTCAACCATAACCAGTAAAGCTCAGAGTCTGAAGGTCCCATCAGTGCAGAATCAACTCATGCAGATATTTAAGAGATTGCCTGTTTGGAGTCTGCTGTCAAACACCCCCGACCCAGAAAAAAAAACCACGATAATGGCTTACTCCAAATTACTACAGGACAAAAATTACAGATTTTTAACTACTCCCTCAAAACCAAATCTATTTCAGATTGAAATAATCAGAGGAGAAGAGTAATGGAAAACAAGGGAGTGAACTCCATGTGCAACTGAAGAAACCAGAGTGGTGTCTGCAGAGACTCTTTTTTGGGCTTGTAAAGACAATCGGTTTGGAAGGCCGCAAAAGATGCAGATCCAGACAGCCGTCTCCTCTATGTTCTCTGTGAGCACAGGACAACTTCCCCAGGATCCCCAACCCTGAATGCTCTCCCCAAAATCCCCCGACTGAACATGTAGCTGTGAATCTGTTTGCCAGGAGCAGCAACCACAGCGATGGGATGGGACGGGATGGGATGAGATGAGATGCATATTGTTGCCCTCCCATTTATCCACTGACAGTTTGTTTGTGTTTTTTCATGTTTAGTGACAAAATTATCATTTTTGCAAGTCCAAAGCTTTGAAATTCCAAGCAACTGTATCACAATATACAGAAGCTTCATCAGACCTGCAACTACACTGACCTACTTATCAATTTTTCAGTTCTTATGACAGTGAAATACCACAAAGAATATTTTCAAAGGTTAAAGTATCTAATCTAAAACACAGTGTTGCTGAACTTTGGATAAGTGACAGATGTTGTATAATATATTTTAACTTAAAAAAAAATATTCAGTTAATCTGCAACCATTATTTTGGATTTTCCTTTCCAAGAATAGCATGATTCTAATTAAGAAAACAAATCGACAAAACTTTGCAACAAACACAGTTTGCAATTACATTTAATAAATCTTTAGTATAAATCTGAATAGCTGCTTGTGCAGACAAATAGCGCTAAACAATTAATTTCATGCTACTGAGCAAATGTCATTAACATTTTTTGAAGACTGGATGAATATTAGCTTTGTTGGTAAATGGCATTTTGAATATTTAGGGTTTTATAAGGGTGGTTCATTTCTTTACACAGCAACAAATCTTCAGACAGTACTTCTGTCTGGTTGTGGAAAACTACAATTGATATCTTTTCCATATATACTTAACCTCCTACAGATTTATTTGATTCTCAATAATTACTATTCTCTGGTAAGAGGCATATGTTATTACAGCACACTGCACTCCCACAAGCTGTCCACTCAGTGTATTTTAATAAATCTCTGCCAAAGCTGTATAAATTTGATCCTGTTTAAATTTAATAAGGATCAGAATATATCAAAGCACAGATTCCCATGGGAGAAATAGATATTTTGCATAGTTATTGAGTGCCCTATTCATAAATACAACGTGTAAGACCTAGACCATCAACCTTGAATTAAAAAGAAAAAGAGATTAATGCGTGCAAAGCCAGCTACTTCTTAAATAACTAGTGAAATTAGTGTTTAATAAAACATTTTTCCCTATATTACTGTTAAGGACAGCAGCACTGCTACAGTTTTAATATTGGCATTCTAATAGGTAACTATGGAATACCTACAGTACAGAAATACATTTTCAGCTAGCTTTTGCAATTCTTTCTTTACTGATTTACCTACATCAGGACGCAGATTGCTGAACGCGTCACAGAGTGTTTCTCTTTGGGTTGTGCCTCATCCTGCTCTATTCAGAGAGCAGAGCAGCAACCAAAAGCCATGACTGCTGCAGAACCTGAACTAGTTTAGAACAATGAAGAGCAGGAACTTATATCTGACATCCATTTTCTGCAAGGATGTCTAGAAGAGGAAGAAATTCTTTCATGCTCTATTAATTCTAGGTAAATTTTAGTGATTTTACATAATACCTACAAAATTTTATATTCTATTAAGTAGATCATTTCAGCGTTTGCTGTGGCAAAATACCAGGAGACGTAACTATGCAAATAGATGCTGATCTGGCAGCTTATGAAGAATTTTGAGGATCACTATCACAATCACAAATGCTGCACGTCTTCCAAATGCAAATGTATTTATACAATTAGTTTGTCAGATTTCAATGTCATTTTTGTTGGTGTTTTAAAGAGAAACTGTTTGCCTACATGGAGAAAAACAACAAACACGTAAACCACCTTTTCACCAACACATGGAGGGACCACACCTGATAGCTGCTCATTATATAAATGATTCATTAGTCACCTGTTGGAAAGCTGCATTCCTTAGCATTCGTTTCTATTAGTAATTGCGTATATAACTGCGTATACAAACTACCACTTTCAAAATAGCTCCACTTCCTTCCAGCATCTTTGATGCTTACATAATAGGTATGGGAAAGAAATCAGTCTATATTTCTTTTGAATTAAAGATCATCTTTTCAGAGTAAGAGCACAAAAGTCAAAAGATAAATAATTTTACATGGAGCAAAAATCTTTCCCAAGGGAGTGAGGGGTAAGAAAGTACTAAATCAATTTGCCATTGTTTTTATAAGTCAGCCACTGAGAATGAAATCACAGATGGCTGAAATTAATGGGAGTTTTGCCATTGACTTCAGCAGGCCAAAGATGTCATCCTCGGTATTTTACTATCCACAGAAGCCTGATGGCAGAATTAGTACAGCTTTATGAAGTGCAGCACAACATCATTCAATCCATCACAGTGAAGCCGATCAGATCATCGCTCAATCATTGTTCCCACTCACGTCTCTGGCAAGATTCATTGTTTTCCTTTCCCTTTCCCATCATAGAGCTGTTGGAGCCGGGAAAACCCTCAGCCGTGTTTGTCAGCAGTATTCCTTTATCCACTGTCAACATTAGGTTGTTATGGTGAAGGCGCAGATATAAAAAAAGAAGTTGAAACTTCAAATTCTGTCAATGGAAATGTGCGGAAAGCACAGAGCAGCCAACGTGGCTTTGCCAGAATATTGCCATCGAAATCATACAGCACTTACACATAATGACTTGGAATTAAGATCAAACAATACCATGATATAACTATTCATCCCGGGTAAACACATGGCCAGGTCTTTTATGTGCCACCTGTAGCGCAGGGTTACAATCTGTCTTTATTCTCAGGAATTTTAGAAAATATTGCACATCGAAGGGTGCTGATGTTGGATCTGTTCATTTAAGAGATTCGGTGCTTAAGCACAAAGAGTTAAGAGCACAGTGACTTCATTTCCTTGCTTTTACAGGTTCGTGTCTTTCAACTTCAATGTTATTTCAACAAAGTGCTTTGTGTTTATTACGGAGATATTCTGCTGCATTTCCCTTTTCTCAGTTCATGAAATTTTCAATATAACAAGAAAAAACAGCTCAAATTCCTATTTTGAAAAACATATTGCCATTTTTATTCAGCCTGTATTTTAATACAGCATCAATATTTAACTACTTCATTAAATGAAGTGTGACTTTTATAGTGAAAATGTCAGTCTTTGCAGTTCATTAAATTCATTTAAAGTATAGCTGCTTGATTTTTTTTTCCCGGAGGAATAAAGGACTATTAACTGAAGGCATAAACTTAACATTAGAATGTACTTTTTTCTTCAAATTAACATTCAAGATTTGTAACAGTCTTTACAAATTTAAGGGATTGTTTGTATGCTTTTACATTATCCTTATTTTTATAATAGATGTCATTTTTATAGCATATACAACTGTTTATCTCAGTTGGATGTGACCAGTGGGATGTCACAGACAGTATTAGCATATCACGTGTTATTATGAATCTGTAGAATTCTGCAAGTAGTATTAAAAATACATTATTTTGAACTGTGGCATCTGGAAAAATAAACTATTTATAATGTAAAATGTAACAACTCTTGGAATCCAACAGGGTTATGAGCACTGTTTTTCTGTTTCATAAAAAAAATTCTTTGATGAGTATCCTTTTTCCAGAAGGGTTTCTATTAACTAATACAAAAGAACACAGGGAAAGCATCATTTCCAGAAAAGGAGCACCATGTTTTTGCCAGATGTGAGAAATCCTGGTCCATATTCTCTAGGACTTCGGTGACTAATGTCTATAAAACTGCAAAAGCTAATTATTTCTTACTAGTAAATTGATGAGATTATAAAATACCTTAATAACAACAAAGAAGCTGCTTTGACTGAAAAGTGGTGATACTTACTTTTCCAATGACTACTCCTTTAAATGTTTGGAGTGGATCTCAATGACAGGGAAATGTTTGGGTTTGGAAGACAATCATGATTAGGCTGCTCTCTCACAGTAATGATCTGAATCGATGCCTTGATGATTCTCACACTTCCTATTCTCAGATTGCACTAAAGGGTCAATGCTCCATTTACTCCAATACAGATGGTGATTACAGGGAGGGGTTTGGCCATGAACATGTGACATCTTCAAGGGTTTCATTTTCACAACTATAATGTCCAGCCTCTGCAAATCAGATACTTTTCTAGCATCTTAAATGCAGAATCCAAAACACCCTACCACACGCAAACATTTAGGGTACACATTTTGGGTATCATTACATATCATGAAAATTTAGTTTGGAAGCAGGAGTTTTTAAAGTATCAAATTATCCAATCTGTGATTTTTAAAGTTCCTCACATTCCCCGTTCCTCTCACACATGAGCACTTCAACCTCCATCCAACCTCTACTGGCATCACACTAGAGAGGAAGAAGAACTGAAGAATGCAGTAATTAGTGCCCACTCACAAGTTTCCTTCAAGAGACATTCTTCCATGAATGTTGTGCACAGCAAACTTTTATTTTCTGGGACAACTACTTCACATCTCCAAATTTGTGCTAAACTACGGTGATTTCTTTTTCAAAAGCAACAGGGTTTACAGGAAATCCCGGTGTTTGAACTACCTTCCTCCGCATTAACTTTTTAAAAAGAGTACTCTAGAAAATAAAAATTGAATTATCATGTGACTATAATTCTGAAGAAATAAAGAAGAAATTCTACAATGTAATTATAGAAGCAACAGCCCAGTCACATATATAAAAAGCTAACAGGTACCAGTGACACACATTACAGACTGGACTTTGAAAGAAAAAGTCTCTACACACTGTTGTTTTCTACGGTTACATCTGCCAAACCAGCAATCCCTCCAGCGAGATCACATGAAACTAAACAAAAAACATTTATTTTAGGATGCCATGAGTTACCACACAACTCCAAAGGAAGGGGTATCCAGCAGCTCTATGAAACCCATACGCTCACACCAGCACACACACACACACACCCCGCAGGACTGGGATTCCCAGTCTAGTCCTTCACCTTGAGAGCAAACTCTTCACCAACAGACAGTAGAACACAAAACAAGAGCTTGGTTGCCCCCTGCATGGACCTTCCAGGTGAAGGGTGAAACAAAACCCCTCTTCCAGATCCGCGATTTTCTGAAACAGAACAGGGTGGATCAAATACTCTTTGTTCCCTGTTCACTTTGTGCAACCACAGGGTTGTTCAGGTTGGAGAGGACATCAGGGTATCTCCAACCCAACCTCTGCTCCAAGCACAAGCAATACTGAGCTCAAGAGCTGCTTGCTTGTGGCTGCTCTTCAGTCAGGTCTTTAAAACCATCAAAGATGGAGACATCCTTTTTGGGCATCTATTCCAACACCCCGGCCCACAGCTCTCAAACCCATACACCATGAAACGTTTTTGAAATAACAGGCCAAGGGTAAATTCACTGACATTGAGCTTCAGGGTTCTGTGATGCTAAGAGAGCAGCTCCCAGCCTCTTTTTTTCAAGTCCACTTTACACAAAAAAAGAAATATTTTTGCCTTTTTTTTTTTTTTTAATCCAGATAAAATACTTAATCACCAATCTGATGCATAAGCATAAACAAATAATATCCTATTGTTGGCGTTACGCAGCTGAAGCAGAAGAATCATTACTTCAGATACTTGAGGCTTTGACTCACACTTTTACATCAGCTTTAGTCACCTGCTTCAACTCCAGCAACAAATGAACCCACACTTCAAAAAAAGACAGAGCTAGAACATTCTTGAAAAAAAATATATATACTGGTTTTTGATCACACCTTAACTGCACCAAATTATCTACCTGTCCCAGGATATATTAAGAAATAGCAGCAATAAAACCTGACGACAGGAGTTTTGCACTCAAACTGCCTTATAAACCAAGCAGCAAATCCTCAAAGTACATTTCAGAGTCCAGTTAATTCCCATGCTGCAAATGCAAATAAACAGACCTCCAAAAATTAGGGTATTGCTGTTCAGGAAGAGCCATCCAATCCTCACGAACTCAAAACTAACACATATGTGTTATGGGATTTTTGATTGTTTGACTTTTTCTAGACTTCTGAAGTAGATCTACAGAATTCTTGAGTCTGAGACTCAAAACCACTGCAAACAATTGATCACTTCCAAAAAAAAAATTAGCCTTTAATACTACAAATGAGAGGTTGTCAAAAAGCTTTACGATTGACCAGGTCTTTGACTTGTCTTGCATGCCATTGTACCACATGGTTGGGCCATGTCTTTTATAAGCAATAACTAAACTCATTCCACTGCAGTTGAACAATTCTCAAGTTTGTTAACATACAATTTCTGCTCAGTGTTATCCCTTCAATGGAACTTTTCAAAGACAGTTTCAATTTTATATAGTCCAACCAGAGGACCATCTCAGGAAGGCACCAGATAATCTTTGTTTAAAAGGAACAAATGCCCCACTTATAATTTTCTATCATATAATAGGCCAGTAAAAGGAAATATGAAAAAAAAATATAAAAATCATACAAATTATTATAAAAAGCTAATAATAATCACAGAGGACAGTAGAAATATCCCCTTAGAGGTAGGTAAGAAATTATGTTATTTTTGTATGTTGGACCAAAAAACAGATACAAGTGAATATCACAGGATAAAGCATGAAGCATGTTTCATGGGAGTGCTGCATTCGCGAAAAATTTCTAATTTGCTTACAGATAATTGATACAAGAGCTCTTTTAGAACTGAATTTATTTTTAATCAATTTGCTGATCTAGTAAAGACAAGATAAGACAGGAGAATCCTTGCAACTCTAGCCAAAATATTTATTCCATCAGTATGGCTGCAAGCACGAATGTTCTATAAAATTATATAATGGTTTGGTTAAAATATATCCATCTGCTACCTAAATAGGATTATAAACTGGACTTTTCAAGGAAAAATTGAAAGAATGGAATTATGCCATTCCCACGTACCTTTGTTATTAACCAGTAATCCACAATTTAACTCTAATCCTCAATTTACTCTACTGTAATTTTACTTTTATCAAATTATTAAAAAAATTGGTACTGTCAACAGTCTTGCTTCAGTTTAAAACTGAAGAAGTTATGTTCTACAAAATACCAACTGTATGAGGGAACCAGGGTTTCTTGTTTCCCACAGAAACCAATCGGGCCAGGTGATGAGTAATTAGGTGTCCAGACTTGGGCTGGAGGAGAAGATCCACACAGAACCATGTAGCTGTAGTAGCTGCTCTCACTAGGCTGCAATATTTACACCAGTGCTGGCAGACGGCACTTTTTATACAAACAAGACTACGTACTCTGTCTTCACGGATTAAAGGCAAAATAAAGTTATTCACTACCATTATTTTCAATTTTTATGGCCTCCAGAGAAGTGAAACAGACTCTCATTGCCCAAGAACACAAACGGATACTACGATGGGCTGCACATTTTTGCAGGTGTTTCATACACCTCTCTGAAATGCTGCTTACTTCCATTGTCCAAATGTTTTTTGCAAAGTTCTCATGCAGATCCACAAGACCAAAATGTCTTATAAACTCGGAACCAAGGCAGCCACCGGTGAGCAGAGCACAGGGGTGAGGAGGGAAATGACTGATGCGCACTCACAAAACACCCACATCCATACAAACCATCTCACAACTGGCTGCCACGCTTCTACAGACTGTCACACTTCCAGATGTAGAATTTTCCATCGCCTCTTTCAGACACATCCAGGCCTTTCCCTCCCCAGCGCTGCCAAGGAAAAGCACGCTGTTTCTGAAGGAAGAACGAAGGAATCCCTCCATGTTCACAGGTACTAGGTGACTCCCCAGCATCTACAAAGCTCATCTGTAATAGTTCTCCACTACAAAATTAGACTTCAGACACGAATTTTCTTTACCAGCTGTTACGTGTAACTCCAAAATTGCTGTTGAGCCTTTAAGTAACTATCACATCTACGGCTGCCTTGTCCAAATCAGAGACTCAGCTGGGATCACAGAGCTCATAACGCAACTTCAATATCACGTTTAGGAACGCAAACATGAAGCCTGAAAGAATCACGTTAAACAGGATTAAAAGTACAATCAACCCTGTGGTCCCTGTTTCAGCCAAGCACAGCACACGATACTTAGAATAAAGTCCGAGCTGTACGAGTGGCCACTGCTCTCTGTCTCGTTGTTTGGGGACGGCTGCTCAGCTCCTCGGGAAGCCAAGGGCTTTCTCCTCATCCCCAGCTTAAGCTCATCGCCGGCATCTATGCAGCCCTGCTTGGAACAACACCGACTTCTCTCACCCTGCTGTTCCCAGTATTACTGTTAAAGCAGAGATACTTCAGATCTCTTATGTCTTCTTAAGAAAAATCAATTCTTCAACTGTAAGGTACTTATTTAAACAAAAAAAACATCTTTGCTGCCAGACCTGCAATTTTATGTGTCAGTTCTTTCACACTTGGGAGATGAAGATTATCTAGACCGTCCCAACTTGAAGCAGCTGAACGCAACATTTTGCTTCACTTTCATTTGATATCTAGGCTGGAGAAAACATAATAATGCTTCATTTATTTAGTAAAAGTGCAGACAAAACCAATTGCCGACCATTCTTCTGATTTCCAGTGAGGCAGATGTGTTGCTCCTGGGAAGGATGCAAGGCCAGGATGAACTGGTACTTTTCAGCAGTCAGGGAAATGCTCACCAGCATCACAGCCTGTCCCCACGTAACATATTATCAGTACCGATTCCTTTGTTTTGTCAGCAGGTATAAAGAAGTGGCGTTATCCTTTTAGGAAATGAACGGTTCAGTGCTCAAGAAACTACTGCTTCAAAATACATCCTCCCAGCTGAATTTTTTCCAGCAAGTTTATGAAGCTCAATTCAAAAGCAGAAACATCTCTATTCTTCAAAGAGGGTATATTCCTATGTGCAAGAGCAGGATTGCACCCATTTCTTTTGAATCCATAGAAGATTTCAGAGCGTAAAGATGAGAAAGAAAAAGTTGAGCATGTCTTAAATCAGTTCTTGCATGAAGTTCAGTTTGTTTGTCGCATCGATTGTTTTCTTGAAGATAAACATAAATCATCTTCACAGGGAAAACTTCAGTAGTTGGGATCAATAAAGCAACGGGCTTTGCTCTAGCAAACATACTGAGATTCATCATCTAAAATCTTGTTATTTCTTATTTCTACATTCAAAGACCCCTGGCAACTTGAGTTTCAGAAAAAGGATGCAGAGAGGAGCTCCTTTGCTTGGGTGCCATAAGCCGACCGAGTGGAGAAGCAAAGATGAACCTATCTCTTTCTTTCAGCAACAGAGAACCAAAGATCAGTTCTCCAAAACCTATGGGCAATCTTTAAATGTGAATAACATATCTTTTCGCCCTCCTCTCCCCCAAACAACAACAACAAAAAAATCAAACAAATAAAAAACTACCCAAAAAAAATTCCCTGACCCACCACACATCAACACTCAGCCCTGCAGGGAGTTTAGGAATCCAGGCAGACTGAAAATACTTGATCCTAGAGCTGTAAATGTTTGGCAGTGTTCCCTGGCCACTATCTCCTCTTTCTCACCGAGGTGTTTCGCAACCACTTCTCTGTTCCTTTTTCTAAATCAAGAAATGGCCATTTCCTTTGGCAGCAGAGAATACTATGACTGCTTCCCACCGCAACACTGGGGAAGATGAATTAAAACAGCAAGACTCAACAAAATAAGAATAAATGGAAAACTGCAGTTCAAAAGAAGTAGGAGATTAAAGATTTCTCACTGTCAAAACTCTGTGCCAGATCCGTGGTGCATTGCTTGTGCTCACTGTAGCTGCAAAGTATCAATCTGAGTTCATGATTCTGAAGGACCAGAATTGATTTTCCTCCATGGAAATTGTTCCTTCTTTTTTTTTACTTTCACATTTATTTTAAAAGAAAAAGGTTACATCTGGGTGGCAGAAAGCAAGGTGAATAAATGAAACTCAGAAGATCTACAAACACTTTATATAATCTAAAATTATATGGATACCTATTATCCTTTCATGTGCATTTTAAATACTGGCTCTATTGATGCCATGATATTTTAATGGAGTTTATCATCCTTTTTAAGTCACAGAAACATTGAGAATGAGGCATAACAAGATAATGTTCACCTGTTGTTAGTCATAATATGAATCAAGCTCTTCATTGTCACTGTCTCACTTATGCCTCATGAGGGAATAAACTTAAGAACTTTTATTTAGAAATAATTCTGCAGAAACACACAAATAACATGCAATATGATGCCAAGAGAGTTATAGTGGACTACAGTTAATTAGCAATCCAGAAGTTACAATGATAAGGAGCCCTATGATCTCCAAAGAAGACATACATATGCTGATGTCTGTGTCCTATATAGCAGCAAATCACCTCTCCCCACATTTTCCTAGCAGTGGCACATTGTTACAATTGGTTCAGACCAACACAAATTATCTGCGTTTTAGAAACATGTAACTGTACAAGAGTCAGTTTTGACTCAACATTCATTAGTGATATGCTACTAATAACAGCGGCCAATTTTTCTTTACAAAAACCAACACAATGCTCAAAAAAAAAAAAAAAACCAAACCAAAACTTCAATACATTATCAAGTGAAGAATTGGGATTATTTTCTGTTATGTAAACTCTCTACCAGACTATTAACAAAAGGGCAAATTCTGTGACCTTCCTTGAAAAACTGCTATTTCCTAGAGACAAGAATACAGGCAGAGAGGCAGCAGACTTGTATGATATGTTATCGCCAGCAATATATTTGTGCTGATAGAAGTCAAAGCCAATCTTTGCCATCCTTACTCAAACCCTTTCCAACAGAGTCGACAGAAAAAGGCTGCTATCCTATCACAAGTTGTTTGCCGACTAAATTTAGAAAAACAGTTTGCTCCTTAAACTGGGAAAGCTGCAGTTGCACATTGAGGCAAAATAAACATAGAAGCTTGCAATATGATCTTATAGCTGGGTTTTTGAGAAGAATCACAGGTAGAAGAGCAAGACTGATCTCTAAGCTGTGCCCTGAACATACCACAAATCTGTGTATGCAAAATACCAAAGTACTCCTGGTTTGCCTACTTGAGTGGGTATTTAATGAGTAAAACTACTATGTTTTCCTTTCATATGATCTTTGATTAATCTCTCCGAGTTCTATTTAGCCCTAGATTATACAGCCTGCCTTTCACCTTGTTCAGTCAAAGCTGCACATCAACTGAAATTGCGTCCCAGCTGTTGGTGGCTCCAAGAACTTCAGGTTTTTGCTTTGTGCCACTGATGCACGCCTCTGATTCAAACATCGCTTTTAAAATACAACAGTAAGACAAGCATCAGCACGGAAAAATGCACTTATGTATGGCTTGTCAAATCCTCCAGACAACCATTGGGTATTTTCAACGAGCCATATAGCACCCTATGCATCTTACAAACGTCACCCAAGATCCCAACACAAAGCCAGTATCTTAAATAAAAGTCCTAGGCAAAGGTATGAGAACAAAAACATGGGGAACTTTAAGTAGGTTTTAAAAGTCTCAGAACAAAAGGACAGCAGAAGCATCTGTTAAATCCCTTTATTTAATAATACCTTGCGCTTGTAAATTATTTGGCGGGACAAAACAAATTAATAGCAAATACTTCTTTTTGTTTTTTGACATACACTTACTGGACACTCTCAGAAAACTACAAACAGAAAGTTAAGTAAATATAAACATATTATTTACTTCAATGATTACTTTCTAGTGCAAATCTAAATTAAGCTCTTGTGCATACACCCCACAATGTATTAACATTTGTGGTATGTCCAGTGTACAGTCTAGAGATCTGGTCTTCTTTTTACTTACATGTATAAAGTAGGGGGTTTTTTTATTATTATTACTTTGAATGTAAGGTTAATGTATTTCAAACCATACCAAGCAAAACAATAGGAGGAAAATGAACCATGTTGGGTTGTGGTGGGAAATCACAACTATCAAGTTTTCCATTACAACAAATCAATAACGTGATATCCCCGTATTTACCTGACCGCCTATTATTATCAACATTTCATCCACATACGAACCAAGAACCCACAAAAGGAACAGTATTAACCTACCAAAGCAAACAAAATGACTATTTTCCCATGCCTAATCAAATTCTTATTAAAGAAAGCAAATTGCTTAAAAATAGAGGACGGCTATCAGTAAAACAGTTTACTGATAAAAGTACAGTTTAACAAAAGTACTTTTATTAATAACAAAGTAATACTGAAGCACAGTATCCTAAAACATTCAAAATTCAACTATTTGTATAAGCCATACGACTATAAAGAGAGAAGCATAAAAAGAACAGCAGATAAATATGATCTGCTCTGAAAATAAGCTACTCCACCATGCAGCAATTGATTTTTGCATGGTCTTAACACAATTTTTCATATCAAAATTAGACAGTTAATCAATATTGAGGTGTTTAAACATGTCCTGAACCTACAAATCTTTATATAATTCAGCAAATTTAAATATAGGAGTTGTCCCATTGGGATAGAAAGGATGATTGATACAGCTCAGGTTGTTTCCATGCATGGGTTCTTTGGGAAAAGAAAAAGAAAAAAATCAAAACATAAAACCCACACAACTAACACTTTATTAATTTACATATCTAAAACTATGTAGTTTGTAGGTCCCTATCTAATTTCTCTCATATTAAGTGCTAATAGAATAAACTATATCTACTCTGAGTCCTAAACACAGAAGAGTTTCTTTTGAAACATTTTCTGAAGCAAACCAAATGGAGGGATGAAGACAACTCATTTCAAGTGACCAAAGACATCTGCATTTAGCCTTCATTTCCAACATATCCTTCCATACTGGTAACTTTACATACTTGCAGCCTTTTGTTAGGTTGCCCTGTTGATCAGAACTCTTGAGAATATTAAATATAGAGAAAAGAAAATCTAAGTAAATGTGTCTGTTCAAGCAATATTCTGTTTTAACATAATGATTTTACATGATCATCAATTAGATGCTTTGCAAGGCAGATGAGGAGAGTGAGAAGATGCCCATGCTACTGCCCCTGCAGCTCTCACCTCGGCCAGCAGCAGATAAGGTCATGCCAACAATAACAAAAAGATAATAATCTTTAAAAAGCAGAAGACAAACAGATCCCACACTCCAGAGGTTGCCAGTCCAAATCCTGGCTCTTCATCCCAACGCATCCTTCATTTTTAACTTCACTATGTCACAACCCGCTCTGTTCTAGAAGATTTAGTCTTAGCTCTCACAAGCCTCTAACCAGAAATGATAATAAATGGTCGTAGTGACCTAGGCAGTAAGAAGGGCTATAACTTTACAACAGCAAAAGTAAAACATTGAATTTATAACAGTTTCTCCCATGAAATGCACAGGGCTGGCCTAATCTAATGTCATCTAAGTAAGCGAAAGATGCCCACACTGAATCAGTCTCCAATGAGCATGAGCAAAGCTGAGATACATGTGCCGGGCGAAAAATAAAACAGATTTCTATCCATGATTTTTTAATTTTTTTTTTTTTGTTTAATCAAGCTTAAAGGGATATTAAGGGTCACTTTCAACTTGCAGTTTTTGAGAACAGCCTGCTTTTCTTTTCCCTCTTCATACCTATCCTGGGCTTTTCTACAGAACAGGGGTTGCTGGGCAAACTGGCCGTGCAGGAGTACACAGAGAACGCTGATGCCAACAGCTGGCACATGAACTATACAAACAAACCGAAAACTAGATGACGTGTTTGTTTAAAACATTTTTCATTTTCAATAGTAAACTAACATTGTCTACTTTCAGTAGCACACACACCTTCTCCAACAGAACTGGGTCTGCAGCACTGGTCAATCATCTCTCCAGCACTCTGCTTGTAAGCCTCAGTTATTTTTAATGTGATGAAAATAGCATTGTCAGCCTGTCTGCCCATTACCATGAAGTGTCTGAAAAAGTTCATGAAAACATCTGTTTGGATACCCGAGGTAACTGTGGCAGAAGCAGCTGTATAACAGTCTGTCTTTTTGGTTTTGCTAGTTCTGCAGCCCCATAACGCCTGTATTTTTCAATATTTTGTTCCAGGTACAGAGAGAATACACTCAAAACAGAATTTGGATTGGTTTGACAGGTGCTAACATGCAGTGGAAAGGATATGAAACAGAAATCTTGTAACGAAAATAAATAATGAATAACGCGGCAGCAAGCATGATCTCATCAAAGTCTTCATCTGAGCGGAGCACGGTGGCAAAGACCAGAAGGCTCTTGTGTGACATTGTTATCTAAAGTCCTGATTAGATTTTCACCTCAGAGTTCTCAATTTTGGTAGCAATCATCGCAAAGATACTATGGTGACTGGCACTCTATAAATACATCACACAGACAGGTAACAGCATAGAAGACGGCGATGAGATAAGGGTTTGAAGCATTTGAAAATTCAACCCTGCCATTAGGTCTGTGTAGCAGCACTCAATTTTACAGCAGCAGCAACGTGATTACAGATAAAAAGGTAAGATTAGTGCTGTACAAATTCTTCTCCTCTTAAATTAGATTATCATCATCCGATAGCATTAGTTAGCTTTTTAGGGAGTGTCAGAATTCAACAAATACATAGGCACGTATTAACGGTAAATTTAATAAAAGCCTGCAGCACAACCCAAAGGTCACAGTTGGACTGGCCCTGCCTTGCGAGACTCCACACAAAACTGCAACAAATGACTCACACAACTCACAGCCGACGCAAGCTACTCTCATCTCAAGTATCTGCCAAAGACTATAAGCTGTTATTTCCTGTGTTTCTATTTTAGATCTTATTAGAAATTCATAATAATTCATTATAGGGTTGGGCTGGCCTCAGTACCTCTGCACGCAGCGCCATGTTGGATGCAGGCGATGCTGTGGGAGTGAGTCTCTTGCCATCCCAGTGGATTTAGTCCGTATTTTCTCCCTCTAGAGCCAGATGTGTGAGTGGGTGTCCATGCCCATGGCATGCACATATCACAGGTGTAATTGCTACAAATTATTGCTTTTTTAAAACACACCCACTAGTCATTTCCACTCATAGTACCTGAGGTTACCTCTAAGCATTAAACTCCGACTCTTCATATATAACCGTATATTATTACAAGTATCTTGCTAATACAATTGTAACCCCTTGTAACGACAATATCTTAAAAATATTTTTAAAAGTCAACTTCTACTAAGTATACTTTGTGTATGACCAACTCTTCTTTATGTCTTGATAACAAACAATACATTCAGTATAGGAGCTGCATTATCTGAGCAACAGAAAAATTGTAAACTGCACAACTCCATTAGCATCAGCATCATATGAGCTCGTTCTGAGCAACACAGGCTCTTGCACAGTTGCTGCCTTTGACATACAGGGGTTTCCTCTTCAAGTACATCACGAAACCTGGGGGCTGATTGTCCCTGAAAAACACCCCAATGCAAGCCATGCAGACAATACAAACTATAATTTGTCTTCTTATGGTGTGGACATACTCATCTGATCATTGCACTTCTTATTTCAAGCACTGGGAATCACATGTCCAACATTTTTAGGGCTGGATTGGACAGTCAAGTATTTGGAGAACTTTTTTGCTCCCCAGCAGTAGTAACCTCCATAGTCCTGAGGTTTTGAGATACCAGAGAATAGGGAGGTATGTTCTAGGAATGTGATTCAGCATGCTTGCCATGTAGGCCAGAAGATCAATGGGAAATGCTGAGGATAACATGGCATTTACTGAGTTGATATTGCAACATAAAGATCCCAATCCCTTCCTTAAATTGCCTCCAGCAAGACCCCTATTTGTGTCTCTGCTTACGCATCTCTGCTCTCTACTCTGTGGGAGTCCTTGGTGCCTCCTGGCACTGTCCCATCACCTGGGGCCACCTCGGTCATGGTCGGACTGCAGGTGACCAGAGCAAACATCAGCTTCCAGGCACCAGGGACTCACCAGAGCGGAGCCCACATGTAAACCTGCATCTGTGCAGATATGCAGGGCAGATGAGGAGTGAGCATAGAGCTTCCCACCTTCACAGCACACACGTACCCATTGTCTCTCACCATTTGCCAGACGAAAGAAAACCCTATGCATATACAGCCACGCTACATTTGCAAGAGTAATTTTCAATCGTTTGCATAACTGTAATCCATTTTTTCCCAACAACATACACTAATAGGTGTGACTTATAGCCCCAGTCCAGCGTGCTGCTAAACTACTGCTGTCTTTGCTTTACCTCTGGAAGAACAAGATAACCTTCTTGAGTTTCCTTTGTAAAATGCAAAATACTTCAGCCAAAACCATCAAGCTCTGACATTCACATATGTATGCTAGTGCCTAAATTAAGGTATGGATGTTTGAAATTTGTATCCTTCAAGGACAATCTGTGCAGAAGAGATAAACATTATAAAATGTAGGCAGCTAAGTAATGAAGTAAGGATTCTAGAATTTAATATAATGATAACTCAAGCACTGAGCTGTACGTGTTTAGGTTTGGGGGCTTTCTTTTCCCTTTTCCAAATTGCTTTGTAAGAATTTTGGTTCCTTTAATAAAAAAGGTATATGCTAAGAAGAACAGTAATTGCCTAAATATTTTGAATACAAGACATATAATTCACTCAATAAGTGAAAAAGTTTGTTTAGAAAAACTACTCAAGTACAGCAAACGTCCAAAATCATTCTCTAACTGCAGAACCATAAAAGGGCTCAAAACAGAAGCAGAATGTTTTACAACAGCTGGTCTCTTTCAAATTTCTGTAATTTTTATAGCTATTTTTTGGTTAATATTTTACAGTACATCATTTCTTCTAGAAACGGGCAGACCGTGATTCCACTGGTGCAGCTCCATGGAGCAGAGGTGGGTCGCTGTTAACCCAAAACACCAGCAGCCACACATGCAGGGTCAAGTCATGTACTCTCACACCAGCCCTGAAAACTTATCAAATATGGCCCCCATCCAGCAAAGCACTTAAGCACATGCTTTACTTTAAACATGTAAGTAATCCTATTAGACTAAATGAGATTCAGCATAAACCACTGGGCTGAATCTCAGAATACCTTGGTTGTGGCCCTGATTATGTCAGTGACCGACCATGTAACCTTGGACAAATCACTGTATTTCTGTGTCTTTATTTCCTCTTTTGCCCTTTACGCATGTTGACCATGTTGCACACCTCAACAAAAAATAATCCCCATCTGGAATCTTCTAGAAACTGCTCTGCTACAAATAATGCCAGGGATGCTTTTGTACTTCAGTCCCTTTCCAAACACCTGTCATATACTCAAAACTAATGTCACCCTAAAAAAACCCAAGATAACATCCCTTATCCTCAAGTCTACTTATGCAGTGTTGACAACCAGTTTCAAAAGCACGGTGTTGCTCTTAAAAAGCAGCTGTGGAGAGGGAATCCAGCTGGAGGGTACCTGTGGGTGTCCCCTCCCCATGGGGACACACGAGACCCCGAGTCCTGCTTTGGGGGTTTGGGGGACGTTCTGCCACATTTCTGCCAATGCTGCACCCACAAAAGGGAAAAACTGCACAGTTCTGGGTAAAGGTGTTTAAAGTATCCAGGTGGCAGCCAGCCTTGTCTCGCAGGGTGCAATGCACTTACACAAAAAGGATTTCTGTTCAAAATATTTAGACACTGCAATACAAGATAGTTTTCTCCAGGTAAGCCATATGCCATCGACTCTACGTCTTAATGATCCTGAGAATATCTTCACGTAAATAATCCTGCTTTTGCACGTATGTGCAACCACGCAATGTGTTTACTCTTGCCATCGCAGCTCCTGCTTCCTGGCAGTTGTCACAGGCAATGTCACTGTCACAAGGAGAATACGGATTCAGCTCCTAACAATGAGGCAGGCACGGATGAGTGGGCAAGATACTCAAATGAGTTTCAGAAAGACTTGAGGTGAAATACTGTCCCCAGTGAAATCAATAACAGTTCTCCCATTTACTTCAGCAGAGTAAATATTTCAACTCCTTTTTTCTGTGCCTCCTGGTCATCTCAGTGCCTAGCAGAGTAATCATTTACTTTCCTTAGGAACACAGGGAAAAGGACAGAACGGATGGAAAGCGAGGGAAGATTTCAAGATAAATCTGCTCTTTTTTTCGGAATAATTAAAAAACCAACCAAACAAAACCCCATCAAAATAACTTACAACGATTCCTATCGTTACAGACTTATAAACAATGCAGAAAATGGGATTACATTAATGCAGTTAAGATCCTCCTTTCTAGGAACTCATTCACAAATTCCTCTCCTGTCCTTGAAACACCTGTACACCGCATTGCTGCTTTCCCAGCTGAGCCCAAGGAGAGCTCACAGCAACACAGCCTGGCACGTGTCAGCCTGCTCTGCATCGGCTCCTTTGCATACAAAGATACCTCTTACAAGACACACGCAGCATAAGCTCTACTCTCTTAATTAAAATATTTTCTGCTGCACATTGGAAGCCCGGCCTACAAGATACTTGCCAAAATTATGCTCAGAAGCACAGCAACCGAAATGCGTTTTTGGATAGGTCAAAAGTTAGTTACTTTGGAGTTTTTCTGAATGTGTGCTCTGTTCTCATTGTACGATGAAGGGAAATGCAGTCAAAAGGTTATATATAACTGTGCATTTGCAGCAACTTCATGGACACAATAAACTACTGTTTTTCAAAAGCCATTCCAGATCTTGGACTTAATAAATAAATAAAAAAGAACCTGTACAGTAACCTGTAACAGAACCTGAAAAAATGCACATCACGCAATAAAGTTACTGAAAAAGTGAAATTTACAGTAAGCATGCTGTCTGTCAGCAAGCATTGGAGTTTCCAAAATTAGTTGGCATATCAGACAGCAGTGAACATTTACTACGCACTTTAGTGCTCCTGAAGTCCTTAGCAGCGTTCAAAGTTCAGGTTGACGTTTCATCTTTAATTCATGCTCCCGTGTCTTTCTCTATTAACTCCTAACAAAGCGGCAGGCTGAGAGCCCCGGCGCAGGGAGCATGCGCGGGACGGGGCTGTGCACGATCCAGGGAACCAACGCTGCTCCGCATCTCCAGCCAAAGTCCATCGCTGCCTCTCAACAAGGAGGCAGCCACCGCATCGGCACTGACAGACTTGAACATCGCAGCAGCTGAGATGGAGATTATCGTAAAGCGCAACAGAAAAATACGCTCGGGAGATCTACTTAGGAGGAATTTCTCTAGGAGAAACTTTTCTTCAGCTACTGAACCTCCTTACTTAAGCCCATGTTATTTCTCCCTCTTTGTATTCCATCAAACTTTATCTACTCATTTGGAAAGGATTCTAAAAATAACGCAGGTTTTAATGTAAGGTTAGACTTTGTGCAGCACCCTTCTTTTCCCCAGCATCTCATACAGTGCCTCACAAAAGGCCCCAGAGGTTGGACAAACATAGCACCAGGAAAAACACAGTGTGAAAGGGATCTTTATGTGCATGTGTGAGGGCCCAGTGCTAATAGCTCAATGTGCTATTGACACATCACAGTGCAAACAGCTAAGTCTTTTTCAAAATAGCATGAGTCACAGTGTCATTCTTAACTTTGCCTTTCCCAGATTTCGGTAATTTGTGAAACAAATCATCCCTGTATTATTAAAACATATTTTTTGTAAATTAAGGTAGCCACTGGAAAATGACTATTGCTTCTGACTGTAACGTTTACTCCGTAAACTACACACGCCGCAGAGAACGTGTGAATAGATGGAAGTGATACTGCAACTTCTCTGACAAGCCTTGTCAAACCAAAGCGGTTATCTTCCCGTGCTAACAGCTGATGTACTTTTAGATAACCCTCCTGTTTGGTACAGCCCTTCAGAGTTAGAGACTGGCCGTAACAGAGCCGGAATCATCCGAAAGAGCAGAGCGGAGGGATGCGCCCCGTCCCCTCCCTCACAGGAACGCCCGAGCTCCATCAGGGCTCTGCCCGACCCGCCGGGGCAGCCGCAGCCGCCCCAGCCCGCGGAAGAAGTTCCGCAGGTCCCGGCCCGAGCCGCGCAGGGTGCGCGCTGCGCAAAACGCCTTCTGTTCCCGGGCCCCGGGGAGAGGGACTCGCACCCCGAAGTTACTCGCGGGTCTGTTGGGGTTTCGTACGGAGCGGCGGGCCGAGGCTGCGGCCTGGCGGGCGGGTCCCCCCGGGGCGAGCCCCGGCAGCAGGACGGAGGCGACGCGGAGCCCCCGGTCCGGTCGCTCCGCTGCTCCCGGGCCCGCGGGCGCTCGCCGCCTCCTGCTCCCCGGGGACGGGCGCCCCTCGGGCATCCCCCAGCCCCGAGCCTCCCCGCCCCGACGGAGCCCAAAGTCCGGCTCTCGGGGAGCCGGTCCCGGCAGCAGCACGAGGAATTAACACACGCGAGAATAATCACCTTGTTGTAGTTGTAGTAACCCAAACACTGGGCAAAGTCCAGGTTGGAGGGGTCTCCGGGAAGCGAGCTGCCCGCCGCAGCCGGGTAAAATCTTACATCCATGCCGGTGCTTTGGTCCAAGAAGTGCACTTGGAGAGACGGCCGGGAGGTTTAATAGATCCACCTTCAGGTGCCTTCCCCGGGGCTGGGGCGCGGGCAAACCGCCGAGGGAGCGGAGCTGCGGGGCGCCGAGCCTTCCCGGGGAGCGGGGACGAAAGGAGGCGGCGGGGGACAGCGAGAAAAGAGGCGGCGGAAAAGTGCAGGTAAACAAGGAGGAGAGGAAAGGAGAGGAGAGGTGGGCGGCGGAGCCCAGGTGGGTGCCCGTCCGCCTCGGCGGGAGGAGGGGAGGGTAGGAGGGAGGGCAGGAGCGAGGGAGGGAGGGCTGTTGTTTTTTAAAAGCTCAGTGCCAAGCCACGGGCTTTGCCTCCGCATTCAGGAGCAGCTGCTGTACACAAAGGAGCCACGCGCCCGGCGCGGACGGACGGACCGAGCGCCGCAGCCTTGCCCGACAAAGGCGGGGAGGGGGGGGGGGACCGTCACCGCCGCCCGCCCGCGGGGCCGGGGGGAGCGGGCCCGGCGCTGTCACACCGCCCCGCGGCTGCCGGCGAGGGGGCGGCTGCCCCGCAGCTGGTGCAACAGGGCCAAGTGCCGAAAGAGCCGGCGCCGCGCTGGCAGCGCTCCCCGGGAGGAGCGGCCGGGCCCGCGCCCCTCCCCGCCCCGCCCGCCGCCCGCCCGCTGCCGCCCCCGCTGGCCGGGCCGGGAGCTGGTCCTGGCCATGGGCGTCCACCTTCCCGGAGGGTTCCAGGTGAGTAACTTGCAGCGGTGTTTTGGCTTTGGTCACGCACTTTAGTGATGGGCGCCGCTGCCGGGCTGCGGGAGGTTGGGGGCAGGAGAAAGGAGATTTTTCTAAGGTACTATCAAAAGCGGGACTTGAAAACGCAGTAGCTTGTCTCCCCCCCAAACCTTCTTAAACTCTCAAAGTGACCGACTGCTGATTCAAAGCAATCTGCTAACTGTCCGTGTTTGTTTAGTCATAGGTGCTGCACAGCTGGATCTGCTACCCTGCAACATGGAGCTTTCCTGACCCAAAACCTTGCTCCAGAACTTTTGGAGCAAATGCCAAAGCAGTACAAAAGCCATTTAACCTCATGACTTGTGCCCTGCAGACAAGGCAAGAAGGACAAAAATGTGCCCTTGACTCAAGGCCTCTATGACAGGGAGAGAATTGCCCCTCAGGTCTCGGGCTGAGTCCTGTGCAGTTATAACACAACTGGAAATACACCCCAGACTGTCTGCAGCTTCATTTGACAGCAAAACAGCAATGACAACACAAGTATACAAGGTTTAACTGTACAAGAGCAGCAAGACCTCTCTCTGTTCTGGCTGCTGAAGACAGATCTGGGCCTGTGCTGCAGTCCCGCTCTGACTGAAGCCTAAATCCTTCGAAGCTTACTGCCCCACACTCACGTCCAGGCATGATTTTGCACTCTCTACATAGGTTGGGAGCAAACCCTGAGACAGTCAATAGCTACAACATGTAGAAGGGGAACATCTTCCCAACTCCATTCACAAAAATCCTGTTTTCAATATCCATGGTGGCACAAGTAGCTTCTGCTGGCACAGGAGACACCAGATCACCCTTATTCCAGGTACTGATCCTGAGGTGTCACAGTCTGAAGCAAAGCAGGATCTCTAAAGTGACCTTTTCCACTAACAGCAGAATTAAATATAGCACAGATATACATTGGTATTTGCATCAAGTATTTAGAATTTAACTTTCTAGAAAGACATATACGAACTGATAAATGCCTCAGTAGAAAACAAGCGTATTATATAAAACACCTAATCCAATTTCATACTCATTTTGTCAACCGTTCTTAACCAAAGGGAAAAAACCTGCAAAATGTGCTCTGTTGCTAAAAGGGAAATGGTTGAGGGACATGCAGCACAGAGTGTTCACACAAGCACACCCCATACCTGCGGCAGAAATTCTTTATGCTCCTCAGAGAAACAAACTGATCAGAAATAAGAAGACATTGAATCTGTTTCAGAATGCGATGTAGCATTAGAGCAGTGACGGAAAACCAGTGGCATATAGGCACAGCAAACTAATTTAAACTGAGGTTAATAAAGTAATACCTGCTTTGTTTTATTCTCTGGGTGACAGACATTGCTGTAAACCCCACACGTTACAATGGGCAGATTCTCAGGCACAGGAACATTGGCACCAAGTTCTGAGGTGCTCTGCTATATAAACATGGGTATTTCCAGATTGCCTCACTCCGATTCCATACACTTCGGTCAAAATCTGAAAGCAGATTCCTAATGAATTCAGAGAGAAATTGCTTCAGTGAGGAATGAGCAGCAAATGCTTCCAGGTTAAGATTTGTCATGTTGCAAGGAGCCTCTGAAAGGCTACGAAACACCTCGGGTGCTGCGGGATTCCTGGGTGGGTGGCGAGGGGTGGGAATGGGTGCTGGGGTGGGCAGAGGTCTTGAGTTTGGAAAAGAAGCAAATAATGGTGATGTAAATAATGATATTAAGTATTCTGATGGAATGTACTGTTTCCAACAAAGTTTCTTGAGAAAATAAAAGAACAAGCTCAATAGGAAACCCCTAAAATATGCTATCTTGACATCACTGGTGCAGGAAGTTAGTATAAAATTGAAATACAGTCAGAATTTTAAAAAATTAAATTCCAGCTATACAAAACACTTATCCCCAAAGTATTATTTGGTGAACAGCTTTGAAATACTGCCTATTTATACAATTATGAAACTAAAATATTGAAATTTCATTATATTTCCAACCAAAATATTTCCAGTTCTGACTGTAATCTAGTTTGGGTACCTCTACTGAGTGTTCAAATTAGGTCTTTTGCAGAACTAATAAGACTGCAGTGAAATTAACGAGTGATTTAAAGAAAAACAGAAGAGAAACTGGGATATATATGCTAACTTGTTTATCTTTCTAGACAAAATATTGGGTTTTATGTGATATTGTGCCAGAGAGAATTTTTCAAACAAATTAGTCAAGTGTTCGTTTTCCTTTCTCAACACCTCTTCAATGTAGTTTATTGAATGAGTAGACCTGAGTAATCTCTGCTACACATTAAATCCATATACTTGACATCAAATCTGTTTGTTAGTAACAATGCATTCATCTCATGAGTACATTAAAGATGGAATTTGAGCCAAAGAATGTATATGTTTCTGTACATATCACTTGAAAGGAATCCAACAAATTCTTCTCTCAAGCTATTCTCTTCAAGGTCTTTCAGTAAAACTATGGGTTTGCAATTCTACTTATAATTTTTTTTTCTTTCAGAGCAGTTGGAAGTATGAAGTAGTTGCAATTTTTGAGTATTTCCTTCTTTTCTGCTGGTTTAGCAAAAATAAGCATCTACCTACAGTCAGTGGAGTACTCCAGCAGTTTCCCTACTCCTGGGTAACTTTGATTTCGAATAAACTTTTTGAAAAGCGCTGTTGCATAAAGATTTGAATGTATGCCTGCTGATGCCAACAATTATGATTCAGTAACACACAAACTGTGACTTTGTTCCATCTTCAGCTATACTTTCTTCTGACTCATCATCACAATTCAATTTTAAAAGCCATTAAGAACAACTCAAACTGCTTTTCTGATGTAAGAGCAGAAATTGTCTTGAAGTGAATCAGTCACATACAAACTCAAAGCCGTGGATGCACAAATCCTCACTGCTGCCCAAAGCCTTTCAGCTTGCACGTGCTAATGTCCAGGCCTAGCTGATTGCCACACAAGCCTGGCAAGTCCTTTTCTTTGCACCAGGACATAGCAAGCATATGTGTTTAATGGTTATGGTTTATTTGCTTTGTATTTAGCTGGGAGCTACAGCCCCTGCAAACTACTTTACAAACCCTTTGCCAGTCTCTGGGTCTGAACATGGACACAGTACCAGTAACATTTTCCTTCTTTTTACTGTACAGAAGTCAAAGGCACTGGGGGGATATTTACTCCAAATAAATAGAAGAGGCAAGAAGAAACCTCAGAGAGAAGAGCAGACACACCAGCTCCCCAACATCCAAATGCTGAGATGGCCAGCCAAGTCCTGCACAAGTTCTGCAGCTCCACCAGCAGGAAAACGAGGGAGAAGGGGTGGAACGGGACTCTTCGCTCCAGTTTCACTAGGCAGAATCAACATTTTAAAAGACCTGATTTTTGTTTTCCCACATCTGTTGGCTCCTATAAGAACCAAGATGAACAAGAGGAGATGTCAAAGTACAACATCCCCAATGTCACCTGTTAAGGAACGGTGTCTGAGCACCTTCCCTCCCCCCAGAGCACATGTGGAGGTTGAAAGGGCACAAAACAAAAAGCATGGAATGCAGGAGGAGAAAAGGAAGACAGAGCACCAACCAGGTCTGGTTTAGAAAATAACCTAAAGCCTCATAGAATCAATAGGAAGTCCCTTTAATTGATTGCAATGGGCTTTGAATTAGACCTATATTCTACTGATCCAGTACAGCTGCTGAGAATCAATAATATTTTGACTTACCCCTCAAAGCAACAACTACACTGGTAACTTTTGGCTAAGAAAAAGTACAATTAACAGCATATTAATTCATTAGAGTTTATCTCACTGAAGTCCTCTTCTAATGAGATTGTAGAGTCAGCTGGCATTTATAAGTGATCATGCAGGCATGAATGTCCTATATAATGAGGCAGGAAAGAAAAAACTTTTGTTCTTAGCATTAATTCAGATCAAATATTCATTGATATCTACATTTCTCAGCAAGTATCTCAAGCAGAGATCAATAAACACTTATTAGTCACTGACCATGTTTCCTGCAGTAAAGGAGGGAATGGCAGCCAGCAAACGGGAGCAGCCAAATAACCGGGGGAGCCGGCGGCTGGTGCTTGTCTGCCAGATGATCACGGACCTTCACTTTGTCTCGGTTGCTGCATCTAGAAAACTACAGATCAAAGGATTTTTAAAGATATATTTTTAATAGTCGTTCCTTAAAAATAAAAATCATACTTGCATTTAAAGTGCAAGTATGGGGTGTTGCAGGGGGGGCGGGGCGGAAATAACAACTCTAAGTTTTTGGCTTGTGAAAATTCTACTTCTTTCAGGCCCAAATCAGGAAAATATACTGCTTTATGAAGCCAGGAAATACAATATTATTAAACTTTTCAAACACTTTATGTGCTTGCTTTGATGTTTGTGGGGATTGCTGAAGTCTCTTATCTTACCTCAAGGCTTTACCACCTCAACTCACGTATGACAATTTTAACCACATTCTAGCAGAAAAACAAGTATTTGAGTTGTTTACAGAGCAGAGACAACCATGAATACTATTGAACTATGTTACAGCTAAAAGGTTTCTGCCACTTTAAAGAAAGTATTCCACAACCCTCCAAAATAACCTGTGTGTAATGAACAATATAGGATTACGTTTTGGCAGTGTGAATATCCTGTTGCTATTGACTGCAGTGTCACAGTATCCCGACATATGAGCACACAGTTATTGTGAGAGAAAGACCACGTTGAAAAACAAACTGATTGCAGTACTGAAAACAGAAAAGGAACTGTCCAGTAATATAAAAATTGACTTCTTTAAGAGAACAATGACTGGAACAGTGTTGTTTCTAGATTAGCATCAAAGAATTAGGGCTTAAACTCAAAATAAGGACTTGTTGCAATGTATTCCTTTTTTTCCATGGATTCCATTTTAAAGCAAGACAGGACAACTTGGTTAGAGATGGCTCTGTGTGCATGTATATATATATATACATATATATATATATAGCATTATATCATCTGTTGATATAAAGATGTGGAAGCTGTGTGGTATGTTCCTGTTTGTCTGTTTTTCTCCTCCAGCACTCTTCACATTCATACATTTGTTGAATTTAAACTAAAAGAATTATTAAAATAGGAGGGAAAAAAACTGCTGGCATTTACTTTTTAAAGGGAATTTACAAGGGCAATGTCTACAGAAAGAAAAACGTGTTCATTGTGAGCAATCCAAATTCTTCTTAAAATTGTTGTATTGGTCTAGAGGAATTTGTCAGGCAGAAACATTCATTTTGCAGTAGAACCCAATCTAATTACTGAGGGAATTATTTTAATGAAACATATCTGAAAAGTCCTAGTGAGAGATGGTGAACAGTATTTCCAGATGAGAAAGGTTACATTTAATGCAGATTCACTTATACATGTTTTTCAGTTCTAATTTAATCCAATGTTCTATTAGGTAATTATTTGAAATATACAGCATACAGCTTTATGACCTCTGCTATCTTTCAGCAGCACAGGTTTCATTATAAAGCATCTAAACAAGGATGTGGTCATGTTCCTGGAGCAAGCAAGGAAATGTCTTTCTGTGATTTTGTGGGTTTAATGCAATCATCCTGCGTTACTCCAAAGAGAGGGCACACTCACCCTTGGGAGCCTCTGTGGTACCCAGGGTGACACATGGACACGGCAGGCTGACACACGGACATGGCAGTGTGACACACGGACATGGCGGGGTGTCTTCTCCATGAGCGCAACAAACATCTGGGGTTGGCGGCTGGGGAAGGGATGGGCTTCTGGTCATCGCTTGGGAGCCACAGAAGGATTGAGGATGCACTGTGAAGATGTAAGGTAAAAAGCCATCTATAGTTTTACAGTCATCCCTTAAAAATAAAAAACTGTGTAAGAAGGCTGTGGTTTTCACATCCCCGTCAAATGGTACAGAGCCTTATTATGATATTGACATCACCTTCTGTCAGCACAGGTTACAACATAAAATAGTGACCAATGCTAGAGAATATGCGAAGATATTAAAAAAAATCCAGTCTTGATAGGGCTGCAAACATATATCTTTATCTGGATAGATCAGATCCATACAATAACTGGAAGTAGTCTTCCAAAGGACTTGTTAGTTATCCTTTAGGTCTCCTAATTAATGATGTAGTCTTCTGAGAGCATCTTAATAACTCTGGTATTAAGAGCAGCATAATTCTAGCTGAGAATTTAAAAAGAAGAAATAAAACACGATTTTATAAGTACTTGTACAATAGAGTTTGGGACTTAGTAATAGAGACATACATAAATTCATCAGATTAAAAATTAACAGATTTCTAGAAGCACGATCTAGGGATGTCAATAACATCTCTAAAGCAAACTGCTGTACTTTCCTTCAGGAGACTTACATTCAGTTTATAGAGCTGAGCTCTCTTTTTTTGATGCTTCAATAGGCCGGGATTTCAACACTGAAAAGCTGAAGACAGATTTCATCCAGTTCTCTAAACTATTTCCCCAAGCTCATAAACAGTATGTGCCAAGCTGTTCTTAAAGAATCAGCCCTCATTTCCATGAATGGCTAATATTTAATAAAACATCTGATCACAAAAACAAATCTAAAAAAATTCAGTACTAAAATAACACTCCGACTTGCTACTAAATGCAGTGTTCTTTGATACAGGTCCATTTCAACTCCATTTATTCCAGGGTTCTACAGCAGTCAAAATAATCAATGCAGAATTTTCCATGTGATTTACACATTGCTTTTTAAAATGAATTGACTGAAACAAAAAATGCTTATTTCTGCTGCCTGGTTTGTTTTCTAAAACATATTCTCTTTCTTTTAAAGTGAGAGAACAACCTCTGCTTCAGGAACAATTTTCCGAGACAGTGTGTTTATCAAATGGCTTCTCTGCTTTCATGAAAACAATTTATTTTCACTGAACTCTTCAAGATAAGCATTGAAGTCAGGAAGAATGCACAATGACATTTATAATTACATTCAAGAAACAAATATTTTGCTAAAGAAAGGTTTTGGATTTTTATCTTTTTTAGAGATACAAAATATTTTCTTTCCTCCAACATACCATTTAAAGATATTTTCTCCCTGAAATGACAAAGTGTATTTTCATATGCATGGAAAGAGAAGCCCAGGACAGTAATCTTCTCATAGAAAGGCTACAGTATGCATCCTAAACAATACAAGCTGTAGCATCATCCTTACAACCAAATTGCCTTTCCTACCCCACTCTTAGGAAATAATCTGCAGACAAATGAGAGGGAGAGCAGGGGGATCCAACACCCTGCAGAGCCTCCTCCAAACGCCCCCCATATGCCCAGTCTTTGAAAACGGACAAAACAATTGTCCCTTGGAATGGCACGTCCATCTCTCCAGCTTTCCTCCTACATTTCTCCCTTGCTCAGGGACAGTTTGTAAAGCCCCAGAGCTCTCTGCAGAGCCCATGGAAACGGTGCCTCCCATTCTTTAGGGAAATAGAAGATCTTGCTAAAAAAGCTCCTTGTCTTTCCCTTATGGATTCAGCCCGGAGCCATTCTCAACTATCACCAACAAAAGCTCACTCATGCCAGACAATTACTGCTTCCTGCTACATTCTGAACCGCCCCTAAAATCAAGGTAGCCCATGACGTATCTCATCTCTGACAACAAAGCAGCCACAGATCTGGCCATATAGTGCCTGTATTTTCAAATGCAATTCAATAACTACCTATGCAAAAGCTGCCCAGGAATATATTTAGGAGTTCCGTTTGGGCTGCCTGGAAACGGGGGTCTTACTGCATTAAAAAGACATATTACAATCACTCAAATGAATGCCCTTGAATTTGTGGGAATTCATTTTAGAATTAAAAATTTAAGACCTGGTTTATTCCTTGCCAGTCAAGCATCCTAGCTTTTCATTATTCCATTTTTTCAGTGCATAGAGGTAGTTCTCATCATAAAGATTCCCTGATAAAGTTCTCCTCCAGAGATACACTCTTTTTGTAGGCTCAGCTAGTGAAGAAATATCATTCATTTGTAGTACTCAAAGAGAAGCAGGAAAAAAAAAATCAAAAGGAGCTGAAAAGAGATTGTACTTCACTAATATAGACCGAGACTTTATTTAAAATACACAATGTTAAATTTGATCAACTATCAACCCATCATTCAGAGTGAAATAATCTCTTTTAATGTGGATGTATCTGTGTGTGCCAAAGAGGAGCGTGTTTGCTTTCAAGCAGGTGCACGTCCTGCTACGACTAAACCTCTAACTCATCAAATTGCTTTACCAGTGCGGGACATGCCCTTTTTTTCTGGAACAGCTTCAAGCATTTTCCCCAGCATTTCAGCCACCTGTTTACTGAGTTCATACTCCAAAGGAGATGCATGCAATTAGAAACAAGGAAATGAAAATAAATGACCTTGTTTGTTATAAATAACAAAGAGACTCAGCAAAATTAATGCAGTGAAGCCTGACCTTCTGACCTGAAAGAAAGAATCACCTCATGCCTTTGTAGCAGGCTCACAATGCTCCAGCACCAGGCATTGTTATGCAGCTTTGCCTCTTTTGATGGATCTTAAAGGAGCATATTCTAAATATTAAATGTTTTACAAATTAGATCAGATTTGCATTAAAAAGCATGTTGAAACAAAGTCAAGAGAGCAGTGATAAAGATTATCACTGCTTTATTTAAAAGAGCACAGGTAAGCTGTGTGTATATTAGATCGCTATACTACGGTTTTCAACGGAAAAAAAAATATGGAATTCCACATACTAAAGAGATATGGAATGTCTCCTTTGGTGTTCTGCTAATTGATCAGGGAGAAAGTTTTTAATTACCTGGCTCCAGGAAAAGAAAACATTTTTCTTTTGCAAATTGTTTGTGCTATGATGATCTGACCTTTGAGAAAAAAAGCAATGCACTTCCACAACTACTGCCAAAAATCCACATTTTTTCCATTATCCTTTAATTAGGTGAGTAGGAATGTCTTCTTTTGTACAAACTCTACAGAATAACATTTCTATGGGTTACATTTTCACTTTTGAATGATTCCCGTCATTCTGAAACAGTGTCCAGAGGGCAAGGTGTTGGAGATTTGTTTCACTGTTGGTCTTTGGGAGTAATGAGAACACGCGGAGCTGTTTTTATGGCAACCCCACAACAAGAGCAGTGTAATTACAGTGCCGGTGCCCATCCTGTCCCTCTCCCTGTTCTTAATGAAGCAACTCAGAACCGTTACAGAAATGAAAAGGGCACACATTTGTGTCTTGCTGAAAGCAGTTCCTACAACAGGTATTGACAAGGATTTTTCCAAAATGTAACTGCAAGGCCCTTAACGCCAGCCAAGGCCTCCGCTCTGCGTGTTTCTCTGTCACACAGTGAACTGGTGAGGATAGGGATGGTGGAGACAGCACAACCCGTGGTGCCCATGGGGTGGAGAGCATGACCAAGGGCCACCAAGGCCATGGGATGGTGAAGCGTGGCAAGATAGTCACGGAGAGCTGTTGTGGAGTCCATCTCTTGCACAGCAGGCATTTGGGCTGGGCCAGCAAGAGGAGACCCCAAATGCAGCCCCCAAATGCTGTGCCACGACGTGGTGGATCTGTCATCAACATGGTGCTTCAGGGGTTCAGAGCTCAAGGGCACAGCAGCTCTTCTCCTCCCCACCCTCTCACCCATTCTCCACTTAGGTGTGTGACAGAGCAACTCCATTCCTTAAGGACCAGTGTGACTCTCTCCTGCTCCCATCCGGTTACAGTAAAAGGATCACCTGAATGATTTCCAGCAGAGATAAAATTGATGAACACAGCCTCTCTTTCTGTTCATGAAGTGTCATGAATGACGTGTTTTTTCCAAAGGTATAGCATCATTTTGGTTGGAAGAGACCCCTAAGATCACCAAGTCCAACCAACTCTGGCACTAATCCATGTCCCTAAGAACCTCATCCATACATCTTTTAAACTCCTTCAGGGATGGTGACTCAACCACTCCCCTGGGCAGCCTGTTCCAACCCTTCACAGCCTTTTCTGTGAAGAAATTTTTCCCAATATCCAATCTGAACCTTCCCTGGCACAACTTAAGGCCATTTTCTCTCATCCTATCACCTATATGTATCATTAAAAACTAACTGGCCCACGTGGCTGAAGGTAGGGATGTGCTTACGTGTTTGCTTGAATCAGAGCCCTTAAGAGTATTTTCTTCTCAATAAATGTGCATTTGTTCACACAGGTTGACCCCAGACCACTCACATGTCTAGGTACTGATTGGTGAGGTCCTGTAGGACAAGCCACATCTGAGGAAGCCCTGCACGACAAACAGCTTGTGAGAACTGAGCCCAACCAGAGAAGTTCTGCTTTTGTGGAACACGAAGTCACGATCTCTGTCTTGTGGGACAGCAAACACCCGGACTGGAGATGGGCTGCGGTTCAACACTGAGCCACCACTGCGTGACATGACAGGGCTGGGACCGAGAGGGCAAAGCTGGGGATCCATTAACGTGTCTCCAAGCATGAGACCTTACTGGCCTGCAAATTGTGAATATCTATTGTGAAATGCCTAGACTGCATTTCTTTTGTTGGCTTTTACTGGCTTCAGCAGTCAGCATGTATAGTTCCTCTTCATTGTGAGGGATAAGTGGAAATAATTGATCGTCTTCTGCAAAATCTCATTTTTATCCATTCAGAATAAATTCTAGATATATATTCTCCAAGTAACTTAAAAATTCACATGTTTAATATTTGTCCGGAAACTCACTCATTGAAGGATTTGTGGTAATTCAGATTAAAAATCGCATCATTCCAGGCAGAGCAAATTCAGGGCTCTCAGGAAAAGTCTATTAGCTCCTCCACATTTGCTTTATTACAGCCTCAATATATGATGTCTTAAATGGGGAAAATAGTATTGCAAATATTCTTTTATTATTTATTTTTTCAAAACAAAGCTCCCAGACACCTGCAAGCTGCCGGAAAAAAATGAGCGAATGGAAATACTAGAAAAATTGGAATGGACTTTTTTTTTTTTAATGTATTTAAATAATTACCAGAAAACTGACATTGAAGAAAGGCACACCATCCCTCTCATTAATTAGAGACCCTGGCAGCACTGAGGCAGTTACTGTAGGTAGCTAGTGACTTCCATAAACTCTTTTCTGTATCTTGAGGAATCCTCCTCTTAGGCCTTTCCAGATTGGTTTTGCATTTTGCCACCATATCCCAGCCATTTCTGCCCATGGTGGATGGCACCTTTGTGTCCCACCAGCTGCACATTGCCAGTGCCTGCAGGGTATATCACGCATGTGACAAAAACCAAGTCAGAACCTCAGAAGCATCAGCCTGTGCTGAGAACTGCCCGCTAAGAGAAACTGCGGGGTGTTCTGGAATTGAACTCTGCCTCTGCTTCAGGTTCCCGGAATATGATAAAAATGGCACTGTGTGCTGCAGACTAAGGACAGCGATTTGAGTGTCCCTGGTGAAAACAGCATAGGACAAGAGTGACTTCCATTGTTTTCAGGCCATGCAGATCTCAAAGGTTAAAAGCTGTCACTGTAGTGCCACCTTGGTATTATTTACAGACAGAAGAATACTAGTTAAACTAAAGAAATTTCCTCCACTAACCAAACTTGCGCGGGCTATTTAGAGATGGCAGGCGGCAGAACAGAGCAAAATCTTTTTCTGTGTCACATGAGAAGTGTGATCTTCTGGCTCCACAGCTTTAGCCCCTCTTGGGCCAGTCTCTACTCTAGCATGTGCCTTATAACCGAGCTTCACCCATTATTACTGCATATATGCTTTTTTCCATTCTGCAAGCTTTCCAGACTTAAGCTGCCTCCTTCAGCTGATAACCTTTATTGTAGAACAATTACTCCCATCCTACACTCCCAGCCAAGTTTACCACAAATTGTGCAAGCACCAAAACCATGCTAACATGCAGTTCAAACATGCAAGTTTCCCCCACAGCACATGCTTGAATGTTCTTGCATTACATCGGTGAGACACATCTCATTGCTAGGAAGAGAAGTCTTGCTTTTTCGTAACAATAACTGAAACCAAATATTAATATTAAGAAAGGTAAAGTATGCAGCAGTGTTACATCCCTAAAATTGGTGCTAGAGATATGCAAATAAAAAAAGTATTCCAAAAGGCTGGAAACGAGTAGCATCCAAAATGAGCAATATTATAAACTGGGTTTAAAAAGCAGCAATTTTCAGGAGCATTAGTTTACAAGAACGAGATGTATAAAAGGCATTCAAATTCAGCTGAAGTCCCCCTGGAAAGCAAATGGTGTAATTTACTCCTTGGCTGTTTCAACCCTTTGGGAAGGGCAGTTACCCACACTGAAACAGGAAAGAACAGATTTGTTTCAGAAGAATACAAGAGGCACATGCTGACCAAGAAAATAGTTGCGGAGAACCGGATTTCTACACATAAATTAGGGCTCACTATTGAAGGTGCCACACAGTCAAAGTCATTGTCACTAGCATTGAGGAAATGTTAAGAATTAACAAAAGTGCCCTTTCTTCCTCTGGTTCCCATCTGAGGAGAGGGTAAGCAATACCACAAACAGCTCAAGAGGACAAAGACAGTGTCAGGGCCAGTGTCCCTGTCCCAGCACGACAGCCCTTACTGTCCAGGGCCCCGTGAGCCACCGCTGAGCACATAATGATTTTGCGTTGAAACGCTGAGCCAGCCGTGCTCTGGACTGAACAACCACAACTCTAACTCATTCCTGCATTAAATGCTCTGCCATTCCTCGAGAGTGAGAGGTTCTATAGAAAATCACGTTGTCCTGTATTCCATCAGTAAACAATATCTTATATATATTAAACTGGTTTATAGTAGTCATCTGTTCTTTCCAAGCTGTGACAGGACTTTGAATTATTTGCTCTAACAGCAACCGCGGTAGGAAATTCCACAGTTTTGCTGTGCATGGCAGGCTTGCGGAAACACCCGTGACAATGAAGTGAGCAGAGAACTCCTACATGACGGAATCCACTCAGCAGACTGAGTTTTGGGGACAGTTGGGCCTCAACAAACAATCCTTTCTTCTCGGTCTATAGAGGAGTTACACTGGGGCCTACTTTGGCCATTAGTCTGAGGAAAGCCTTTGTTGAACATATAGCTGCTTCTCACATTGAAAGAATAAATCACATTCTTATTCTGGGTATGTCTCCACGGCATTCACTGATGTGAATGTTGTTCCGTGGCTGAAAAACTGGGTAAACAGCTTGCCCTATGCCGTTCTGTGCTGCCGCAGGGATGTTGCCGGCTGAGCCACCAGATTTGAAGCCAGCCTGGATGTGCCTGTCGGAGCGGCAGCCCCGGCAGAGACCTGTACTGCAGCCAGGGTGCCCCCTCTCTCCAGAGTATTTCCTTCTTCAGGCTGGATTACTGGGATTCGAACCAATTTGGGACCCACTTTGCCTGAGAAGGAGGAGGGTGAATTCTGTCTTTTCTGTGAACTCTGTGAAGCAAAACCCAATCTAGGCATATTTCAGGAATAGTTCTGAGTCTACAGGGTTTTTTTAGGGTTACACACATAGATTTCAATTTCTCAAGCACGCATACTAGAAGCACATATCCTGGATAGTGGGTGCTCTAATCCCACGTATTTAAAGTACACGGTAACCAATGTTCCTTACTCCTTCAATGTACAGCAGTGCAACGCAGAATCACCTTTACAACCATACAGCAGTCTCCTCTCTTCAGTTTGCTTCATCATTTACTACTAACTTCTATTTTTGCCCACCTTCATGTCCTCAAAGAGAAATGGAAGATCGAGGTGTCTGCAGACCGTAGAGACCTCTGCTGACAGCTTCTATGCCGATGGTCATCTCTGAATGAATAGCAGTGGTCCTGCATGATAAGTGAGCTTCGGTTAATCAGGATTAAGATTCCTACCTGACAGAGTGGACCTGATGATCCATCATCGCCCTGGCCGAAAGGCTCCATTTCCAGGCAGGGTCCTGCAGCCTCACCTGAGCTTCAAAGTGACTTCTGAGCATAACAACAAATATAGCACATGTTCATCTGTGGCAGCCACAGGCAAAATTCTCCGTTTTGCCATTTCGACAGGAGTCTGCTTGTCTCTCTGTGCACTTGTGTACTCCTCTGCACAGATGTAAAATTAAATTAGTTGGTTTGTTTTGTTTCAAAGAAACAACTCTTCTGATGACACAATCCCTCCTGCTATACATGTTTACAAACACAAATATATTTAGAGAAGTAATTTTTACTCCCCCTTTCAACACAACACGCGCTACTGGGGAGTCACTGCAGAAAAACTGACAATAAACAGAATTATAACCAGCGCTCAATTAAAATTTCTATTTCAAAGTTTTTCTGCCTTCTTTTACTATTTGTTATAATAGAGCTGCTTTGCAAAAAGATTATGTGTAATTACTTGCAAAGAAAATATCTCACTGTAAATGCTAATGTTTAATGTCTGTATTTTTTAAACATTAGATACACTAATCCTTTAAATTATTGTTTCAATTATTTCTTCCTCTTGCTGCCATTAGTGAAATATTTTATATATGCACTTATTCCCTATCTGTGTAAGAAATTCCAACTAAATATTTTTATCATCCATTTCTTTTAGTTCACGCTCCTTTGTTCTTGCATCTCAGAAGAGTTCAAGTAACATGGTATAATAGCATTTATCCTGCCTATTCCCTTCAGAATTCTCTCCGACTCAATGAGATGACCTCTTAATTTCCTCTTTCTCTAACTTTAACAAATAACTAAGGTCTCTCTGCCATTGTACCACATTAGCATCAGTTTTGAACGCTTGTCTGTTTGCATAGTAACTTTTTTAAAAAAATAGCTAAAACCAAGGACTGGTCTTTTGAGTGTTACCATAATACTGTCATCTCTCACCAATATCAGGCTACATGAAGCCTCTATATTTGCATTTCACAGTTTGCCGTGATTCTTTTTGTTGTTCATTTTTTGTTGCCGAAAACTTTCCAGCCTTTGGAAGCACATTTTATACATTCTTTACTTCACTGTGAGTTCTCGGTCTTTTCTCCTAAGTACTGTTCATTGTGTTTTCTCAGATTTTTAAGTCAGCTTCTGAAAATTTTCCCTACTTCCATCTAAAAATGTCACTGTGTATCTTTGTGTTTTCTTCTTCTAGGGAGGATTTACATATATCTGGTGGTTGGAAATAGAATGAGAATGCGGCCTCCCATCACTGCTGCTCTGCATCAGCCTCAACTTGGTCCTATTTTGGCGCTCTTCTCTCTACAGCAAACTAGAAAGAAAAAAGAAAAAAACACATAATACACGTGGATAATGGAAACTGCTATGTGCAAAACTGTGCTCTTGTAAACACAGACTACCCAAAACATCTGTCATGACTTAAAACCTGCCAAGAATTAAAAGTCTTTGACTATACTTCAAGTCATTGGGTATTCCAGCCAGCCACTATTACCCATGCCATGGTCAGCATCTTCAGATGTGAGTGTGTCACCTTTACAGAAATCTGGGTTGATTTTTTAAAGTCCTGGATTTTGTCACTATTCAGAGTCTATAGTGATTCCTTATGGTTTTTCTGTTTCTGTGTCTTATTTGTATTATCCTTGTCTTCATTGAGAAAACTCAGTCAAAACGTTTAACATCTGAAAAAAGTATTTCTCTCAACAAAGGGAGGTTACCTTTGCAATGTCTCAAACTCAACTGCTTTCTCCAGTGACCTCATTTCTTTTGTATTCAGAAAATCTCTTCTTTATCTTAGCTCTTTGCACAAACTTCTTTTATGTTGTTCCTTTTGCTTACACTCTTCCCTTGGTTCAGTAATCTTTCAGTCTTCCCCACCAGCTTTATCTTGCAGATGACTGAGATATGCATTTCAGCAGTCTCAATTGCTATTTTATTTATCCCAAATAAATATCCACACTGTATGGCAGGTGTAATTCTCTAGCTACAAAACTTTAGTTTTGAAAATCTCCCATTTTCTTTTCCATCTATACCTTTAAAGATCCTCATGCTTTTTAGAGATTTTATTTCTTCATGCTCTTTATAACTTGGTTATAACACATCATATCAAGATATTCTCCCATTATCACTTATCCAGTCATGCTATATTCATTACACACACCTACTACAAGAATTGTTGCCTTTTTAGTCCAACCTTTTAAATTGTGTAAAGAAGCAATATTATAGTGTTCAGTCTGTGATTTGGCCTACACACCCAGACTGAATTAAAGCTAGATGGAGGGGCAATTCAAGTATGTTGTGTGTTTAAAGGCCTCTGTGTGAAAGAAAAAGAAATCTATAATGTTACCCTCAGGATTTCAGGCAATGATATTCCAAGTCTGAAAAAGAGGGAATAAAGAAACTGAAAAAGGATACACACCACTGACCAATCAATCGAAAAGTATAGTAAATGGAAAACAGAAACCTCCCTGGATTTGCCTTCTGGGCTGACAGCAGTGGCTTTGTAAAAAAAGGGAGAGCACTTATGATCCACTTTCTACTTGAGACATATAAAGTAGTTTTTCTGAAGGCGTAACCCACCGTAACAAACTCTAGGGTGGTGTGGAAAAATCCCACCACTCCTCGAGATTAAGACTAAATGATGCCTGGTCTTGGATGGATCCCATGTCTCTCTGCTCAGGTAAGGCCTCCCTCATGGAAACTCAAACGCTGCTGAAATGCACCCGTTTTTTCTGCAAAACCGAACCACACTGAGGATGATCGCAATTTTTAGTAAGACTCAGGAGAATTTTTGTTTAGGCCTAGCAGTAGAGACAATTACAAAAGGATCCTGTGATTTGTGTGGTTATCAGCAGGAAAGAAACTTGCCTACAGGCCTTGAATGAAGAAGAGAGGAGCTCCCCTATGCCCTGACTTACCAAAGGAAGCCCCATTTCCAGCCCCTTCCCAATGCCCAACACCAGCAGCTCCATCTCATCCTACTGGCACAAAGCCCATCTCATTGCTTCTGGACTTTAAATAGATCTTGCAGAACAAAATTAGCGAAAACTCAGTATGTGAGAGACTATCTGGGACAGGATTCCTCAAGTACTTATTACATGGCTGGAAAACTGCAGAAATCCCAAAAGGATAAATGTGGTACATAGTCTCAGGCCATAGCAAGGAACAGAGAGAACCTCTCAGAGCATCAGTCATTTTAGAGCTGGGGGGTGATGCAGGAGCATTCACAAAAACCATTTTAAACACGTGTAACACCATTCATTTCTCCTGTCCTGCTTCTCATTTTCTCTTAGCTCCAGGAGTATCATAGCAGCATCTCTTCAAGCACCTCAGAACTTAGAACAGCCTTAGTTAGAAGGGACCCAATAACCCTTAGCGAAAGAAAAAAGAATGACCTGCTAGAACCACAAAAAGTGAAGTCAAGTCTGTCAGTCAGGCCTCCTGTGTCCTTCAAAACCTTCTTTTGGAAACACGGTACAGAACAAAAGAAGCCTGTGCAGACAACCTGGACCACTCTGCACTCACTTGCAGTGCTCTCCAAGCAGACCAACATGCACACTGAACCTCATCACAACTTCTTTAAAATACTAATTGTGATTATTCTTCTGTAGGATTCCTTACATAAAAAAGTTCATAGCAGGCTTTGCAAGCTCAGTCCTAAATGACAGTAAATGAAATACTCCCCTCTACAACACTTTCTCAAACAAGTTGAACTCATTTTGCAAACCCGCAACTCACCTTTTTAGTACAGGAGCACTTCAGGTGATAAAAGTAAATAGGCAAATATTAAGTGTGGTCACTCAAACATTTACACAAGCAAAGCCACTCTTATTTTGTCAGAAAACAAATAAAGTTCAATATTAGCAGAGTTTTGTAAGCCATCACACTTCACTTTGTTTTTCCACTTCTTTTCCACATCCCAAATTTGGAAGGCAAGGTAACCTTGGTGACTGCTGAGGTCACGTACAGCTGCTGGGGATTGTCCCACCGCTCTCAGGACACACTGAGGCCAACTCCTCTGCAGGTGCTGAGGAACACGGAGGAACACACTAAAAGCGCATGTTGGGAATGGTATTTGGATAAAGATCAAACAGAACCCTAACCTTTTTTTTTATTCTTGTAGAACATGCACAAATGGTACTCTGTTTCTTAAATAAGTGCAATATATATAAAAATGTAAAAAAGAGAGTCTGAGATAACTTTATGACAGGCATTGAAAAGTCCTACCTTGATATTCGAGTCATGTCATGTTTTTGCCTCTCAAATCAATTGCTACCAGGTTTCTCAGAAGCTGGAAAGAGACAACGGAAAGATAAATTCCAATGGACTGGATAAACATCTTCCTCAGAAACAATGCAAGACTTGTGAAGGGACTATGCAAAAGTTACTTAATTTAATGACAGATTTATGTCAGAACAAATCAGGTTTTACTGAAAAGCTTCGCTTAGCTTAGCTAGATTAGCTTGTGATTCTTGCTCTTTTCGTGTACAACTTAAGTGATAGGTAAGACATTGAGTGGGGACCAGAAGCAGCTCTATTCCAAAATGAGGCATGGAAAGGCCGTCCAAATGTTTGGTGGATAGTGCCTTAATTCTTGACAGAACGGGATTCGTATACTTACGCAGTGAAAAGCTCGGATTAGGCACACAACATAATTTCCATTATGTTAATGTTGCTTTAAAATATATTGCACGGAGTGCTGCAACAATCAAATTATCAATTATAATGTCTACTCAGAGTAGAAAAGTGTTGCAAACAGAGGGCTGATTACTGCTTCAGTACTTCCAATCTGCATACTCATTGTTTAGTACAGGGAAAACAAATTATCTTGTGTTGGCCCTAGTTCAAATTTAATTAAATGAGTGCAAAGCAATTATAATAAAGTACAATAGTATAGTAATGAAAGGAAAATAACTCATTAACCTATTAATCTTTATTTATGTTCCTCTCAAATAAGTATGTAATTTCTTTATCACTGCATCCCATAAGAAATAGCGGGTTCTCGTTGCTCATGGCCTGCTTCAGCAGGGCTTATTTTGCTAAAGATCATTGTATGACTTCACTGTTACTATTTATATAGATTTTTACTTAATGCGTCTGATTTTTTTCTCCTCTCCCTTACACAGTGTATTTTAAAACCCTTTCCCACATATCTGTGATGGAGATTATAAACCTGTTCTCACTCCCCTTTTCTTTTAGCACTTGTCAGTTGTGCAAGGTAAACCTCTCGGAGCATTGGTATGCTGCTGTCACTGCGCGAGGGAGCGAGCGCTCCCAGAACATCTGCTAGAAAAGACGCTCTTGCATTAAGACGTAAGATGAAAGCATATTATTTTTAAGAGGACCTGACACAGCTATTGCTTTACAATCTGTATGGGTATAACAACGTATCCCATATTTTCAAATGTGCTTTTTTGGTTGTTCATTCCGAGTTTTATCTAGGTTGCTGGGTTGTTTTGTTATTCTGACAAATCTCAAGTTTAAGGAAAAACAATGTTTTCAGACGATTAGTCAAATATTATACTGTAGTGTATTTTAACTGTGCCTGTTGTATTCTATCTATCATTATTACCTTATCTCTCCAGCACTGGTTTTGTTCTCATGGACATCTTACATTCTGGTGTGTACATTTAATGTCACACACCAGTGCTCAGCTTATTGCAGCCAGTCAGGGTTGACTCTGTCCTTTCACTAAGCTGAGCCACTCACGAAAAAACCCTCCAACCAAATAAAAACCCAAATCACCACCAAAACTGAGCTGTGAGGAAGCAGCAAGATTATGAGCAAAAACACATTTCAAAAATTTTACTAAATAGCACTTTCTCCTTTTTTAGGCTGAGGAAACTGATAACATTACCATTAATTATTTTTCTACTAAATAAAATGAATTAGATGTGGCACTGTGCCATAACCAGTGCCTGAATACTATTCTGGAGAGTAGAAAAAATGGTAACTGCTATACAAATGATAAGAAAATTAAATTAGAAGAACTATAGTTTTAAAATATAGTCTCCACTTCTGCATGCACAAGTGCAATTACTGGCACTGAAGACCAGAGGTATCTGTGTAAAACATATAATCAACACAAATATAATTCTGCATATGCACGAAGGAAGAATGAAGGCTCCTTTCAAAAACTGAGAAATAAAACCTTCAGAAAAGAGTTTGCAAAGTCAGATATCCCCAGGCTTTTTCCTTTCCATGCACAGACCCTGTGTAGACAGGGTCCAATCTTGCTGCCTTCTAAGATTCGAGCGGAATAGCTTCCAAAAAGTTATTAACAGATTCTCTGAGAGGATTGTAGAGGTGCAAATTTACAGCTCAGATGGCTGAGAAACATACAAGTTCACCATATCTTTCCTCTTCACACATAGCAGAAAACTTCTGCCTTGTAGAGTGTATTTCTGGTTTCACAATCTGCTGCTGAGAACTCTGTTAGCAAGAACTGGAACTCTTTAATCTTAATGACACTTAATGAGTCACTCTATTCTTTGCACATTTTTAACACTCAGTTCTTTATTTCACACTTATTGCTCAATTCTTGCTTTTATGTGATTGCAGCACTAGTGCTGCATTAATACAACGATGCCCAGAGCTGCGTGCGGCTCCGTCGTGTCGCGTGGGACAAGTGACATTGCTCATCGTGCCATCGCTGCTGACCTGCTGGAGAGCAAAGCCATCGCCAATAGGTGGCACATTCGCATTTTGCAGAGGATAATGCCACAATTCTGTTTGTTTGCTTGGGTTTGTTTGTTTGTTTGACAATCATATATGTTTTATTTACATTATTCCAACATGTGAAGTAACTAAATCATTAAAAGATGGGAAAAGACAGAGAAATAAATTTCGCTATGTAGACTCTTCAGAATCTCATGTGAATTGTCATCTTTTTCACTCCAAAGTTATGTACTTGTCATCAAGCTAAAATCAATGTTTATTCTCTGTGTAGAGCAACCACTAGAGGGGAGTTTGACACTCATGTTGCAAGTTCACAACGATGAGCTAAACTGCAGGGAAACGTAGAAGACCAGAAATCCACAGTAATTAAAAAAGAACATCATGCCAAACCCACAGATTCTCACCATCTTTCCAGATTACCGAGTGAGATGATTTCTATCTGACTTAATAAAAGCCTAAATTCTGCTGCCAGTTGAGCTGACTTTGTCCAGCTTCCTGACACATGAAATGAAGAAATGAAACTGCAGTGAGCTGAGGAGGAGAATATGAAGCATGCTCAATAATGAAGACAAATATAAAAGAGATTTTCCTGCGATGAGACTGGACTTTGCAAGCCCTAGGACAGTTACACAAGGAAAGACTCCTTTTCTTTCTCCTGCCTGCAAATCACTGGCCTAATGTGGTTTTCAGTAAAAATATACAACTTGAAAATATCCAACAATGTCTACTGTCTGCACCTAGAATGTATACCTAATTGCCTCTCATGTTTCTTCCTGTGCAATACCTTGGGTTTATTTAAAGTGAATTCCTAGTGTACTGTGCTCCACAGGGAGTGACAAGGTCAGATTTTCAAAAAGCATCAGTCTCCCTGTGCAACGGGTATAACGCACATCATAGGTGAAGTTCTCTTTAATGCAAACAGACACAGTTTCACTCAACTTACGCCTGGAAAAGATTTGGCTGTATCTGTGTAAATCCTCAACACACCTCCCAGAACATCAGACACGTTGCAGAATGCGATAGGAATCGGGGGACAAATCCCCAGTGCCTGGGCACAGGGAGGTACCACCAGTGCACGACGACCTCGCCAGTTCTGATCCTTTGTATGCTTAACTCAATAGCCAGAAGGAATACTTAAAGCTTAATTGATTTATCCTATTAATCACAGGTAATCTCATCATAACACAAGATCTTGTATCACAGCATCATATGGAACCCCTCTACTAAATAAAAACAACAACAGAGATTCTGCAACTTCCTTAAAATTGTAGTTTCTATGACTGCAGATATTTTCAGGTGCAAGCATATATCTGTCACAAGCAATATATATATATGTGTGCATCTATATATACACACAGACACATTTTTTCATAACTGGGTCTCAGATGTACTTCTACTGATCTTCACAATAATGGAAGAGTGCAGATTCAAAATAATAAAAAATATAATATATCTTCTAGAAGAAAGAACTGAGTACACTGCACATTGCTTGTCACAAAGAATGTATTTAATCCATGCTCTTACTTATAGCATCAAAATGTTTTTGACAGTAGTAAGGACAGTAAAAAGTCAACAAACGTGAGATAAAGGAACAAAACTGCACTTGCTTTAACTCAAACAGTGTTTAAAGGGACGTTGATCATGTACAAATATATAAAATATATATTGAAAAGTTAAAGCTGTCGCCAATTACAATGACACTCCTGTTGCGTACCGTAACATACAACTCACCTAATTTACTCTAACACCTACCGGTGTAAATCAGGAGTTATTCCACTGACAACACTACCATTTTTCTGGCATATAATTGATGCAAGTGGAGAATATGACCCTGTATCTGAAAACCTTCCATTAAATAAATGATTAGTAAACACAGGTGTTGTTTTTCCCTCGTAATTGATGTGCAAGTCTAACTAGTTTAAAGGCTGGCCATTTGCTTGATGGACAAGAATTTATTTTCCTCAGTAATGAGCACAATTGCATATGGATGCACTGTTTTTTTCCTCTACAAAACAGAGAGGCAATCTATATTTCTATATTCAATCTTTCACATGTAAAAACCTCAAATGTCACCTAAAGATCTTCTGCAACTCCACCGAGTTTATGCAAGATACTGTAACCAGCCCTACTGCAAAGCACCACCTTGGGCACTGGATTGCACAAATCCTTGCAGATTTGAAAACATGCTGAGAATTCCAAACATTTGGAGACTATTGCCTTCAGTGTCCATACTGGAAAGCTTCCAGGAGCGCTGATCACAAAATGGCTATGAATCTGCAGTGTAACACTGTTCTCCACACCCTCTGCCCCCAAAGGCTTAAAATGATCCTAAAATATTTCATTGAAATAGTCAGAGCACTTCCATAAATGCGATGCAAGCCTGCATCTGGAATAATCTATGTTATATTCTGTTCAATATTCTACATATTGAAAAGGGTCACACATTACGATAGTATGAACATGGACATCAAGACCTAATCTTACAAGGACTGCTAAAGATTTTGCCAGCCTCACAAAGCAAGTAGCTCCAGCAAAAGCCCCTTAGAGTCGCTATTTACAAAGTGTGATTCATCTTTTTAATGGTGACAGAGAATTCAGTATGTAAGGCCAGATGGTTGCACAGATAACAAATCTAGCCTGGCTTTTTGATGTTATGGACAGGCTGTCTGGCTCACACTAAGACAGATAGATTGATAGATAGACAGATAGATTGATAGACAGACAGACAATGACCTCTTCTTGAAACCGTTTTGCTGTAAATACACATTTTAGAATTAAAAAATGCAGCTATGTGTAGACCTTGCTGATCTACAGAACTACACGAGAGAGACCTGAAACCATAGGCAGACCTTTATTTTAAGTTTACAAGGTCAGATGTTTCTGTTGTCCCCTTAGGAAAGAGAAGGGCAAGGACTGACTCTGAAAACCTCTTCAATAATAGATCTTGAGCTTTAAGCTAGAACAGGACGATTCTGGGCCAGCACAATGATTCCCCAACAGCTGGTACATGTACTTTGTAGTACTACAAGCTTTTGGCAAAGAAACTTAACTGACTCTGGATTCTATTCCCAGCGCTGCCTTTCCCCAACTTTTAACCCAGGGCAATTTACCCAACTTCTGTCTGTTCCTGGTTAGCCATCTGCTAAATAGATAATCTAATTGCATCCTTTATAGGTTCATTGTGGGGCTTAATTATTGAACATCTTTAAGATATGTCAAGTTCTTAGTGAAGAGTTGTGCAATCCATTAATAAATAATAATGGGGGGGGAGTATGAAGCTGAATTGTTGCATAAGATGAATGTTAGCCAAAGGGGGACAGGAGGAATATAGGTAAGTGATTAGTTGGCATGATGTGAAAAGGGAGCAAAATCACTACATTAATCACACTAGAAAACCTAGAGAATGAAAATGGACTAAGTTGAAATGACAAAAAAGTAAATTTGGACAAATCAGAAAGGACAGACCTGGCAAAACAGAGTAAGTTGTGTGTCAGCAGAGAGGTGTTGAGATTGGGCTCAGCCAGGGACCTCAAGCTGACTTGGGTGGAGAACTTCATGCTAAACAATTCATGCTTCTCCCTGCTTTATCACGTAGCTCAGACGGCCTGTTCGAAGGGACGGCACCGTCACAGGGCACGAGCCTCTTCCATCTCATCTGATGTGGCGGCACCTCAGGGACCAGACAGCTTTTCCTGAACGTGGGGCATTTCTGGGACAGACATCTGCCCAGACATCTCCCTGACAGCCCAAGGGAGGCACCATTGCCTCCCTTCACCAGCCTGAGCATCTGCAAATCACATCATCCAAACCACCTTCACTCCCGAAACACAATTGCTGTAAGTGACCCATCGATTGCGATCTGACACTGAGCTTTGCTGTTTTCACTGCCCAGATACTTCTGGGTTTGTCATCACTCTCAACTCCATTTTATCAGTGATGTGACAACATCTATTGAAAGGATATGGCCCTACTGCAGGAAAGAACTGTATCTGATGAGTAGAAAATTGGTATTTAAATAGAATTATCACAAATTTGATAGTTTGCAAATGAAACAATTAGCTTACTGTTTATTCAGCTCTCAGAAAAGTTACTGTCTATAGTGGATTTCTTGATTGCAAAGGCCGTGCACTTCAGATAGCATGGCAGCAAACAAACTCTTTTCCCTAAATTTTTAGAAGTGCCCTAATTATTTTGAAGAATAATCATAGAATCATTTTGGTTGGAATGGATATTAATTTAAAGAGTTGGTGTTTGTTTTGTTTGATTTGGTTCTTTTGGTTGGTTGGTTGTTTTTGTTTGTTTGTTTTTCCTGTTTGAATTGGAAATCTTCAGATAAAATTATATTTACAAGACCACCAACTTCATCTTCAGCTTGTTTCCCATAGTTTTTAGTTATTGCCTCTTCCTACTATAAATATACTGAGTACCCATTGGAGATATCACTGGATTCAGTTCTCTGGTCCCATTTACATTTAGTATTATAAAAGAACTGCACCAGTGGGAACAAGGTGATGAGGTAGTCTGCACAGCAGGAACTCAAAGAAAATGATTTTTTTTCAACATTTTGCTGTAACCAAACCAAAGAAGGGACCTAGCTCTCAGATTTACTTTTTAGGAATTACCTTGTTTCCAAATTTACAGAAGTAGTACATTATGTAAGCAGGGTACTTTTTATGTCAAGAAAATTGAGAGACTGGAAGACAACGAAAGTCCACAAAAACTATCCTTGTACTAACATTTGGCTATGGCATTCCTCCGGTACCAAAACAGTACAGTCTAACTTGGAGGAAGGGCATGTGTACCAAAGATCTTTTCTACCGATGTCGATGTGCTCTTCTCCTCTAATGTACAATGATAACCTCTGACTTTCAAGTATATTTTAACCACGCTGAGGAAAGTCCTTCAGAAAAACCATGAAGAGTCATTAGGTGCATCAATGAGAAAAACACCATCCAGTGAGAAGGAGAAAGGGTGGGAGAAGGATGAGCTCATGGTTATTTTCTGTATTGCTGAGTCCATGGCACACATGCTGAGCAGTTAAACTATCTTATTCTATGGGCCTCATCACTCAGTACTGAACACTGAGTCTTGCTCAATCTTGCTCCTAAAAGTAGAAGTGACTTTGAAGAATTCCACGCCTTTTAGCTTTAAAATATTAAATGCAGACACTGAGCTTACCTTCTGTCACTCCACCGCTCATCTGCCTGCTATTGACAACAAAGGTGCATCACTTCCAATAAAACTTCATTCCAGCTTTCATGTTTTTCTTGGAAAAGAATGCAGGTGAATCCTTGATCTGTAAAAGATAAATATTATTTTGTTCTAGTCTGACCAGTCTATCAATGACAGTCATTCATCTGCTGCAGAAGAGTGAACAGTGCACCATGAATTCGCTAACATTGCATCTGCTGCTGCATTCTTCTTTGATAGTAAGTGAGACATAATAAACCTTGATCTTTTTTGCACACTGTTTTTTTGTTTGGAAAGTATGATTCATTGGCTATTTGCTACTACACATTGTTCCTCTACAGAATCACATTCTACAGTCACAACAAATTTATTTTCTTGCATTATTCGAAAACCACTATTTATTATTCTTCAAAAATAATAATATAGCAGAGAAAACTCCATGTGAACATTTTAGGCCTGCATTTTCAGTGCTGACACCTGCTGAGTGATGCATCAGAGAAAGAAGGCCTATTATCACCATAAGAAGTCAAGAAAATTCTTTCTGAATTCCATTAAATATCCTCCTTTTCAACAGCTTATTTGAGATATATGAATGTGATGAAATTCCGTGTTCAGTGTGAGTGAAAGTATTTCCATTTCCATTCAGCAAATAACAATCTGTAAACCCTGATGACATTAGAAAGAGTATTTGGCTTTGCAGTGCTCCATGGAAGTTGTTTGAACACCTCTGTCAAAACTTTTCAGCCTAAAAGCTACATTGGTGATCATTTACGCACACAATTGATCATTTAGGGGCTGGAAAAGGATTCTTCGACTTTTCACTGCCTATACAATGGCATTTTCCTGACGGCACATATTCCAGTAATTCTCTTTCACAAATAGAGTGTACTACTGAGTCCTACAACGTACTAATGATTCACCTGCTCCTATTTAGTATGCTAATATTATGCTTCTAATTTATATATAATAATATAATTCATATATAATACTATGCTTCTTCCAGAAGAACAAATAAGGCAAAGAGAGCACCCAGTAGTTCATGTATTTCATCCAAAGTAGATGAAAAAACTATTAACCATATCACAGATCTCTTTCTTTTCAGATAACTGTTTCTTTAAATAATATTTGTTACTTTTCTCCTACAATTTGGGTAAGCTTCTACACTTTTTTAAGAAAGGGAAGACAGGAGAAAGAAGAGAATGTCTAAACAAACATAAACACAGATGGGTGTGATCTGATTCAAAGAACAGGTTTCAGCTTGTTCATCCCATTGTATCTCACCTGAAGTTAATGGATTCACAATAACAGACACATTATGAACCCAACCGAGTATGTCATCTGCACACAGATGAAATTACATTAATTAAATAACATCATGACAGAAAACAGCAATAATGCTCCTTGTTGAAAATACTTCGCCTGTATATAAGGAAACCACTATGAAGATCACTTTGACTCCACTGCTCTTTCCAAAGCTGAGAAGCATGTGAAAAAGATTTTAAAACAAGACAGGTTTCTCTCACTCCAATGCTGAGGTTCCTTTAAAAAAATAAATGATAGGAAACATTCCTGTATAAGTAAAGATTAACTTTGTTTTACATATATTAATTATACTCTCTGTTTTTTTCATCTTGACCAGCAGAAAAATTATAATCTATAATATAGGAACATCTAAGGAAATAAAACAAGTGGGTACAGAACCCGATGAGTAATGCAATGCATAATTACTGGATATGATACAAATTAATACACCTTCTACATGTTTCATGTAGAAAACACTTTTCAACACTGTGCTAGCAATTTCTTGCCCTCCAGTTCTGTTTTGTCTATTCCTTCAAGCAAATTTTCTTTTCTAATGTGTACACTTTCTAGAGTGAGACTGCAACTGTATTTATAAGCACACAAACAATGACATTCACTGATACACTTTTCCTCATTTGAATCAGGGAAAGGTTTGAAACAGCTTAAATCACATAGTAGGTGCATTGTGGTGCAATCTCCACTTACTAAAACACTGAAATATAACGATCATTTAAACAGTAACAGAGGCTCATACCCATGAGCTACATTTGCTCAGTTAACATTAAAATTCCTTCATGGATTCGGCATATTTCAGTTTTTCCTTTTATATATCAAAAACTGGTGAACTCTTTTTCCCCTAATGTAGTTTTCCACATGCAGAGCAGCAGCAAGAACAAGACAGAAAATCATCAGCATCATCAACTGAAGTCATCACCTGACTTACATTTTCAAATTATTATGAATATTGTTATTTAGCTTTCATTTATGGCAGCACCAAGGAAATCACTCAGAATCATTACTCCCTTCCACAATGACAAGAACAAACAACAGCAAAGCAATCCTTGCTCCAAAGCCATTACATATAATCAAGTTATTAAAAATAGCAATTCTGATCATTATGGTGTGTCTGTAAAACCGTATCTAAATTAATCAGCAGATGCCACATCAAGCACTCCGCAATCGTGAATTGTTATATGAGCTGCTGAAGGACACAAGACCGAAACTTCTGATCCACAACCACGGGGCTGGGGCTTCATTGAACTTGAGAAAAGTGAATTCACAAAGGGCTTTGGTATGGGCTAAAATAGCCACGTTAGCTATAGGTAGACTCCATAATAATTATGTGGAAGTGCAAATTCCATGCTTGCTTGTGCATTTGCAAGGCTTGGACATGTACTTTAAACATGGCATTTTTTGCATAGAGATTTATACTAATTTCTCACCACCAATAAATAACATTTCCTTAAACAACATGTTTCCTTAATTTACTAGGTTTTTCATGTACAAAGGTTCTGCCATTAGCCATTCTCATGCCAATAACTACATGTCATGGGTAAATAAAACCTATTATCTGTGTTAGCAAAAGAACACTATAACACATTCAGCTTCCATCAGGTTTGACAATGCTAATGTACAATAGGTTTGCTATAGATTTAAAAGTTGAACTAGATTGAGAAGCTTTTTTAAGCTCAAGGGGAAATGTGGTCATAAAACTGAGGAAGCTTTATGGCAGAAGGCTGCACTGATATCTGCACTTACATCCTTATCAAGAACAGGTCAAATAATCTTTTTTTGGATTTACATGGTGATGAGTTCAGATAAATAAACCAGACCTTGTAATTCATAATCCTAAATGGTAACAATTAATTTTCAGAATCTGTCTCCTGTGAAAGCAAGCACCGGTGTTTCAGAGCCAGGATTATTTTTAACTCTGATGTCCTGGTACCACAGTGTGTGCTGGACAGCTAAAGAACCAGACCTATAAAACTACACTCATTTCATGACTCTAAATGCAAACAGCAGAACTTAGAACTAACTACCTTTTACATATAGCTGACTTAAGCAATCGAGATAACAGAATTCTACAATACTCTGGATGAAACCAACTAAAAACGTGAACTAATAAGTTAGCTGATATTGAGCTCCAGATGTTTCTTACTCTGGCAACATTCCTTAAGTGATGATAAGCAGATTTACATACTTAACTAATATGTTTATTTAAAGAAAATTTCCGAATCCAGACTAGCATCCAGATTTCTTATTTGGCTTCAGATCAAAAGACATACTATTAACAAGGATGGCATCCAGGAAAACCTTTTCAACATCTGCTTAGAACTATGTAACAGATATTTGATTTTCTACAAATTTAATTTCAGGCAAAATTTTACTTCATCCAATACTTTTTATACCCTCAAGACAGCCTGACCTAGTCATTTTGCATATTCAGATCTCAGAATACAGCTCGTACATTGGCAGGGACAGCAGTTGCTAAGGAGAAACTCTTAGTTGGTAGTTCACATTTCAAATGCAACGAGCCATTTCACTTCAAGTGAGAACAAAAGCTTTTTGGAAGCAAAGCCCTCCCCTCACCAACAACATCAGTGATTTAAATAAGCAGGTTAAAAATGTTTTACATGTTTGTTGTAATCTAAAGAAACTTAAGTAGCTAATAAAAAGAAAATAAACTCTACTGTTTCATAAGGGTGAGGAATGGAAAATAAAGTTAATATTGCTGAGTCGTAGTTGGTATTCTTTGAAGCTCTCTGGGAAGTGCTTATTGTTACATTGAAGGCAAACTGAGAAAAGAACAACTCAGAGCAAAAACTTAAAATACTTAGAAGAATGGATGCTGTTCTAAATGTCTTCCCAGGTTCCAGAAGGGAAAACACAAATACATTGTTGACTGGGATGGAAAGTGTGTGTTCCAGGGCTGAGCAAAAAGGACTGGCTAGGAAATATAAAATAGAAACTTCATTTCCAAAATTAATGACTTTAAAACAGAAACAAAATAAAGAAAACTGTTTCCAAACAAGTTGAGCCCTCACATAAACTTCTACTGAAAGCCAAGATAATGATGATATAAACATGAAAGAGGCAAATGTTAAGCAACGTGTTACAGCAGTAGATACACAGATTGTCTGAGGAATGATCACAAGGATTAGGAGAGTTGAGCATAAAAACTACCCCGTGTTTCTTGTGGTTCCTTGGTGGGCATGACAGAACAGGAAAGATGCCTCCCAGGAATTTGGGACAGAAGAAAATCCCCTGGGATCCAGATAACCCTACAGCAGGATTGGTTTCTAGTACCTCACACGCACAACATTCAACCTGCTTTGCAAAGCGTGTAAGTACAGGAAAACTGCTAATCCAGACCAGCCTGCAGGGCCGTGGCAGAACCAGGAACATAACATCAGAAACAAGAAGGTCCTGCCCAGTGAACACACAGATTTTCTTACATTAGAACAAGAGAATATACTTCTACACTTCATTTGTTGTAGAGAAAAAAAAAAAAAAAGGCTAAAAAATGCAACAATTCCCTAAATTGTGCTCAGAAATCAAAACGAAATAAAGGGAAGCCAACATTCATTAAGAATGTACAATTTTTTTAAAGTTTTTTTTTTTTTTTAAACTGGCATGAATTCTTGAGAATATCTGGTGTTAACAATCTGCATATCAAATGGAGTCAAGGCTTTCCCATTGATTTGTCCTTGTAGTGAAGTGATATCAGAAAACTATATTGTACTGGTTTGTTGATGAAACCAGTGACAATCTAAGCTTCTAGAGCTGGAATTCTCCACCATGCAAGATTGGCTTCCCCCAGGTGATGATCATCAAACATGGATGAATGAAGGTGGAATTTTTCACTACATTTATACATACAGTGTAAATAAGCTTCGGATGGTGAGACAATACCTTACCTTCTAGTATAACAACCGTGTCTCACATCTCTTACTCTATATACTTCCCTGATTCCTCTTCCATTTACTACACATCTTTTGGCACTGTCAGATGCTTCTCTTTGCTCTTTTTTTCATTGTATTTCACATGTAAATAAATTTGTCCCTAACTCTTTCATACCAACCTTTTTTCCAGCAGTGATTCACATCCCCAACTACCTGTGTTTGTCACAAATAGAGTGTCTTGGACCATCAATGCTTTCTGTTCCTAAAGGATTTTAAATACACCAGTAGAGTCACCTTTTCTTTTTTCAGGGGTCTGGTTTTCCTGATTTTCCTTTCTGTAATTAAGTTCCTCAGATCCTGAGGACTGCTCTTTTTAGGTTCTTCCCCAGCTCTCTAATATCTTCTAAGCACAGTAACAAGAATGGAAAGAGGTTTTTTTCATTTAAGATTTTCTTTTGTCACCGAATCATCTCACCCCATCCACTTCCACCTTGAAGACCATGGCTTTTCACTACTTAAAATTTGCGTTCTATAGAAGGTATCATGATTTAATGGCTTGGCATCAGGATTTCTTCTTTTACACTGCAGAAAAACAAAATATACACAATTTTCACTTTTTATTTATCCTAACTGCTCATCTCTTTGCCTTATTACTTAATTCCTCTTTGCTCAACTGTAGAATTAATGATACATTACACTGCCCATAGTATATCCAGCCCAGTGTGCCTGAGTGCAGCAGCAAACATAAACCACTAAGGGAGTTTGTAAACTGTTTTAATTATTACATGAACTTTAAAAAGCATCTTAAGATTCATCTCCCAAATGTGCTTTGGTCAGTATCACTGGGAAGACATCGGCAGGTCCTAAGTCTCAACCTGACCATGGCGCAATGTGGGACTCAGCCTGCACGGTGCTAGTGCAGGTAGAGACACAATGAGATGAATTTGTGCCTTCCATCTTCCAAAGACCTGCTCTGCTTCAGGGGCTGCTCGTGTCCACGATCCCCACAAGGTTTCACAGAAGCAAGATCTTTTGCTGTTTCCCATCCCCAGAGCCATTTATCTGCTGGTACCCAGGCCTCCCTCCTGAAAGAAAACAGAGCTCTGTTTATTGTAAACCATGAAGTATTTATCTCTAATTATCCTGACACCTCTAGAAATACTTGGTCTCTCATAAATCAATGTAAATCATGTGAATATCATTTATCTTAAAACATACATCCTCAAAACACATTAAAGCTTCTTTTCTCCATTCTCAGGCAATGACATGCATTTCAGTTGGTCCAGTTTAACACCAGCCTAAGACTTAGTGATCCAGCACTGTGCTAGTCTGTACTTTTACAGAGAGCTGCATATAAACCATTCAACGGGAACACATGAAAACAGATTCAATGGAAGAAATGTGAACTGGCATACAACATTTCCTAAACTTTTAACTGACATAGGAGCTGCATTCCCACTTTCAAAAGCAACTTAGATACATAAGACATTTTCAAAACTGTAACAACCTGAAAACAGTTAAGCATTTGTGTGAGTTATACTTTTAATCTCCATTTAATTAGTAACTTGTACGCACTTCTGTGATTAATTAGATTTTGTTTTGAAGCAGTAGTGCATTATTCTTAGCAGCTGACTATAAATGATTTACTGACTACTTGCAGTGTAAGGAGGTTTCTACAAGTCCCTTGACAGGGCTGAGCAGCAACTCAGCCTGTAACAACTGCCTGAGGAGTCACGGCAGGTAAAGGTGCTTACAGGGGTGCTCTTCTGCCCTGGAGGAATGACAACTGAGAATCAGTAATTGGAAACCCAGAAAAACCCAGCAAACAAGAAGAAATACTTGTGGTTGTGGTTTTTTTCTTTCTTTTGTCTTTTGTTGTTGCTGTTTGTTGTTTCCAGGTTTCTTAAAGGAGGACTGAGGATGCTTTTGCTTTCCAGAGAAGAAAAACTATGCAGGACCTAAAAAGCAACTCAAATTGTTACCAATAAAAGCAGCTTTGTTAGCTACTTGGTGTGGGAAAATGAGTACCATGAAGGCACTTGAGCCATTTGACCAAAGAAGCAAATAAGCTAGAGGGAAATTCCAAGCATAAGTGGCAGAGAAACTGAAATGGGAAAGGTTTGCTACCTTGTCCTAAAAGATTAATAGAAGAAGATTATAAAGCAAGAGCTGGGGAGTGTTTTCCTTCCAGGGCAAGGCAGGGAGGTTTCCTTCAAGGTCACGGGCATCTGTGGCAAACAGGAATAAACGTATTAACAACAACGCTCTTAAGCAACTGTGCTAAACTTCAAAAAGGCTGTGCCAGAGATGCAGGTGTGCTCTGGCTGCTTCCATTCTTGATTAAATTAATGACTTCCCAAAGCTGCTACAGAGCTATGAAGATCTGTGCTGCCAGCGTGGTGCCCGGGGTGTCCCTGACCCCTGCACGAGTGACCAAAGCCCCTGGTCCTCCCCTGCCTTCAACATCATTCTCTTGATCTTCCCATTACTTCATTTCTATTACTGTAGCTGCTTCACTGCTAACAAACTCTGAAAGTCTGAAGTATTAAAATGGAAATGAAGATAAGAATTTAACAAACCGAAGTGATTTCAGTATCAACCTGGTAGTTTTCCCAGCTGACATTCTAATAAATGAGTGTTTCTTTAGTATTTTAAAAGTCATCAAACCATGATAAGGGAGACAAAAATCACTTCCAGTCTCACCTGGGGACTTGCAGCCAACAGCACAATTACACACGATACCATGGTAGAAAATACTAAAGCAAATATTAGGAGGGGTTTTATTTATATGTATTCTGTCTAGGCAGCAGTGTCACAGCTGACAGCTCAAAAGACTGCATTTTCCCAAACTCTTAGTTTTAATAATCTGCAAACATGACTGAAGGAGGCAGTAAGAAATCTAATAAAAATGAATGCAGAAAGGATTAAGGAGACAGCTTCATGACAATTTACAGTTCTACATAGCAGTCTCTTGCTACGAGTTGTGATAAGATAAATCTTGTTTACAGTGTGTTAATCCCATGTCCCAGTAATGCCAGTATGCAATGGATAAAAGTCTTCCCCAGAAGAACGGAGCTGCCTGTGCATTAAATGAGCAGTCGCGGGGAGCAGCAGCCTGAATGGGGGTGTGAAAGGTCCAGGGTTATTCTACATTACACTTTCCCATGAGTTATTCACGTCTTTCTTCTTCAGGAAAATGTTTGAGGCAAATTGTTTGGATGTAAATTATAAGTAAAGCTTTATTTGAGCTTTTCTGGGTCAATGATTGACTTTTATTGTGCTCTGCAGAGTGAAATTTAAAAGCTGGCTTTCAATTTTTTTCATATAATAGAGATTTTATGCATTTTGTATGACTAAAGAGGACTCTTACATTGTGAAATATCTTTAGTCATGAATGGACAGCCTGTTTATGTAATACAAAGTACTCTCCCAGATACATCTCAACTATGAATGTAAAAGTTTGTATCTCTCTTTGTAGAGCCAGGAAGAGTTCATGGACTATTACCTTGTGATCCCTGCATAGGTGATAGGTCCTATCACTTCTTACCCAGGTCCCGTAGGTCCTATCACTTCAAAATATTAGCTAATTAGACCTTATCCAACCTATTGCCAAAAAAGGTAATGGTTTGACCCAGACGGGACATAAGACTGGAACTCAGAAGGCAGATTTTATTTCTAGATCTGGTATTTAATTTTCTGGACACCTTAGGCAGCTCACTTCACCTTCTGTGACTGTTTAATCTTCAGTCTTTCTTGCTGTCTGTGTTGACTGTAAGAGTTCAAACACTCTTTTTCCATATAGACACCTCTCTTGCTTTGTTTTGCAGCATCCATATGCCACTAGAAAAGAAATCGTGATAAAAATAAGTTGAAAAGTTACAAGAACCCTGCGCAGAGACTGGTATCTTCAGTTGCTGCTCATTGGTAATAATAATCACTCTTCTGTTTCAGAATATTACTTGTACATTTGAGAATTTGCAAACATGTTTCTCTATGGGCTGCACTATACATTGACAGTGAAAAGCTGGTTCTCCATTAGTCAGTTTTTATTTTCTCTCTCCCCAGCTTGTTCCTCGCAGCAATAATCCAAGTTCCTTCTCTCTCTGCCATGTGAATGTCTGTATTTTGCATTGACTGCTAACCAATCTGAAAGCGATGAAGCTGTATTCTTTTTAATTTCATCTGTCATTACAGGACATGGTCACCTTAGCAGAAAGATCACTATAATCATTGTTAATGGGCTATTAAGGGGCTTTCAAGTATCGAGATGATCATCAGAAGTAAGAACTGAGAGCCATTCTTTATTTCTGTGTAACATTAATTTTTCCCCAGTAATTCCACGGATTAATAATGCAAGGTTTGTGCACCTCAGGAACTGCTTCATGGTTTCTTACCATATGCTATGCAAATTCTATAATTAACTCTTGACTTCACAATTTAAAAATACGATACTACCAACTCCATTTAGGGATGGGGACAATACCGTGGTGGCCAAGCATTCTGAAGGCAACAGGTAGACGATATTCTTAAAAACATGATATTCTTCTTGATTTGATTAGAGTTTTCAGAATGACCTTAACACATGTTCAGTAATAGTCCATAAACATTTCAAAAGGGCAAAAATGCACAAAATATTTGTAACCTCAAGTCTTATTTATCACTGCTTTGTTCTCAGATGAATTTCTCGATACTAACACCCTTGAGAGCTTTGCAGAATATATAAAAGTGTTCTACCTTCTGCTTAAGCTTGTGTTCTCAGAGTTGATATCCTTCCGAAAGAAAGTGGAAAACCTGCAAAGTGGCACTAGACATTCGGATGTGAAATATTGAACTCATATTTTTTGCTCATATAAGAAATGGAAACAAAGAAAGTGGGTTCTTTCCAGTCCCAGCTGGTTATACATCTTATAACAAACTGTCAAGCAATTTGACTTATCTGTCAGATTTTGCTGAGGTGTAGTTCTCAGTTTCTCCTGAGTTGAACAGGTACCCTTTGCTGACAGGCAATGGAATAAAGAGGTTTACCTGCACTAAGACCTTTCAGCTTTATAGGTTACTGTTCCAAAGTTGTACATGTATATGTAATATATATACAAAGCCTGCCTTTCTGCCCTTTTTTTTTCCCCAGTAATACACTTATTCTCAAACATTTCTTTCCAATTAAACACTTCTTTCTGCCTTCTTTTGGGTCTGCATCCTATCAAGATGGCCAGTGTGCCCTATGTTTCAAATGGCTTTCTGAGGTTGCTCTTGTGATTCTGCCTGTGTTTTCTGACAACCCAGTCATCCCATGTTGCATCTAATTCCTCTCCTTTAACACTATCTTGGAGGATAAGTGTCAGCAGGTGTAAACAGGAAAAAGGAGACAAGTGGCACCATTATAGCATTGCTTTCACTGGAGAGGGGCTACTTTTAGAAAAGAAAACACTTGCAGCAAGTCCTTTTTGATTGGCATCATTGTCTAGTGAAGCTGGCGCACCAGCTCGTGAGCAGGCATCGCGCCATCCGAACAGATGGGCATGCGGATAGGAAGCCAAAAGATAATGTATGAGTACCAAATGTGTGTATTGGAGGGCACGTTTCCCAGGCAGGAACAGCAGAATGGCAGTTTATAAGCTCCTGCACCTATGTTTAAAGGAGATAACATACACATTGCACCCTTACAATAGACACGTGGGTAACACACTCTGAAACAATAGAAAGGGACCTACAAGTGTGGAATTCACTGACTGCAGGAGGATTTGTCGAATTTGTAACTTCACATAAGCAGAAGAGCCATGTAAAACCCAAAGATGGTATCTTTATAGTTTCTAACTAGGGTACTGTTTACAGTGCACGATACTGTACAAAGATTAGAAATGCTACACTGACTTGGAGGACAGTTCTTGGCTCCGGCTTTGACCAAGAGGGACAACTGAAGACCAGGAACCAGGGACTCCATGGATGGGTCCTCTCCAAGGCGACTCTCCCAATTAAACCGTTCTGAGCTGGAGTTTTCAAGTGGAGCATCGTATTTAATAACATCTGGACTTAATTCCATTAATTCACGTTACGACTTTATGAATAGATTTTTATACTTTTGGCTTCCACAATAGCTGAATGAGTTCTACAAGCAGATTATTCAGCACAAAATGAGTGAGCACGTCCCTTGATTTTTGTTAAACTTGCCACTTGGTCAGTGTCATGGGCTACCAGCATAGTTCTTATATCATCAGAAGTATCTGCTTCTTATTCCTCTTTTCTCTATTGCTTGTAGACTTTTCTCTATTGCTCATAGACTCCTACAACAGTTCCCTACTGCACTAAGATATGTTTGTATTTCACAGCTATCATTTCAGGTCTCCCAGATTTCCCAAGATGGAAAGAAAGATAGGCAGTTGTTAAGATCTGGTCTGAAATAATGTTTTGGCTAGAATTTGGGTTTTTATTTACTTTTGACCTCCCAACACCACCACTGCAAATATGGTCAGCACCAATATTATATAGAATACCATATAAGAAACCAATTGCTAAATATTCCTGAGTGATACCAGTCAGCTTTGCAATGTTACACATCTGCTTTAGATGGGCTTGAATCACAAGGAAAAACAGATCACATCAAATAATGCCAGGTTGTAATTCAGGTAGAAACCACACTCTTTGGTCCCCTATAGCACACATGCTTCATGAAGCCCTAAAGTGTAGAATATAAAAAATAACAATGGACCAAGGAGACAGGAGTTACAGCAAGACCTGAGAATGTGTATTTCTCAGCAGACAGACAGACACTGCGTCCTTCCCTGTCAGCCCATTGCATAGCAACACAATTACACAGAACTACCCATTAATATTCTCAGCTCATTGCTAAATATTCTCTTAACTGTAACCTTTTTTTGCCCTGTTAGTAAGCAAAGGATAAACAAGCATGTGATTATATTCTAGCTGGTTTCATACCACAATAAGGATATTTTAATGCTTCCAACAGGCACGGGCCCCGACACCTAAGGTGGGAAACAACGAAGTTCTCCTTCATCCCCAAGACCAGCAAGAAACAGATACCTGCTCTAAATGCTCAGTATTTTATTCTAGTAAAACTTCAACCACCTCACACTGCACATTTTTTAATACAGATAGCATGTGATATCCATACAAAAAGGACATCTCTTTGCCCATGTAGCACCGTTGTAGGATACTGCAACATCACAGATCAAACTGAAAATCTGAACTTCATTTTTTTTAATCTTGTGTAGTATTTTCTCCAGTAATGCCATTGGATTTAAAGACACACAGTATACTCGTTATTACCTCTATACTACTGAATACATGCATATGTATTGTTTTAACACCTCTGACTTTTGTTAAGCCCTCTCTTTTATACCTTAAGACATTTTAAGGGACCTTATTAGGCTTCAGCTCCTAAGCTTTTTCCCCCGCCCAAGAATAAATCCAGCCTGCTCCATTTCCTTTCTTTTATACATGTTTCCATACAAACACACTGAAGCACATTTTATTCCCAGTCACAAAAACCTGAAAGAGAAAAATCTATGATCCTTTTCAGTATATGTTGGAGCGTTTTGCTATCATCTTTAGTACTCACAGCAGAATAAGTGATAATCAATAGTGATATCTGCTTGAATCTAGATAGTTTGATGGAAGTGCTTTTGAAACACATCACGGTGCCTGATCTGCTGTAAGTTGGTCTGTTCTTCTGCAGCAGCACTGCATCTAAATTATACCAATTGTTAGTTGAAATCTATTAAAGGTTATTATTAGCATTTCAAAATACAGTTGTACCTAGCTGGTTTCTTTCTTGTTAAAATTGCCTGGCTGGTTTAGCTCTTTTAGTTTCCAACCTGAAGCAAACCATCTGCAGAAGCCAGATGCAGGTGTCGATAGCAGCACGTGCAGCCACTGATGGGTTTCTGTCTGGGGTTTAACTGCAGGGAGACCCTGCTCAGCGCCTTCCAAACCGCCATGAGAAGTAAATCACAATTCTGTGGCATCACGTTGCTCCAGAACACACAGAGTTCTCCTCCAAGCCTGAAACAGGACCCAAACCCTGTGGTCCTTGCACCTCTTTTGTTTGTTTGACAAGGATCCCTCTGGGACTAGGGCTTCTCGTATGGAGTTCATTAGTCCTGAGTCTCTACATTATGAGGCGATTTTGATCACTGTTTAAAACTACAAGATTTTACAAACTGAGTAGCACTGTGTTTCACTCTCTGGCCTAAGGATACAAACATCTTTCTGACCACTTCATGTGAAGACACGTTATTTTACCACTAATTCTACCAAACAAACCTCAAGGGTTTCTGCAAAACAAGACAAAAAATTATTGCAGTAGTGATTTTGTATGACTTCTATATACAAATGCTCACATAACGCTCTTAGAAACACACTAAATGTTGGCATATTTTAAAGCTCAGTAGATCTAGTGTATGTATTCAAAACATGCTTTCTCTTCTTCAATAGGTTCACTGTTGCTGGAACACAGGATTATTAATTAAAAATATCATTACCACTATGTTCCCCCTGAAAAATGCATATGTGGAATATAAAAATTTATTTTTAAAGTTCTCATTTTGTTCCAAATTTATCACAGAGCATCCTTTTGTAATAAATACTCCTAATGCTTTTATAGGGAACCTGCTTGTACTAACTCAGTTTTAATTTAATATGAATTTGGATGTAGATAAAATGCTGCTTACAGAGTATACCAGCCAGGGTATAAATTGCTCAACACTAAAATGCCCATACCCTAGAGAACAACTTTCGCAGGTACTTTCTAAACAACTACTGAGGTTACTCAGCCTTTTAATTACCATTGAAAATTCAGCCTGGTATTCAAATTATATATGTTACAAAGAATGTTTATGCCAGTTGCCAGCAGCAAGCTGCCTTCTCCATCCCACCACCACCCCAAAATGCCCTTGAAACTAAGCAGATAGAGTGTCAGGGAAGAACAAGTGAGGAATTCATGGGAATACTCATATACTGTAGGAATACCCTCTGTAACGATGCACTTCTGCTCTGTAAGCAGTTCTTAGACATCAGATGCTCACAACCTAAGTTACACACCTAAAAATAACTGCTCATGTCAGGAGGCTGTAAAGCAGGAGGAACAAGTACTCCTTGCACCCAAGTCCCTAAAACCAAATGGATAAATACTTGAGCTTTAATAATCGCAACAAGGACCATTTCAGAGCACAATTACAATTGATCTACCGATGAGATTGGGTTCAGAAAAGGCTACTGACAAAAATCCACACCTCAGGATAAAGTTAACGAGGCTGTCAAGGGAGCAGCAGGGCAGATTTAGTGCCAAAGATGCACCAGTCACACTAGAGAGCCAAGGAAGGGGAAGAAAATCAGCACTAAGAGATAAGGAACAGTGCAGCTCAGTGACAGATAGATTTAGACCCCTTACGTCCAATAAACAGATGACCAAGATTGTTAAATCAATTCATAAGAATTATGCCGAATCCTGACCAAGATACTCATCAGACAAATACCACTGCATTTAGAGTTAGGAAATATAAGAATTCGAGAAGGTAATCTATGTGTCACGTGAAATATGAACCAGGAAAGGGCTCTCTCAGACTCGGCGGCTTCTTGCTGAGGTACAGCGAATTTCTGCCACCATGATGATGAAGACTCCCCGGCATCCTTTCCCTGGCATTTCAAAAGCAGAATATAGAAACAACGGCAAAGAATCTTGAACTCAGCAAGGACCTCAATCAGGATGCTCTCAAAGCTCAACACAAAATCTCCAGTTCTGTTTCCTAGGGGTTTTGAATTAAATTTGCCAACCACCTGGGGACAGGGGGAGAAATAAATCAATATGGCAGAGTATGTAACAAATCACTAACCTATAACGGCTCGTTGACACTACATACACTGCAGAGGTAAAGTCCACACTAAGGTCACTTCGGTGAAATGCTGACACAAGACGCAGGGTGTGGTACAAACCTCCAGGCCATTCCGACACGGCCAAAACGGAGGGGAAAGTCCATGGTGGGATCTGGTCAGTACATCATCAGAGCAAGTTATTTACTTTAGTCCCAAAATATACGTGTCCAAATACCACCAAATATTTCATTCTGTGATTCAGCTAAACTGTTATGAAGGAATGGAGACTTTATCATTCTATCAAGCTTCAAATCTATTTGGACTTCTTATTTTGACAAAACATTAATGGCACCCAAGGATGACAAAACCTGTTTGATCTACTTAAACTAAAAACAATCAGGGTAGTAAAATTTACAGAGAATAAAGTTGCTTAGGTTTCTCAAGTCCTGAGGTAACTATATCTACCTTTCCAATGTCTTAATAATCTAGGTCAAAGCCACTGCAGAAAAATTCAATATTGATAAATGAAAACTAATGTACACTGTGGAAATAATGGAAATTAGCCATTCATCTTAGCAAGTTCTGAGCAATATATTGTGGGTAAGGCACCTAGCCAATATCGTGAAGACCTGAAGGATGGCCTGTAGCAGGAACAAGAGCTTGTAAAAAGAAGGAAAAAAAAGGCTGTGCTATATAAGGAAAAGAATGAAACCATGTAGATTTAAAAACCTATAGATTTTCTGCATCTCATAAGGGATACTGAAGAAATGGGGTTCATAGAATGAGATAAATGTGATGGAACCAAAGAGAAACTCTTAGATAAGGATAAATTGCTTTGAAAACTCTTACTTTGTTTATTTTCTTGTGAAGAAGACAAATAGGAACAGGCATGACAAAAAGTGTATTAAGAAGTAATGAAAGCTATAAAGAAGGTCAACTGGGAGCTTTTCTTCTTCTCTTCTATAATACAATAAAATGAGGTAGTTATTAAATTGAAATGGGGTAAATTAGGAACTGATAAAAGGAAAATAATTTTTCTCACACAACACATAATTAGATTTTGGAGATCTCAGCCACGGCATTTTGCTAAGGCCATAAATTTAACAAGATTCACAGAGGGATTAGATTTGACATAGATAAATTCTTGAGATACACAGTGGCTGAAACTAGGAATTTTACTTAGTGTTGACAAAGAATTACTTGAAGTGATTTAAATCTCCGTGTTTCAGATATTTAGAGAAACTTAATGCGTGCTTCAGAGATGACCCCTATTAGTCAGAATGTTGGACTGAGCCACAGCAGAGCTCTGTCAGTACAATAACGCCCAGGTACATACGTGTCAAACCTTATTCTTCATGGCCATAAAAGATGAAGGTACAAATTTACATTGCCAGACCATTTTTTAAATGTTGATCACAAAACATTTCAATACGGCAGTTGTCATACTAGAAAGTATCGTCATTGCTTAGTTAAAAACCTGGAAAAATATGATCCTACACATAAAGAACAAAAAGGTCTGTTACATTTCTTTCCTAAATGCTCAAAATCACAGGGCCCAGGAATATCACTCCATGTCTCTGTTTTTCAATGGCAGCAGTGCTTAAAAATGATGTTTGGCCATTCTAACCAAATGATATGCACAATTTACATCTGTTAACCTAAAGAGCTTTTTTTTCTGAGTGGAAAAATAAAACGCTAATTCATGTAGAAATGGCAGAAAGTAGCTGCTTGATTAATTTATCACAAAATATAAAAATAGTTAAATCAGAGTACTTGAAGCGCTGAGAAGAATTCAGCCGTTGATGGGGGCAATGGAAAGAGGATAGCATGAGAAATAAATGGAATGGAATCAGAAGAAAAAGGTTGACAATTGCAAGAACAGACCCCAAACTGGTGAGCAGATCCTGCAACCGACAGTTTGGCCTGGCAGGAATGCAGAACTTTTACAAAATAAAACAAATGTCTCCTCACAAGTGCACAGCAGCTGTGCTTTGGCCAACCTTTGTTGGCCCACACTCTGTGCTTCGATGTACGTCAGGTGTTTAGGTCCACAGAACTGCATTGCTTTTTGCTCTTCTAACTTACAACTCTTTATTGAACTTCAGTATTGATTTACTTCCAAATCACATACTGTACCTTCTTGCACTATTGCTTTTTAGGTAAACACTAACAACACTACAAGATGGAGCTGATCCAAAGCGTTTGCTAATTCGCCAGTAGCGGAAAACCTATGGGTTTTCAAGCAATGCAAATTGGTTTGGCTTCTGCACAGCTCCTACTTTTTTTTTTTCAAACACTGATGGCAAAGAACATTTCCCAGGATTCATATCGAGTATTCATTTTAACAGCATTAATTTATGATGTGTGTTATTCCATTCTACCCTGTGCAACATGACTTATTCAAAAAGCGAGCACTTTTCCAAAGCAAATACTCATTTTCCATTCTGACAGTGATGCTCTTCGTGGATTTTAAGAGAAAAGGGCATCGTCTGGAAAACATCTTTTCTACACTTTTTGCTTGAGGATCATTCATGGTACTATTAGGATATTTTAAATATCTATCCCTTCCCCCAGCATTTTAAAACTATCTGCCACACTGTATCTACTGTAAAATTGAAATTACAAGTAAAATTATGACTTTCCAAAATAAAGCTCTTAATTTCTTTTTACTGCTATTATCTTTGGCTGCTTCTCTGCCCTCAAAACACTGTAGATCACTAAGGATGACTCAGTTTAAAAAGAACAGTATTTTTCAATACAATGTTGAAGTAATTGTCAGCAGGTCACTTCACCTCCCTAATGATTCAGGTAACACATCAATTTATAATAATTGAGCCCTTTGTGCTGGAGTGAACCTGTCTCCCCAGTAACCTTACTGGGATACTGGTCAACGATTCCTGCTGTGTTCACAAAGCTGCTGGGACTCTGTGTTTTGGCCCATGTACTCCCTTTTCTTTACAGCCAAATTTGAAGTTCTAGACTTAGGCTCTGTTACTTAAAAGATCGTTTAATTAAAACACATACAATAATATTGGAATAAAATCAGAAACTTGGATAGGCTTTCAAAGACACTGAGGATTTTCAACCTAACAAAGCAAGTTCGAGAATTGCCCACACAATTAAACCTGGACAAGCGAAGATGCTGGAATGGCAAAGTAGAGCGTATGCAGACAAAACAACTTGTTTTTTAGAACAACGCATGGTCTATGAAAATGTTCAGAAAAAAGATGTTCATACTTGATTCCCAAAAAACCCATTCAAAAATACCTTTAGACCTTTTATCTCAAAATTATTAACTAACTGCCAAAGAGATTAAACACAATAATCCCATAGTCCCAAATACTCATGTTGTACTCTGTTTCAATAACTAACAATGTTATATCAGTTAATTAAACACCCTCTTAAAATAATTCGAAATTTGAATTAATTTTTAAGTCAGTGTTACTAGCATGCTCCTTAACAGAGAAGATCTCTGTAGTTCATATCTGAATGTGATGTTCAGAAACCAAGTTAAAATTATGCCATCCATCAGCTACCAGGTAGAAGTGTGAGTGTACGTGTGATGGGGACAGAACTCAGCGTTCTCTTCATGGTGGTAAATTATCACCAAAACACATCTCAGAAAGCAAGCAAGGATTTCAAGAAACTAACTAGTTCATTGATAACACAAGATGATATGAGGATTTCTACTTAGTATTGTACACCAGAGAACTTCAAATACTAAGCAAGATGTTACACACACAAGCAGTGAAAATGTATTATCCTGACAGGATGAGAAGCAAAGGGTGTTGCTGTGAAAGGGCAGACACTGGGATATCTCTCCAGATAAGAGAAGCCGAGCAGGTGACAACGATCAGCAGCTCTCCAGTCACACAGGAGAATGGGGTGATCCCTGCCATTCCCTAAGCGTTCTTCACATCAATGAAGTCTCAAGATTGGAACACTTAAGCCTCCACTACAGTTGGCACTGAAAAGAATTTCTGATTTACTAGTTCATTAACATAAATAGCATGTTAATAGAAATGGGTGAAGAAAAGCCTTGGCGTTACTCGCATCTCGTGATGAAAGATACACTTGGTACAAGGGGTAAAAATGTACTATAGGCATGAAGAACAGGTATAATGTTACAAGCACTCTATGAAATCTGTGAGTAACTGATCACCTAGGATGTTTTTACACAGATTAAGCCTTTTACCATTTCCCCAAGCCCATCAGTGAGGCCATAGCCATTAATTACCTTATCAGTAGGATTTGTCCATTAGGACTGAATTCTCAGAACCATTCCTGCTCTACCACTACTACATGCTTACTCGCAGTCCTGCGAGTGACTACTGGCATCAACCAGCAACATCATCTGCAAACCTGAACCCCCAAACTGGCAGCCTCTGAACTAAATTGACAAAAAACCCCCAAATACTAAATGCATTTGGGATGGCAAAAATAGGAATAGAAGTCTACAAAGAATCTATAAGGGTCAGCAGATCAGATCATGCTGCTCTCTTCCATTTCCACAGTAACTACAGCTTGTGTGAAGCTAATAATGGTCAGCAGAAATAACGCTCGGAAAATGTGACATCTAGGCGGTGTAATGAATTTTATACACAAATTTCATTTCCTCAAAATATATTTGAGATATAGGCCTGAATATCTACAGGAGATTTGTACTCCAAAGCAAAACCAACCTGAGCTCATGCATGAAACTATATCTACATAAAGTGACATTTTTGAGAAATAGTTATTTCTTCACGACTACAGAAACTTCTACTGATAATTAAATTAGTATAGCGTGTATAAATAAATATCATGCATAGTATTAAATTATACTACTCAGTCAAAAATTTCATTTCTGGAAAATCCATACATGACAGCATTTCCAAATATTAATGCCAGTATCTTTCAATAGGTGCTTCAAATTTCTACTCAGCAAGAATGATTGTCTCTATATAAAAATTAATTTCTACATAACCAACACCTATTTTGTTCATTTATAATAAAAGAAAAAAAGCAGACTAAGCAGCTTGTAATTTTTTTTGTTCTCTATACTTATTTTTCTGGTTTTAAAACTACTGTTTTTAAAAATACTGGTTTAATTCTATGAAACAAAAGCAGATTTTGCTTTGCAGTGTTTGCAAAAAGTGGATGCTGAAGGAACTGTTTTGCTTTTCATCAGCTCTTAGCTTTTTCATAAAGAAGAGAAGTTAGCACACTTAGCTTTCCCTTCAGAGCAAAATCCAAACGATTTAATAAAAAAATGTTCAATCTTTTGAGTTATGTACAGATAGCATTTCAAACCACTTGGATTTTCCCATGAAATATCACCTTTTGAAATAACATCTAAGAAAAAACTCTCTCTTTAAATTTAATCCTGACCTTGAAATAAACTGAATAAATTCTATGCAGATCAAACGGTTACGAAAATAACCTATTTATAAAGAGGAAGCTACATAGCCATAGAAATACTTATAAATAGATGGTGCATATAGAAATACAAAAACTGACTTTGCAGAAAAAATCATGATTTTAAGAGATCTGCAGCTGTTCTCAACCTTCAGCGTTGCTTATGTGAGCCAAGAGATTTTTGTCTAGTACTGAAGCTAAATTAACTTCACGGCTTGTTTTTTATCCCCTTGGGTAAACCCCTGACGTACACAGTACCAGGCAAAAAGCTTACCCTCCATTTCATTTTCCCAAAATTGAAATGCTTTAAAAAATAAGCATAAATGTATTTCAAAATCCAATTGCTTTGGCCCTAAATCTAGCTTTTCTTGGCAGACTGCACTTGTTCTTAATCTGAATGCTAATATTTTGCAATGTGGCATCAGATATAAAAAATGGATTTACATTGCGCCAGAGATCTATAGTGTTTCAGTGCTTGCCAATCAATAAATGATTTGTGGGTTTTGGTTTCAAGAGAACGTTATTTAAACTGTAACATAATGCTGCAAGTTATTCTGTAGATGATACACACCAAAATGTCTAGAGCAGAACAACTGAATGCATTACAACATCCCAAAGAGGGGGGAAGCAGCGTAGAAGAAAGCGTTGAATCATTTTAGATCAGTCTGTTAAATGCAAGATATGTATGTGCAAAGGTTTTATTGAAGGAGGACAAATCTCATGAAATTCTGGAATAAGATTAAGATCTTTATAAATACTTAGGAAAACAGTGAAAATTGGAGGTATTTGCAGACTTGGTGCTTCAATTCCAATTTTTGCTCTTGCCAGCATACCTTGCTGTAAAAGCAAGGAAACTATTTCACTTATTTCACTATTATGTGAAATACATTATTTATAGTTAGTCCATTTTTTATCTCTAGACATAGGTTGAATTCCTGAGTGGACTTTCTTTTGTAGAACTATTGAACAAGCTGTAGTATTCATTCTGGAATGTTGGGAGTTTTAATATATTGGATTGTATTTATCAGAAATAAGCAACCTAATACACAAATCTGGCTAATAAGATCTATGCAGTCAAAACTCAGGCTACAGACTGCAAGAGCAAGAGAAATCGATCCACTTATATGAGGGAAAAGTACAACTTCTAACCAGGGTTTTTAGCTTCCTTACTAGCTAAGAAAATGTGATGAGAAAGCTGAAGTTTTATTTAAGCAAAAATGGTTCTCCACATATGACCAGAATATTTGCATGCATTTGAATAGCCAGTTAAAAGATAATTCTGAAAAGCATATTTAAGATTGTTTTATACAAGGAAACCCTTTTCAGAATTTGCTGCCAATTTTTGAGATAAAAATTTTTGCAGAGAAAAGTGTATGTATTTGACAGTTTTTCGGCTGATAGGTTTCCTCTGAGTCCTTTAGGTTTTTGAATCCAATGGTAAGACATGTCTTTCCACAGTGACCTTGCTGAACTCCTGCAGAAGTGAACTGATACATCACTACTTGGAGAATGTTCTAAAACTAAATAAATAAATACACATTTTTCTTTCTTTGACCAGCATAAGCATGATATCTCCAGTTAATTCTTTAATTAATTAATCAGCTGGGTACTTCCCCCCTTACTGGACAGGTGCAATTCCTGCTAATACGGATTTCCACCCCATGTCCCTTAGATTATTGCAAGCCAAAGCCTTCATTTTCTATTAATCCATGTCTAGTGCCTTTGTTATTATTATTTAACCCCCTACATCTTCTGAGTTGGCCCAGAGACTCCACGAGACATTTCATGGGTCTGCCACACAGTTCACGATGCCAAATCACAACCACCTTTGGGGTCAAGCAAGGAGCTGCTGTTCCAAATCCCTCCTTTTCCCTCCCCAAAGAACAAGACCCCAACTCACCAGTTCACACCATGAGGTGGGAAGGGAGGACGTGGCTGAGGGAAGCCTGAAAATCATGTTTTATAAAGAGAAAAGGGCCACGGGGCTGCATTAAATAACGATGCTACAGCATGGGAACATGTGATTGGCACAACCTGCATCTTTCCTTGACATGGGTAACCATAATTATTTAAGAAAACTGCTGAAGAGTGCGGCGAAGGGGAAGGCACAGTGGCTGTGAAGCATTTAAACATTTAACGCTGCTACCAGAGCCAAAACCAAAATTCCTCCAGAACTAGGGGCTCGTTTTCTGCAGGTTCTGTGGACAGCAATTGTGCAGGCTTGAGGAATGGTTATTACATATGGGTAATACTTTTAATACCAGAAGATGCGTATTTTCCTATATGAAGTATTATACTTGAATTTTTCCATTTCTGCAGTCTTTTCATTTTGCTATATGGAATTGATTTACAGTATACTTCATTATATAGATACTATGATAGTACTAGCTTATTGTATGTGTTTTACACAAAGTTTTATAGAGCAGATGCTTGTTTATTTCATGTCCTTTTACTGTGGATTTCTATTCTAATACTGGGATTTGGTTTAAAAAAAAATAATAATGAACTTGTGAGCCTGAGTAGCTGACCAAGGATTACTGAGCAGAGAAAGAAGAATATTATCAGTTCAGTGCAGGATCACAACTGAACAGGAAAAATCTGTGGAAGTTTTTAGGGCTGTCTAACACTGTAACCATGAATCCACAAGCAAATCCATCTTGCTGCACTGCATCTGCAGAATGTGCACTGGGAAACAGGTTTTCAGTGCTGCTTCCATCAAAAAAGCCTTGCCGGTTTTAGTAGCGCAAGGTGTTAGTTCAGCTTTATTTGGATTCGCATTTATTACTGTGATATATATGCATATTCAGCAAGCTGGGCTAGTTTTAATTCAATTGTATAGTGAAATATCAGTGATATATCTAACCCTACTAGCCCTCTGTATTCTCTCTTCCTAGTCTTATTGAACTTCATATTTAGTTTGCTGATCAGATGTTCAAACACCTGATGTACCTGAGCCCTAAAAGCAGCAGAAAAAGCCATGTGTTGGTGACAAGCCAGGTGGGAATAGCTGGTATTTTCTTGATATTAATAGCTGGGGTCTTCTTCCCTTCAACATATGACAGACACAGAGGATCAGGGACAAGTCAGAGCGCATCTCTTACGAGCTGTTTTGTAATGGAGTTGGGATTCCACTTGTTGATGGAAAGTTCAAATTCAAAATCAGGGGAAATTTAAATAGCAAGAGAATAACTTTGTACATAATTTTTAGCTCCTACACTCAATGTGTTTCTAAGCTTATTGACACAATTCTCAGGGCTGTCCCAAGCAACAGCACCAATCACTGGCACATAAAAGTTGAGAAACACATTTCTTGGGGAAACTTCAGCTGGAAAGTCAAGGGGTATCATGGAATTTCTGTAGGAAGAGGTGGCACTTTTCTGAGTTGGTTTTGAATCACTTCTCCATTTGCTACTTGACAATAAAAGTAGGTACTGGGTAATGCAATTGCTTTATTCTGTATCTTTTCCTTACTCTTCATTATTTAGTCTGTTAGGATATGTATTATATAACATGTAATATATCATTCATTTCCATTCATAATTACATGCAATATATGTTAGCATGTGCTTTAGTTTTCCATATATCTCAGATAATAATAAAATCAAAGTAATTGTGTATATGGAAAATCAAGGATAAGAAACAAAAATATAATCAAACTAAAAAAAAACCCCAAACAAACCAAAACCAAATAGGAAAGAGATAAAGCACCAATACTGCAAAATGGAGCGGAGTGTAAAAGCAATCAAGCAAAATAAAGGTGGAAAATAAAAAGAATGTTGCAACATCAGTAGAGATAAATCACGACATTAAGTACAAAGAATCCCAGAGGTTATTACAGGCAACAGTATGACTTCTAATGGCATGGGTATGCTGGTGACAGAAGAAGTAAACACATAGTAGACACCGCTTCTAGAAAATGACATGAATCATTCTGTGAAGAAAGAATAAAATCTGCAGGAAATCGGGAGCACTGCAAGAACTGAACATCTGAAGACTGACAAAACTGACAACATCAGAAGGCTTCTAAAGAGAAATACTTCACAATCTTGGAATGATTTAATTTTAAGTGGCAAGACAGAGAAGAAACATTAAGAAATATCTTTGAAAGCAAGGAGACAGGTGACAATTTCTGGCTGATAATATCATCTCTCAATTACCACATGCTGCCATAAATTACTTCTATTTCCTAATAAAGGTTTGTTCTAATATAAATAAAAGCAAAAATGTTAATACAGTAGTTTATATATGCAAAAGACTGTACAATCCACAATTAAGAAAAATATTAGACTACCATGCTGATATGCAAGTTATCTCAGACCAGTTGCCGAGTCAACAGAAGAAACTAAAAATGTAAGAACTGAGAGTTCATTTCCTCCAGTCAGTGATTTTCAGCCGTCTCCATATGCTACCATCATCTTGCAGCACAGAAAACATAATATCTTGATATAAAGCATTGAAAGGAATTGCGATCCACAGTTGCAATCTCCAAGTTAATATCCTAAGCTGTAAAGTTGATGAGTATTTTGGGCTGGTATTCATAACGAGCAACTGGAACTGGCAGGAAACATGGACCTACAGCTTCTACCTGTGCTGAGATCTTCCTATAAACCATGGAGCTGGGACAGAGGAGAAGCTGAACTGAAAAGCAAGTGCATTTTTATATACCTTTTGCCTTTACACTGCATTCCTATGCTGCAGCTGGTTTCTCTCACAACCTACATCCCTAAGGACAACTGACAGTTCAGGAATTTTATGACCTTGATTCTCATTTTTATAATGGACTTCTTGAGGAAAAAAAATGTCGGTTTGGGACAATCTGACTTGCCGATGTATGGCAGATCAAATGTCTGAATCAAGCATTCCAACATGTGACTCATGTAATGTTATTACCAGTCAGGAGAATACTCTTCATACATTCAGGCAAGACAGCAATTAAAGACTGCCATCTGTGTTTAAAAATGTAAAGATTCCCTCTTTTGTGACCATCATTTCTTCTGTTACATTAACTACCTCAGTGCCTATCTCACTATTTGAATGCACTGATTTCTGAATCGCATCTCAAAAAAACCCCTCCTACATTCTTGTAGCTTCTTTGTAACCTATTTTACAGGCAAAAATAAATCTGTTTCGTCATTGTCATCTTGCTTGGGATTTAGACATGAGCTATTTGCACAGCTCACTGAAAGAATTACATTAGCTATTTGCACATATCACTGACAGAATTTAGTTTTTCATTGTTATATCTGGATATTTCCCAAATCAGCTTTCATCTTGACTCTGCTTATGATTTCACTCAGACTTAGAAATCACCTTGTTACAGAAAATACGCAGCTCCTTGCAGACCTAGTGTCTAAAATAAGGCACAAATTCACCCTTTTCATTGCTTCCATTTTTTGATGTTGCTCCATTGGAGACACCTAGAGCCATAGCAAATCAATTCATCCCCTCTGAACCAGGCCCTCACTTTGGCTCTAGTACCATCATGATCAGGTTGTTGCCATGAATTCCACCAAACTATGATTAGAAACCAACATATTTTGAGATGCTTAAATATTTATAAAGCTTGAGAGCAAAAGATATGCAAGGTATTGACCTTACACAGAGGCAATGGAAATATGTGCAAGAGAACAGTCTGAGCTCACTAGTCATCTGAGAAGTAATACATTTTGTTTGTTTGTATTTTCTAAAAAAATAAACTATTGCATTATGTTAAATACCGCAAGGGTTCGGCATAAAACGTGACTGGAATGCAGAGAAGGAAAAAACTTTCTGTCTCATTAGATGGTCTGAGTTTCAAAATCTGTTCTAAAAGTATTGTAAAGTGTGTAGTGTTGTAGATTAATGCACTGAATACATTTCCACAGTGCTTGATGTGTTTCATAAAAGGTCCATTTCAGAAGTGTGCTGCATTATAGGTGAAAGTCGCAGTAAATAATCTTGTTACAGAAACCTAAGCAATTTTTACAAGGCGTATTTCTGGCTGACTGAACAATTTATTCTCCAGATGTCACATTGTATTTTTCCAATATAAAATGAAACAGCTTTTTTTTTTAAGGCAGACTCTTTTGTTTGGCAAGACTGGATCAAAGGTACTACCTTTAAAGAGAAAAATCTATTATTAAAAGCTGTTGTGGTATGAAATTTACACTAGATGTGATTACTAGATGTAATTTATCATCTAATTTGATTTAGAGGTATAACACTGCACCAAGTGCAAACATTACTGAGGATAGCTGTGTGTATTTCAAAAATACGAATCATTAGCTTTCAAACTGATCATCTGTGTTGATCCTAAGAGTTGCAAGCATCTGGACCAGCTATATGTAGAGTTAAAACTGCCACTTCAGATGTTACCCACTAATAAACCCATATGCACTATTACAGGCTCTGGAAGATTACATGATAATGTGATCTGATAAAAACGGCCTATCTAGAAGGCAAGGCCAATTAAAAACATTTTCACTAGGCAGACATCATCAGTAGAGATAAGCAGGGTAATTTTCCAGCATATATTTTCCTGGCTTCAGAAAGGAAATACTGTCACAGGAAGCTCTCACCCAGGAAAATTCACAGACTATCAGCAATCTATTTTATTGATAAAACAAAACAAAAAGGAAAAATAACCCTATGTGCTAATGAGTATCACATCTCTATTTTTTTCCTGTTTTCTTGATTATACACATGAAACATTACTATCAAAGGATAAATTGCTAGATTTTTTAAAATATTCCCCTTTTCACTCTTCATTGTCTTCTTAATCAAGTTTCTGTTCCTTTATCCTCAAAAACACTGGCCCAAATCTCCTACCACCAACTCAGTGAAAGGTATATTTTTTTTGACCTTAACTTCCCTAAGTAACACAGAGGACAAAAATAAAGATCCAATGAAAAATAATTTTCTGAAATATGTTAAATGTGTTTTAATGCATTACTGGAGTGTCCTCTGATACAAGTATAGAAAAAGCTACAGAGAGACAAATTCATTTCCTTGATAAGCCAATTTTGGTACTTGCCTGTTGCGTTGCTGCTTCGGTCTTTTTCTGTTTAAATCATTTGGGGTGCAATTCAAGGTATTGCTTAAGGTTTGTCTTAGATAAGAACCCAAAGTCAAAATCCTGTTAGTTTGATGTATCTGTGTAGTTTCTTTTAGACAAGAATTTGTATTTTATTATTTAGATGTTAAATCTTAACAATTACAACTCATAATTTTTACTCTTACCACATGTGAAGTCCCGTATGAAAGCCCAGATATCCATTGTCTCTGCCCCATTTAAAATTCATAGTTGTGATGCCCAAACTCCTCAAAAGCCTAAATATATACAGTAGGGAGTTAGATTTCAGATCAAAAAGATCACTTCCTTTGAGCAAGTTCACAGCACAGTCCAGGTCAGCTATTGAGAAAACACAATCCCCTCCAGCTCTGCACTTTAATCCGGATTGAGGAAAGTTCATGTCTTAAAGAAACGTAGCACTGAAGATTTCACCTATATGCCTGCAACTCAGCTGAAAGGCAACAAAAGTATTGTAAACCAAGGCAAGATTTTTACATTCCACCAAGAGTGGCATTTGACTAAGCAGTAATGACAGAAAACATTTCTTGAGCTGTGGCTTGCAGAAGCTTAATGTCAGGGAAGAATCTGAGCCCAAACTATGGACTGAGCTGGTTTGCTCTCGTGCACAACTGTGAACTCTTCCAGCTTCTCTTTTCTGCTAAGGATCGCTTTTAGACAACTTAAGATAGCACAGACTCCAGAATTAGGTAACAAGTAGGTACTAAAAAGGACCAAATACAGGACTGATTTTTGAGGACCCCACAGATAAGAAGCTCAGGGGAAGATGTGACCAGCTGCAAAGTTTGCCAGCAAGGGCTCCAATCTGTGAGGAACAATGTCCTACACTGGATTCGACATTGTATTGGTTTCAATTCCACAGCTCAGCCTAAAACAACAGCATGCCCAGCTTGGGTTATTTGCTTTAGTTATGTCAGATTAACTAGCTCCTCTCTGGGTTTATTCAAAAACAGATTTAAAACTGGGTAGTAGTCAATTTGTAATGTAACTTTAGCATAGCCTCTGCAGAAGGAATTTTTTGTTTAATGTCACTCTTATGACATTTGTTTTTTTCTCAGTCATTTGACTTCCTATCCCTACTTCTCATTGGCAACACAGGTCAGAAAAATTGCGAGAATCTACACAATAAGGAAAGGATATTCATTTGAGAACCAGAGATCATCATAGTCCTTATTGCTGGCGAGTGTGCGCAAAGGCCAATGTACAATGGTGATGGTTCACTAACTCCTCAGCTTCTCAGTCACTTCTAGCGTCCTTTAGCAGGCTTTGTAATCCCATTCAAGTCCATTATTTTTTGAGGCTGAATCAGGATAATTGGCCTGGTCTCCCTTCGTGCCTGAGAGCTGGAAGGTCTCCGATAGTCTTATTAAGGTGATAACCTGTCAAACACATGAATGTGCTCTGATGTGCTCAGTCATGACAGACAGTCCCCTTCAGCCGAGAGTGGGGGTTGGATCAGAGTTTCCCCTTGAAAGTCCACAGGAGACGAATGAGGAAATGAGTTTGAAGCTTTTCTATACACGACCCATTGTTCACATTCAGATCCTGGTAAGCATCATGAGGAATCCTTTCATTGTTAGGATAGCTATTTTGACTTTTGCTTTTTACATAAGTTCAAATGATGGTTTTTTTCACCCAAGACAGACCCACTTCACCATCAGATTAAAGCAAAGCAGCACCTCCAGGTTCTTTCCTTGTTAGATCTTCAGTAGGTACATCAGCACCAGCTGTGTGGCTTTGTATTCTCTACTGCTGGCTCATCCCACAGGTATTTGATATCTCAGACACAGTTACTTTAGATGGAATCCTTTTTATCCAGGGATACTCCCCCTAAATGAAGAACCACCCGGCTGAAAGACTCCTTGGGCAGAGGATGCAGAGATATTTATCACAGTACTTGAGAGGAAGACCCAGACCCTGCAAGTCCTGAAGCACAGCAGAGCTTTGAAGTCACAGAAGGTGCCAGAAACACAGGAGTCAAACAGTAATGGACCAGACATCATTACAACACTCCCAAAGCACAAGTCAATGAAATTAAACATTGTCACCCTTAAAATAAGCTCTCTGGGTTGACTCTGCTGGGCTTTCCTTCTTACTTGACTTGGAAGAGGTGTGGAAAAGAAGGCAGAAAAGTAGGGTTATATACATAAAGCAAATTAACTCACTAGCAGGTGGCACAGAGGCCAAAAAGAGAGGCATTGAACAGCTGAGGGATCCAGGGACCAGTGTGGCAGTCTCACTTTAACAAACATTTCCCTCTGCTTTGACATTTTCAAGCATGAAAAATCAACCTGAGTCTCCTTCACTGTGGTTTCACAAGCTCAAGAAACCTGCTGGGCCACAAGGAACATGTTCCACCAGCACTGCCATGTCCCCCTGGGAAGGTGAATGTGCCAGTGTGAGGGAGATGGTGCCAGGAAGAGACTGGGAACATGAGGATCAGGGAAACACAGAGTTTTAAAACTTCAAAGTAATTAGCATCTTCCTGCCTTTAAAGTTTGCAATGAGCAATTTCTGAAGCGTAGATCAAGAGACCATATCGTAAGGTATAATGGCAAAAGTATTGAAACCCTTATTAATTAGTATTTCTAAGAGTTCCTAAGGTACTGGTGAGCTTATAAAATAATAGAAAACCTCACATTGAAGCAAATTGGAAGGGAACTCTTTCACAAAAATACCTTTAATTGGCCATCACTTCCCATGCTCCTGTTTTCTCCAACTACAGACACTTGCAGCCCTGTTAACTCTGCCTCTCACACAGCCCAGTCTTGCTTTTTCCTCGTCCTACAGTGAGGCAATAACATTGTGCTCATCAACTATCCTATTACCATAGAAATGATAGCAACATCATCAATCTAGCAGTCTGATTCCTCAACAGGGTTGATTAGGAACAGATGATGAGCTCTTATAATGAACAAATATGGGGAAAAAATAATTAAAATCTTGTAAATAATGAGTGTCTAATATTCTACATTTTTTTTTCATTTCATTGATTTTTAAAATTGTTTGAATTTGTTTGCAAAGTTCTCTAATTTATTTTAAAATCCCATGTATATATGTGATTAGTAATCACTTGTGCTCCAGATTCATTGAAAAAAACAGCACAGGTACAGCTTGTAAAACACTAGTTAGGACTTGCCATTTCTTTCACAATAAATGTATTTAGCATTACAAGTGCGCTACAGCCAAGCATACACATCCACATGAATACAGATAAACCATACACTTTTATTCTTTTCAACTGCATTTCCTTGAATTCAAGCGATGTGTTATTTTGGGGCCTTTCTGGTAAGTTCTGACCATCCCCTTAGTAAAACCACCTCCCAAGAGAGGCTCTGCATCTTGCCTGAGTCCCAGAAAACCACTTTTCCTATTCTCAGGGAAGACCTCGGCTCAGCGGGACCCTGACACGCTCCTCACCCACCGCTTCAATCCCTTAATGAATGAATTAAAGCCAGATACTTTATTATCTGCTGAATTAAGACCTGCATTGAGCCCACAGCCACTATAGATGGAAAAGGACTATTTGTATCATTCAAACTATTCATCCCAAGAGAAGAAATATCTCACACAAAAATAGAAAAGTGTTCCGAGACAGTTCATGTTCAAGAGACTGTCTTTTCATTTTAAATTCTCACGCTAAGCCTAAGTGCTAAACCCTCAATTCATACTTTACCACAGACTTGACAACTCCGATTTCAACCACAGTTTATTTTACCAGCACAAGTGTGCAGGAGGGTGTGCAGACCCATTCCAGGCCATCTCTATTCTCAGGCCTGCTGCAGTGTTTCTTCTACTTCAGACTATTTAGTCAATGCCATTAATCAAAATCCTATAGCAGAAAATGCATGCATAAGTCCTACACATTTATTGCCATGGCAACAATTCAGGCTCTTGTTCATATGTCAAGCTACATCAGTGGAGATAAATTCCATTGTTTTCACACTGACAGTTCTCTCTGTGTTGGACTTAATCCATGGAAAAATATAGCTTTGCCTCTTATTAAAATAAAACACAGACCACCCAACTCTCCAAAATCTCATTCTTCACATAGTATAACTGAACAATCTGAACAGTTATAAAATTACAGTTTGATATTTTGGTTTATGATAGTAATTAAAGTGTAAAAAATGGCCTAGTCCCCCTGATATTGTTTTAATCTGTGGGATTGGTTAGGAATTTAATTCTTCATGAAAAGATGAGCTCATTGCTGTGAAGTTGAATAGCTATGATAGCAGAGCACTGTGTTCTTGACTTAGATTGCAGTGTTTTAAAATAAATGCCTTTAAGCTTTAAGTGAAGTTGGTGTAATTCATTTTCCAACTTAGCTGTGGATATTGTATTTTTTGTAACATAAAAATTAATGATTAATGCATAATATCCAGAGAAGAATTTATATTTCATTTAGTTCGTGACAAAATATGCTCTCATGTGGGTGATTCACAAGTGTGAAAGATAAGAATCATTTTTTGCACATAAGCCTCTATAGATTTACTTGTATACACTGTATTATGAATAAAAGTCTTAATGCCTGACATAATTTTACATGATTTTACTGCATGCTAGACCACAGTTTTGATTCCTGTTCTTTACACAGACACATCACCTTTCTCATTCTCACAGACTAATGAGAAAACAGCCTCTCGTTAACCAAATACTTTCAATGCTCCATACTCCCGTTGTTTCCCGGGTGCGCTCCCTGCAAGGGCAGAAGCCCCGTCTCACCACAAGGCACATCCTTTTCCATCCGCCCCTTCTTTCACTTCCTCATGCAGATTTAAGCCCCTGCTCTTACCGCATGCTTCATATTGACAAAGCCTATTACCGTGATATACTAGACCCGAGTTCATCGCAACTAATATCCACCGCGGCATCTGTTCCTGTCAGCCCCCAGCTCCCACCGCAGCCAAGACAACCTTTATATTTACTTATTGTCACACCATGTTGTGCCAGGATCACAAACTGCGTCACCTACACACTGTGTGACTTGCATCAAATATACGTATTTTTTTTAAATGGGGGGCATTGTGTAATTTGTAAATATCCTGTGAACTTCATTCATATTAATGAAGCAGCGTTTGCACTTTGCTGGCATTTTTATGCTAATGTCAGTAACTCTGTGTGTGCCGTGCCGCTGCAGGTGACACAAGCCACAGCTTCTACAGCAAGACTTATTTCCCCAGAGGAGCAGCACAATGTCCACAGCATGTCTGTTCCAGCCATCTAAAAGGGGTTCTGAGGAGGTTAAGCACAGAAGATGTCAAATAACTTGTCAAATAATTTAATTTTGAATCCTGACATGCTCTTAAGGAGAAACACTAACAAAACATCTTGCTATGTCTCTGCAATCAAGAGCAAAATCTCTTTTCTGAACTCCAGCGACTAAGGTTTTACAGTTCTTTGTTCCAATTAAAAACATGTTTCTCATTGCTTCTAAAACCAGACAATACACTAGTTTCAGTAAAATAAATACAGTTTTAAATAGTAATATTTGAAGTAGAACAAAAGCAGCTTTTTTCCATACACATGAATCACACATCAAAATAAAATTTGAGTTCCCAGTTTAGCACTGCCCTCTGGTGATACATATCTTGGATATGTATGTGACCCATTTCTTCTTAGTGTATCAGGCCCATATCTAGACAAGAACTAAAATGAAACTTAGGCATTTAAATCTAAGGTAGGGATTCTTAAAAGCTTTGCTTAACTCCTTTGGCTGCCCACATCCCAAAGATGCAGTAGTTCTGTCCACGGTGGTCCCCATCCTGAGGTTTTGTGCAAGACAGGGTTAGTGCCACCACGGTGGCTTTGGGACGGTTCTGCAGACCCGTCCCATTGTCTCCTTCAGGAGCCTCCGATGCACAAGTGGGTTGTCAGCTTCCTCACATGCATCTGCAGGAGCATGGACAACCTCAGCCATGCTTTATCTTTGAGATACTTAGGAATATTCTATCAAACAAGTGTCTTGAGGCATAAATCCATCTCTAGGTGATTATGTCTGAGTTGCAGGGAGTCGTCTTAATCCCAGAAGGCTGAAATTTATGGGCCCTCCTTTCAGTAGATGGTTTCCTACAACATTTACTGGTTGGTTGTGTATCTCATTAGGAGGAACCAAACTATCAGACTACTATTGTATAGGCCAAAGTTTCTCATCCTTTTAAAATCCAATAAGGTCTAAACTTTTTAAAAAGAATTCTTGTATCTCAACGGCACTTAGGGACAATTGCTCGTATGGAAAAAGGTCTGTCCTGTATTTGTTATCTGGGTCACAATCCTTCTCAAGGCTCGTTCAGGAAAGTGATCAGGTGCTGGGCTCCTTTGCAAATCTGGCCTTTCATATGGGCAGCTCCTGCTATTGTTGAACATATACCGACAAGAAACAAGGTAGTATTCTGAATATAATATTGTTGTGGGATTTTTAATTAGATATTTTAAGTATAGGAAGATTCTATAATGATTTTTTTTTAATACACCAACCAAAACAATTTGTGTATCACACGTCAGGATCCTAGTTGTAGCTAAATGGAGAATGCCACAAATATAGGAACCCAATTTGTCTCCTTAAATGATAATCAAAACAAAAAGAATGAACTTTCCCTCCAAGTTCATTGCGCAATACTTCACATTATTAATCAGAATTATGTCACAGGATTATTGCTTTGCTTAATAATGTGTTTAATGTAAATTTAATGTAAAAGATCCATGATAGAGGCAGTCAAAGCTCTATTAAAATCTTTTTGCAAAGTTCAGACACTGCATTAGTAGCTTTAGGCTAATAGCCTAATGTTAATTTGGATTCTAATTATTTTGCATGATATTTAATGTGGTTTTGTAATTAGATTTTTTTTTGTTAGACAAAGAAAAAGCCATATGGGTCAGAGTGCATGACTATCATTAACTACAGTGCATTTCTGGGACATGTATAATCATAACACAAGTTCTGCAGCAAAATAATGTAGATTATACTCCAGTCAACAACCTGTGTCTCATCCTGTAAATGGAAAAAAACAGATTACAATCAAGCGATAAATATGTGCAGCTGTTCACACATACTGTTCCAATTTAAAAGGTTCCTACCCTCTTAGCTGGCCCAGAATATTAATTTGCATATTCATCCCTAACTCTGGTTCAGTAAAAAATGAATTAGACTAATAAGTCTCTGATAAACTCACTTCACTCCAAATGAGAGTTTGAGACCAAGTACATGATTAATTTTTCTGGGAGAAGAGACAATGCCGTAACCTCCAGTACAAAGGGCACAAGTACACCCAGGACAGGAGAGCACAAGACACCTCCATGTTATAGACATAGAAGGACCATAATTGTAAAGAGATGCATCTCCTTTCCTCTACTTCCTTCTAAATCCCCAGAAGAACTACAAAAATCTTAAAACAGTGGTCTAGAAAAAAAGAAAAAGAAAAGAAAGTTTAGGATCTAAAAATCATTCAATTCAGACGCAGACTTGGTATCCTTAGATAAAAGTGAAAATAAACTCAGAAACATGAATTAAAGGAGCATTAGTTTGCTCTTTTTTAATTAAACGGGGAATACGCACACATCGTTTCATTTTTATCTTGCCTATTCAGCTATATGGCCAAATCTTGCTCTTGCCAGCACATTTTAACAAATTTTCCCCCTTAGTGGATTGTCCTACTATAACTACTGAGGAATAATCTCAGTTAGGCTCCCTAAGATAAATCACAGCCTAATCTGGTACACCTTCAAAATTTATAGAGCTGACAGTACAGAAAATAAAAGAAACTTCAATTTTGGGGAGCACCAACAGCACATTTTATTTTCAGGGGAAAAAAAAGATCAACAAACCTACAACAACCTTTCTAAAATTATAGGCTTGTGCCTATAAAAGAACTTTTCATCAGAGATACTACCATACTCTAAGTCACTGATTCCAATGAAGAATGTGAAGAGAACTTTTGAGAAAAAAAAAAAGTCCAGTTAAACATTTTTTGAATTAAAGATGAAAACAATGTTGACAATAATAGATATCAGGAGTAACACTTTTGCATTCTTCATTTTAAAGTACTGAATATTCAGACCTGGTTTAGGTTCTTTATTTTCTTGCTACTTGCTTAGAGGTCTGTATGCTTTTTTGCCTTGAGGAAGAAACTCGCCTTATCTGAACACCGTACAACAACATCACGCTGGCAATCTGAGCATATCTGGGAAAAGAACAATACTGTCACTGTCATTCAGCAACAAAAAATACCCTGCTGGTACGGAATTTTGTGTTACAGAATTGAGCTCTGGAATATCATAAACATCTACTGCTTCCAGCTGATGATATATTTGAGAAAGGTTTTCTATCAATGCGTTACGAAGCAGACAGCTGTTGATAAGAAGCCTGTATCATTCTCCATTTCTCAAATAATTCTCCCCATGCTATTGTTGGTGGAACAGATATGGGACATTTAATTATTTCATCTCCCTTCCCCTAAAGTAGCCCTAGTGACAATGAAAATACCAGGCCTGGCTACAGCAGATACAGTGGCGCTGAGTTTTCTTCTGCTAGGTCATTTGGACCATACCTAACTGCCCCAGAATCACAACTCATGTCAAAACACATAGTCTAGGTGTCCTCTCATTCACTTGGGTTTTTTTTGCAAAAGATCAAAAAAAAAGGGTAAATTTTACTTACATTGTTATTCACATTGAAAATTATATAGTGTGACTGAAACATGATTTGAAATTAGCATCCCAGTCTCAAGTCCACTGAATTCACAACTTGGTTTAACTTAAGATACCTTAGTTTGCCACTAATGAAAGACATCAATACTGTTCCTGCCCTATGGAAAAGATCACTTGCATTTTTTCGCAGGGAACAGTGAAGCCAGCTGAGAGGTAACACATCTCAAGATAATTTTCATTAGACTCCTAAGTTCTCTACATACCGTAAAACCCAAATGAATGGGCTCTGTGTCAGCAAACTACCAAGAAATAGGAAAATAAACAATCCAAACCCACAGGATGTGATGTTACACCAAATTGAAACAGAATCCTAGCACTGTTGAAAGTTTGCAGTCAGGCTGTCAAAGAACAGACATTCTTGACAATATAAAAACATAATTCTAACATAAGACTTGGAAAACTAAATATTCCACTAGCCACTCCAATAATAAAAATTAGGATGTTTTATCACATGTCCTATAGCCTGATGGCCACACCTTCCTTCAGCTACCAGTGACTGGAAGAAACAAGGGAGAGAAAAACCTTCTCTCATACTCTGTCTCATTGTCCAAAGTAACCAGTTAGGGGAGGAAACCTCCAGAAGCATCTTTGGAAGGGAGTCTTGCATGTCTTGTCTTCAGTGCTGTTGAATCCACAATCACAAACACACCTCGAGGTTTCTCCCTCCTCAGATGATGTCCTGGAGTTGCTGTTTCTTTGCAGCAAAGATCCAGATTCCCCCTTGTTCCACAGCCCATGGAACTGCAGCACTGGGAATCATCCAAGTGCCAATAACTACGGGCAGTATTTCACCCATTAGGAGCACACTAAGTTATCCTTTCAAGATCGCTCATAGGTTTACTCATGTTGTTCATCACTTCAAATTCAAATTGCACGTTACAAGTGGTTTGTATTGTAGCTATTTAACCACATCACCAATCTGGGGGAAAAGAACATAATCCAGAACATGGTCTTTCAGATAAATACTTATATAAAATCTAATCCTGAACAATGCCCAAAGGCTTGCGGGTGGGGAATATTCCAGAGCTAACTGTGTGCTTTTTCATAAAGCACAGTTAGCATGGATACAATCTAAGTCAAGCAAGATATGATTGATTTATTATATTGGAATCCATTAAAAGTATTCCATTGCAGTTTTAAAACCATATAGTCATTAAATATCTTTGAAAACACACATTCTCTACCATCATTATAAGATATTCTTGACAGCACATCATTTTTAATGGCACCGTTATAAACAGGATTCATAATGGCTGTTTAGTATGTGACAGAATTGGAAGTCAGTAATATACAGACTTGTATTCAACATAATCAGATAACGAAGAGCTCTGAAGGAAAGATGAGTGCACAATTAATATATGAATAATTATTTTGTGTAAAATGAAACGCATTTTAAATAGTGTGTCAAATAGGCATTAAGATGGAAAAATGAAACAGTGGGATAGATTTTATGTACATTACTTACAAGTACAACATGAACTACTACTGGTGCTGATATATGATCTAAACAGGAGAGGAAAGATTATGCCCAAGGCTAATTGAAGTGATAATGCTGGTTTCTGATTGCAGCAAACTGTTATATGCTTAAAACAACTCCCAGATCCAGTACATGTGCCTTAAAACATGGCTCCGAGTTAACCCTTGCTTTTGTTTGTGATCCTTTCTAATAAGGGACATTTGAAGAACACTTATTCATGGCTTTTGCCCCTTGAAGTGCGTTGGGCTAATCAGTCTTCAACTGTCATTAGTCAACTTCACCGTCAGGAAATCATGACACCTAAAGGACATCAGGAATACTGAAGCTTACGTTTAAATGAGTTTAGGGAGCTGGACACTTGAAATGAAAACCAGGTCCTGAATTAGTTACCCAATAGGTAAGACAGACTGATGTGAGGAATAAAGGAAATGGGAATTTTCCTAATGCAGCAAAGCCCCCTCCCAGACAATGGTATCAAGAGAAGAAGTCTCCTGACTCACCTTAAAAACTATCAGGGCTGTAACAACCCCCATTAATGACTGAAAACAAGATTTCGTAATTAAAGTCTCTAACTGGCCCCTACTACAATACAGACACATCAACATAAAGCCGTAGGGTATTTGAAACTATTTCTTAGGATATACAAAGATATAAACTGACATCCAGGAAGATCCCAACCAGCCATGTAACTTCTCATAACTAAAAAACCAAAACAAAACCAAACGACATCCTGTAAAGACCCATTATTCCTTCAACATAAATTCTGGGCTCCAGTATCCTCTGGATAAAGTCTGCTCTAATTTTCTGTTTGTATAAGGTCTCGTACAGCCCAGCTTGTCTTGAGCCGATAGTAGAATTTTACAGGAAAAAACACCCTCTTAAGATAAAAAGGTCCCAATTTTTCACACTGATGCTTAGAAGGAAGAGGCAAAACATTTTATGGCACTGTTCTATTTCTTCTTTTCTGGACCGAAGATGATTCACACCTCAGCACAATTCAAGGCAGCACATTAACTGCCCTAAATTGATTGTCCTAGTGGGCTGCTGCAGTCAGAAGTATCTATGCATAGGTGTGTGTGAATATATACGTGTGTACACAAGAACCCTGGTGCCAGGGATGAAGCATAAATAGAGTTATTAAATCAGGTCTGTACAAGTTTCACTTCCTTCATGATATCATTTGTGGCAGTTCTGCCCAAATAAAGGAAGAGGTGCCTACATAGGGGAAGAAACCACTCCAACTGACAAAAGGTATTACATACCTCTGCATTTGTGATGAGCTGGGTTATTGCCATATTGAGATAATCAATTTAACAGTACATTTATGCATAGGTATTAATGGCTGCATATATGTGCATATTAGTATGACTTTCTGTGATCTGTCCTTATGCAATTTAAAATAAGGAAATACAGACTAATTTACAGAGCATCACCATAACTACTATTAATATCATGTTTCTCTGATTTTCCTAAAATAGAGAAGATGCCTGAAAATTTAAATTCCTTGTAACAAGTAATTAGGAAAACATCTTTTCCCCTTCTACCTCCTACGTTAATTATGTAATAAAGCAACATACAGAAAAACAAGTCAAACTTGAGACTAAGGATATTGGTAACCAGTATGTGAAACTCCTTTTGTGTCAGTCCTTTTCCCCAAACCAGTCAGTTTGCTCCATATAGCAACATGTGCTCTCAGCCCACGAACCCAACTGCATCCTGGGCTGCATCACAAGTGTGATCATCAGGTTGAGGGATGGGAGACTTTATAGCAGCCTCCAGTACACAAAGGGACCTACCAGAAAGCTGGAGAGGGACTTTTTACAAGGGCATGTAGTGATCGGACAAGGGGTGATGGCTTTAAACCGGAAAAGGGGAAATTTGGATTAGATATAAGGAAGAAATTCCTCCCCATGAGGGTGCTGAGTTCTGGCCCAGGCTGCCCAGAGCAGCTGTGGATGCCCCATCCCTGGAGTGGTCAAGGGCAGGTTGGACAGGGCTCTGAGCAACCTGGGCTGGTGTCCCTGGAAGGTGTCCCTGCCCATGGCAGGGGTGGAACTGGGTGAGCTTTAAGGTCCCTTCCAACTCAAACCATTCTATGACTCTGTGATTCTGTTTGCCACTTTGGCTTTCCTGCCCAAACTACTTCTTCCTTCTGCCACATCAACCATAACCCAGAACTTGCATATGTGAGGATCTCTCCAGTCTTACCATCATAACTTTGCACTGTGTTTGAATGTCCTATACCAAAGCAAAAGCACTTTTCTATCTGGAACACAAAAAGTATTAAAAGCATTTCTTCTTATCTCTACTTTTCTAAGAGTAATGCAAAAATATCTGTACAATAAAAAATACTTAATTTAGTAGTCCAATTCTGTCAGTATCACCAGAACTTTACAGCTAACATAGCCAAAAACGAATAGCCAGTATGTGCTGTACCACAGCTGAAATCTGTCACATGGCTGAGAAGTACAGATCAGGTGTGAAAGGTTTAACAGTCAGATAACATAAACACAAGAAATTTTGATATCATGGAGACTAAGATAGAATAGTCTTGGGGATGCAAGAGTTGAAGGGATAAGGAGGTAACTCAGTAAAAACTATGCTGTCCCTCTTCTGCCAGACAGGCCTGTTTGCTGTTACCTAAATATTGATAACAAGGTGATTCTACACCCAGTTTCCCCCAAAATTGCTATAACTACACAGTCCTCAGTCAGAGGCTCATTTCTCAGCATCTCGCTCGCTGAGCCAGGTCTACAAGAACAACACTCTAAACTGTTCCAATCCCATACAGGGTCAAGAGTAAGGAAAAAAAATCAGGTCATGGAGAGCTCTGATTTAACAATCCACGAAAGTATCGATCTTACAACAATGATCTCTCAAAGTTTTAGATCCTCAGCTGGAAGACGGGAATATTAATATCCAGGGCTCTTGTGAGGAAACATTTAAACCTGTGCATAAAGGTTTCTGCGTTACAGTGACAATTTCTACAGAAAGGCCAATCAGAATTTTATTTTGGCAGAATTATATCAGAATTATAATTTTTTGATCAGAACTGTTCGTTAAAACAGTTCAAAATAAATAAGGTAGAGGAGACATACTAATCTGGTTGAAGACTGCATGATAATTCTATGATTCTATGATAATATATCTGAACAATACAGCCTGGATTTAGTTATTCTGTAATTTTTGAATGCTTGACTTTTATTCTTAATAGTAGTCTTCTGGTAGATACCTTTGTTGCATGTGTAATATATAATAGAATGACCTTCATCCATAGCGTCCTTGTAATAGAACAGAAGCATCTACTATAGATTTTATCATAAATGCCTTAATGAAATTCTAATCAATAACACTTTAGGGAATGGTAGAGAAATTGAATACATTCATAGGTAAAAGGAGATGTTATTATCTCAGTTCAGTAACTATGAAATAGAAAGATGAAAAAGTCTGTTTTTCATACTAGAACTGAGCACAGCTGTACAGTTATATAATAAAGTATCGCTTGTATCCATGGCAATAGGGAGTAATTGATGCACCACAGTTATTTTTATAAACCCAAACAAAAAAATTCAACTGGAAATTTCTTTGCCAGTATCTTGGCATTGTGTGGTTTTTATCTGTACATAATGTACAAATTTATAGTGTGAATACACTCATTGATCTGACTCATTGAATAAAACATGATGGGGTTTGCTGCATGTTAAAGATGGGATCTCATACCCAACAGCCCAGTCTCTCATGAAGGATTTAATGAAAAATATTTCTTGGAATAAGATATATTGTTAACTCTGAATTCAGATTGCCTTGGCTTTGGGATCTATACACTCCAGGGATTTTTTTTTCTTTCCCTAGTGATTAAAACATTTTCCAGATGTCTTACAGTGGCAAGTTTAGGAACATTTGAGTGAAAGTCAGTAGACGGTTATAACAAGAAAAAAAAATAAATAAAAGAGACACAAAAGTTTTGTAGATATGTTTTTTATATATGTATTGTGCCTTTTACGTTTTCTGATAAGGTTAAATCTCTGGGCTCTCCTTGACTAAAATATTTCAAAATATGTGCCATGTTAAAGGAAGATCCACACTCCCCAATAGCTCCACTTACTCCTTGAAAGTATAAAAAAAAGACATTGCTGGTAATATTTCGGTTTTGTGTGATGTTTTTGTTGGTTGGGGTTTTGTTTGTTTTAAATCCACCTATTCACCAGATAACTAAAAAAAATAAAATGAAGTGCACCTCAGCAGTCCATTAATTTCAGTCTTGTCTACAACAGAAGAGAAAGAAGAAACTCCATGGTTTTTTTCCAAGTGCAGATCCATCTACTCATAACAGGATTTCCATTTGCAGTCATCGGTGTTTACTTATAAGAAATCACAGAGACAGCAATATTTTGGTGTAAAGACAAATAATCTGTCAAGTGCAAACCTCTTGTACTTTTTTCTTGACACATTCAGTTGCAGGGTCGTTTTCCAGTGGCAGACAGAAGACCATGACAACAATAGCTTTTCTGGTCAATTTGTTTGATTTTACCTCTTTTAAAAAATTTGTTCAAGTCTGAACTCTAATTGTTGTTTCAAACTCAAAATGGAACATGCTACTTGGTTTTTATTCTTAACTGACTTATGATGATGATTAAATAAATTGCAGCTTCGAGGTAATAAGCAGACAAGATCTCAGGACTTTTTGTTAAACAATAATGCATTGTACATAATCCCCCCTGCAAAACATTCCACAAGGTATATGGAACATTCATCTATGTATTCAGTACTGTATTTCCCTTCTTTACACAGCGTCACCTCCTTTTTTCATTTCTTTCAGTGCTTTTCCCTTTCCCTGGTATCTGTATGAATCATTTGCCTGAACTATCAGATATAAGACCACGAGACACTTGTTCCTTACAGATGAAAACTGGGTAGAAATACCAGGTTCTGCTGATGTATATCAAGGATCTTATTGGGAAACTCTGTGTCACCATTTGCTCGAGCAACAGCCCTGTTACAAAATTTTTCATGAGACCACCCTGAGAGAGCCTTTAAACACTTGGAGTGGGAGACAAGAAGGATGTATATAAACTCTACATATGCACAAGTTAATTTCTTCCATCCTGGAATCTGCAGGTTTATCTGGGTCCTTAATGCAGGACAGCAGTACATAGGAGATACAGGGCCCATGTCCCAGCACACTGTTACCCGATGTAAACTTGTTCTAGCTATAACTTCCCTTCTGTGAAGTTTTTGATATAATTCATCTTCATTTTTAATATAATTCATCTTCTCATCAGCTAGTATTAGCCTTAATTGTATTAATATTTAATGAAAGCATCTAAAAATACTATTTCTCCTTTATTTTCTCTTTTTAGGCTATTTCTTCTCCTTCCCTCCACTACTATTTCACAATGTCTTTTTATCTAGGGATACTGAACAGGGGATTAAAATGCATTAACAAAAGAAAGGTTATGGACTGTGAGTCAGCAAGAACAAAAGAACCAAATACATCATGTAAAAGCTAATAATATTTAGATAGGGAGCCAAGAATTTAGCATTTTCATTACATTTTTCAGTTAGCATGAAAGTTTGATCTTCCACTAATCATTTAAAATGTAAAATAAACAGGGCTCTCACCATATCACAGTCTATACTCAAGTCCCCAAGAGAGTGAAAACCACAAAAGAAACCTAACAATATGATGCTATATATTCTGAGATATTGCTATTCAATCTGATCTGCCACATGCCCATACATTTTAATGCCGACTTCATTATGAAATCTCTTCTTGATTAATCATTGGTGAACAATGGTTATATTGCACTCCGGCATCAGCTTGAACCGGGGCATTGTCAGCAGCAACATCCATTTGAAAAGCGGACCAGATGGGCTGGGGAAAGGTCAGTGTGGGACGACCACAGTGACAATGGACAAAGCTCAGAAACTGGTGGCAGAAATAGCTGAACTGAGATGACAGTAGCTTTACAGAACATGCTGTCAGACTGTTTGATATTTTTTTTAAACTCATGTTAAAAATAAAATGTATTATCAAGGTATTTTGTAGTGTTCACCACCTCACTGCAGTCAACAAAAAGACTAAAAGGTACATAAAGCTACTGAACCTTCTGAACGATCGGTAGGATAGACTTTGGTAGGGACTTCTGCACATTAAGAACAAGCTGTGCATTTAAATGTATCTGACTGTACAGTTTTCCATGGTATTTGCACAGCTGCTCAGCATCTGAACGGTTCTCAGGTCCTGGAAGACTCAGACCATAACTTACCTCATCATAGCAGTTCTCCAGCACGTGTGAGCTTATTGTTTTTATGGGAAAGACTCACCTCTATAATCTCTAGATTCTTCTTTTTAATCATCACCTGAACAACCCTCACTTCTATGAAACAAAAGGCATACTGTCATTTTCCCAATTTATAAATAAATATTATCTCTAAACACAGACAACCCTCAGATGCTCCCAAAATAAAGAATCCTCTTAATGTGATGGAGCACAAATTTGTCCTAAAACCTTCCACAGCTGTCATTACAACACTGCAAGTGCCACAGAGCATTCCCGACCCACCGAATGTTTTGTCAGACCTCCCTTGGTTTGACCCTTATCTCACACCTGAGTTTGGTCACCATCCTCTGGGACAGCTCACCCGAGGGATAAGTGGTCATGAGTCTTTAGGCCAGACAGGCCATCAGTGAATTTCAAGTGAGCATCCACAATTGCTGTTGTTAGCCACGCTAAAAATACTATTAATACGTCTCCATGTTTCCTTCAAGCTTGTAGGCCCCCAAGTATCTGATAAATGCTGCTCATTTGTTGACACTGATCTGTCATTTGAACAAATTGAAAGCAAAGAAATCATTTAATATTAGCTTTTTTGGATTTAACCACAATGCGAATTTGAAGAACATAATGATGGTCTATACACTTTACTACGCTACACATATTTCAAGGTTAGTAAATTCTGGAAAACTGATATTTTGAAGTTACTAAAGAAAATGTTATAAAATAACCTTGTATTTGACATTTTAAGAGAAAAATTATCACAGGAAAATTGTAATGTGTGGCTGCTAAACATCACCTTTTTCTTCTAATGAACAAATGTCAGTAAATATTTTCTTAAGACTTAAGTTTCTATTTTTTCTGCAACTACCTTTCTTCACATTAAATTCTACTTCATATAATGAAGGCATGACAAGTAGCTGCTAGACTGGATTTTTTGTTTAAATGCTTAAAAGTCACATACTGAGGTGCAGTCTACATGTAAGCAGAGTTATAGCCTGAGATGTTTTTGGAGTCTTGGTCTTGTCTCGGCAATATCCGATAGACAAACTTCAGATATGCAACCAAATGAGCTACTGGAGCTATTCAAACTATGTGGGGCCAATTGGAAAAATGCATTTTCTGCCAAACCGTGAGGTCCTCACCGCTGAATCACGGCAGCTACGGGACAGGAAAGATAAAGTTCCTTCCCAAAAGACCGTAATTTAACCCAGTGTGTCTATTTTTGTTACGTATCTTTATGCATGATGCAGAAATGCAGAAAACAGTGAGTATTGTTGAGATGCTCCTTTCTTGCTTGCTCAAGGACTTTTAAAGTAACAGCAGCACATAATACAAAACAATTGGGTTTATTTTCAATAAGGTTAATGTCCTTTCCTAACAGATCACAAAAACCATAAGTCAGATGTTGAATTTAGAAGCAATATACAAGGGTCATCTGAAAGACTGTAATAATCAAAATCTTATAAAGGTAAGTCATAGCTTTATGAACCTCATATCCAAGTGACATTCAAATTTTGCATATAAGAGTTTTCAATAATATATAGAACCAGAAAGTGAGTTTATAAGCCTATTTTATATCAAGGAAGTACTGCAGTAGGTGTAGCAAGTATCATAACATAGAATTTCAAGAAAACAGTTTCTAGGGTCACTATACTCTAGTGCTGATCAAAAAAGAGACCTGCTGTACTCACTTCAGATGATGATATTCTTGCCGATATTCCACAATTCTATCTAGATTTGATAAGCTGTGTTAGATGATTCTGGTGTGTAGTGATTGTTCAGTATCATTTGGAAGTTTTCACACAATGGAAGAAGTATATAACATTTCAGGGTTTTTCATGGTTTGTGCTGGCAGAGGCTATTAATGCTTACTGTGGGCATAGTGGAATGTGTCAACCATCTCTTATGATTTTTCTAAGCTCTGGTTTTAGAAACATTCAGTTGGTAAATTTTAGGCTGCAGGAAATTTATTTCTTACAACGACGCGAACAAGAGTGTGCCTGGTTAAAGGCTAGATGAGGATATTATGAGAAGTTTATTTCAAGGTCGAGTCCTGTTAATATAATTTTTAAAATAATATATGTTTTATAAAGATAAAAATCTCTAATTGTTTAATGATTTTTCCATGTGGGTTCCTAATCTGTATGTTACACAGAGATATATATATAATCAGTAGGGTTTCTTCCTGGACTGAAGTAATTCCTTTTAGCAACTTAATTTTCCTTTCACAAATATATTTTGTTCTGCCAGGAGAGTAGCTTTGTTGAATAAAGTTCTTAATATTAATAAGACAGGTATAAGTACTCTGCTTGCGGCACATGCAGTGATGTCTGATGACTTGGTTGTACATTAAAAACCGCTTGGTGTGTTTGGATTGACTGCTGTTTTTACACAGATTGCTTCTATGTACTGTAGCTTGTAGGCTACTGGATTTATTTTTATATTTTTAAAGATTTTACAGAGTGCTTAAGAGAGCACTGTAGGTATAGCAGTATTCCAGAGAGAATTTCATGGTAGGATGAAGGTTATTGAACTTGTAAAACCCCTGTGAGTTTAGATTTTCCATTCCTATACATATGTCACCTGTGTGACTGCAAGGGCTTCCTGATAAGATTATTTGAAAACCCATTCTTTGCAGTAAAAGGCTGTCCATATAAGGCTATGTGTGCTTATAGCGTGGACGTGTTGATCTTTGGAAGTAATATTTTCTGTGTAAAGACGAAAGGGGTGAATGCTAAAATATCTTTGGGACAGTCTGACAAATTTGAATGTCAGCTTGTGGCAGTGACAGGCAAGTGAAAACAAAAGAGCTACACAAACTAAGTAGCAGTGACACATTCTTTGGAAAAATGGGGTGGAAGCAGTTTTCTACATTAGAAAAACAAAACAAGAATCACTGAATGAGTACTACTTAGGGATAGGTGTCTATTTGGGTTATCAAATGCAAATGTTGGGTTCATATCTACCATTAGTCAACAAGAAAACAGTCCCAAGGTGATGTCCTATCCAAACTATGTGGCTATCTTCATGTGAAAAGGATGACTCCCACACGTCAATTCTCTTCCAGATATGAAAATAGAACAAATACATCCAGGTGTCACACTAACCACCACCATTACATTCCTCTCACTTAGAATTCCAGCCAGGAAATAGCAAACTTCACCCTTGGAGAGACTCATAAATAGTTAAGTACCTGCTATCAACAGAGGATAAAAGTGAAAAATAACCAATAAAACTACATAATGAACAACTACTGAACAAACAGAGCTGTAGCACTCAAACACAGTCAAGTTATTGCCTAGGCTATTACAAGAATTTTACAGTAATATCATTTGATTTTCTAACTTCACGGCAATTATATCAAAGGTCTTTTACTCTTTTTAGATGCGTATCATTGCTTTAAAATAAATTCTATTATGAAGGCCAGGGTGGGAAGAAAAAACAACAAAAAGCTGTTCAAGGTCACAGATAATCATATTCAATGGCTTATTTGTAATTTTTTTTATAATCTTTCTTTAACTCCTGGAAGTCAACTGATGGTATCTTCTGCTTCCTACCCAAAAAAAAAAAAACCCACAATACAAGTACTTTTGGTTAGGTTTTGGGCTTTTTTTTTTTCCACTATAGATAAGGGAAGCTCAGCTCCTTGATTCTGGATGCAAATCAGAAGCTGCACCGTTCAGGTTAAACTGACTTTGGCTTCATCTCACAACATCTGAAACCATGCCGCAGTTCTGCGGCGCTTTTAGGACATAATTAGATAAATTCATAGATTAAGCTGCTCCTGGCAGGACTCACTCTTCTGTGAATAGCGAACCCATTCCACAGCACTTTGAAATCCAAACTGTATTTGCGGTACCAAGTTGGCAGCACGTCTTTGCTGCCGATTGTTGGGTGCCATATGGGCCCACTTAAGGCTCTTCCTCTCTTGGCTGATGAGGGGGAGCAGCGGTGGTGGCCGGTCAGGAGGTCACTTTGGAAACCAAATGGCCCAGGTGCGAGAACTTCAGCAGGGACATCTGCATCCACCACTGGGGTTTTGGCTGCGTTTCTCCCTGCCCATATTTAAACATGATATCTGCCTCCTTGCGTCACGTTACCATTTTCTGCCAAATAGGACCCAGTGAGTCTGTTCGAATTTGTATTGTAAGTGATCACAACACACACTCAGCATAATGCTATTTTTGGTATCCTATTCTACTCTTACACTTCAAATACAAAAAGAGCTGACATTCTCTTTTTGTCAGGCTATTTCTTCTATCAGATAACACACATAGAAGTTCAGGTGAAAGTTCTCACAGACTCAAATATGGATATTAATAATCGCTTTTTTAAAAGTTTGATGCCAGCCACCAAGGGAAGCTGCGATACTCAGATAAAAGATTAGAAGTGTAATTATAGTGATATTGATGTGGCTAAAGCTTCATACTTTGTACAAAATGCAAATGCTTTATGCTTTGATACACAATTCGTAACGGGGCCAGATATATGCATATTAATCAACCTTATTTTGTGCTCAACAGTATCAGATTCAACAAATATCCACTGGATATTTAAATAATACTTATATTTCCAGCCATGATTCTCTCTGAGGCTCAGATAATCACACCAGTCTCTTGTTTCTCATCTCAAAAGATGCTATGTAAGAAAAAAAGTCAGATACAACTTTGCTAGCCCGTAATGCCATTTGAAGAGCAAGCAAAATGCATTCAAAAGTAACTCATGCATTTCATAAATTAGTATCATTCTGCTGGTCCGGTTCCCGTTCATCATTCTTAAACAACACGTCAAGTATCAAGTTTAACCATTGGTTTACATCAAGTACAGATAAAGGGGACCTCCGTAAATCCCAACAGAGTCTGACCCACCACCATACCATTCAACTTCTAGATTTTTCTAACAGCACTTAATGCAAGAATCGCAGAATAATGAATCAAGGTCACAATATTTGACAAAGACTTTTTAAATTAAAATTTAAAAAAGAAATATCTCAAAATATACAAAACATTAGTTACACATACCACAATTCTCTTATCCTCATTACTATAATGTATAGTTTACTTCCAGTTCCATACTATTCTTTGATATTGCTTTCTTGGTTTTAGAATGGATTAAACCAATCCTTTCTTTATTCTGATCTGGGGAAAAACACATCTCTTCAGTGCAACTCATCTTTGCCCTGCTTTCCTCTATCTTTTGTGCTAAATGGTTACACAAAACAGTTTTGTCACTTCAGTTATTTTTCCTGAGGTAACATATATCTAACAGACATAGCATCTCCAGAAAATTCTGACTTAAAAGCGTAAAACTCCTACAAATAAAAATTATAGGACTAAGAAGCTTTGCATGAAGCTCTTAAGGCTGGTGGAAGCTGCACTAAAATGAAGACCTGTTAATAAATAAAAATGCCAATAGGGAGCTGCATCATGGTCAAAGTAGGTTTCAATTTCTAATTTTACATCACAAAAACAAGTACCACACTTGCTTCTTACGGTTAGCTTAGAGTCTCTGCAGCAGTGGCCTTAACCCCATCCACGGGCTTTCAAGAAATTAATGTTGGGCAGGAAAAGGATTCTGTAGTCTGCTGCCTCCAGACAACAAAAAACAAACCCACCACCAGGACAGCACAACTGCAAGACTGTTTTTCCTCACAGGAAAGAAGTAAAATGAAGGTGACAGTCTGGAATGCTAGTGAACTGGCAGTTATTTGACACCAAGTCTTGTCAAATGACTGACAATGGATTTCAGAAATATGTGAGCAGTAGCAAATACATACAAGCCTTTGGAGAGCCCTAGCATTTATTTGTAGGTATTTTATACCAAAGATATGGAAGAAATGCATCCAGAACATGATTTAGAATTCCAGACACACATGCAGCACTGTGACTGGCATCTCAATAATGCCTGGGAAACATGCTGGTTTCTTTGCTTGATTTTTATGTATGGATTCTGCCTCATACCAGTAATGAGCTGTTCCATTGCAGGCTCATCTCAAGGTTGCACAGCACTCCTCCAATGATTACAGTGTCACAACTTGAGCTTCAGGCTTTAAAACATCACCTGAAGTGTGCAGCAGTTGCCTAATTTAGTATCTTGTATGGACTAGATATAAATATATGTTTGTGTAGAGTATATATGTACATGCTGCTTAGATTCTTTTCCCTTTTGTACTAATACATACATAGCAAAGCCAAACTATTTGTAACTCCACAATTTTAAGGAACTGCTAAATGCCTCCCTTGTATTATGTGACAAAAACCAATTATATTTTTTAATGTAATTATCTATAGGTAGCAATACTGATATATTATAGAAACAGTGGGATCCTGATACCACAACATGTTGAAATGCAAATAACAAATTCATCTTTGTTGAGCTAATATCAAGTTGTTACAAGCGAACTCAGCACAATTTTTCCAATATGGCAAAGAAACGCGAGTCCCCCATGCTGTGCACAGGAAGATGCCTGTGATGGCCGCGCCAGCTCTACACTATCAGTCCTGCCAAAAGATACTGGCAAGAAGCCAAAGTCACAGCCTGTTCTCTAATGAAAACAGAAGAGATATGATAAGAGAAGCCACAATCAACACCAAACATACTGGCATCAATCTTTACAAATGCAATATAAGTGCCTTAGACTTGTTCATTCTGTTTACTTCTAGGGCTTTCAAGTAAGTCTTCTTGAACCTATCGATTTCACACTGGCTTCCAACACATCTGGAACTACTACATTGCATATTTTAAAGCAAGAAGAGCTCACAGAAGTACTACTGGTCCCTTTATATTTCCTAGAAAGCTACATGAAGAAACAAAGTGTCTTACAGAATATATGACATAATGTGCTTTAGTTACAGCCATGGGACTGCTGCTTTCTCCTATTGTTCTCATGTTATCAAATTATCAGCTGGGACTTCTCACCCATGCACAGTCAACCAGTTGTAACTGGGAACTCTGCCTTGTCCTCCCCACACAGAATATGAACATTTAGCTGACTTACCTGTATCAAGCTATTTGAAAAATAGATGTTTGTCCAAAGATACAAAACAAATATCAACATATATTATAAATTACTTATATCATGTTTAATTCTGTGTTAAGTTTGTATTTGTCAAATCACTGCAATGCACCTTTGATTGTTTTAAGCTTACCTATAATTGGAGAAACATGGATAAACATCAAGTTCTTCTAAGTCTTCATGATCTCAGCATTAATACGGTATATTTACAAATGTTTATGTGATTAATTCTTCCATCCACAGAGAAAGCCTGGGAGAAATTACAGTGAAACAACCTGTAAAATGATCCTTAAAATACTTCTAGACACTACTGTATTTAATCATTATTTCAAAACAGCAGGGATTGTCATGCTCTTAATCAGACCAAATACCTAACAAGCTTAAAGGAAATCTCTCTACATCACATTCTACAAAGGACAGTGTCAGCACAAATGTAAAGGATGTGAGGTTTTGAGATAAACCAGCATTGAAGAACAATCTTCTGATAAACCTCAAATTCTAGATGGTCTTTGTGGGTTTCAGACAACAGCTGTGTTCATATGGCATCATGGCGAGCTATCTGGCTTATTTTCAACTGTAAATACTAGATACTGATACTGGTTTGATATTGCTTCAAATAATATCCAGCATAAATATTATTTTTAAGAAAACAACTTGAGATCTCCTGTGAGGACAAATCACAGTATCCTCATGTAGCTCTCAATATTTTATATGGGTATTTGTTGAGCAATACAATAATTTTAAAGGAACTTTGTAATTTCCTTAGTCTTCCACAAATGAAGAAAATGCACTTTTCCAACTTTACCACCTCTGTGATAATGTCAAATGCACGTATCCAAATACCCTTACATGAGCATTATGGTTTTTTTTTCACACAAGTTCTTAATTAATTGAGCTTCTTGATACTATAAGCTATAGAAGATCAACTACATAAAAATGAGATGTCAAATCTTCCCCATACATCAGACATAATGCTATTTTCATTGTATCTTTCCAAGACATCAGATATGTTAATATTTATGGAATATACACAGAGGAATACTGCTAGAATTAATAAATAATAAAGCTAATATTTTTTGCAAAAATAAATCATCAGATATCTCATTATAAACTGGATGTCTTCAGTTGTAGATAATTTAGTACAGTAATAAATAACAGGAGAACACATCGTCCTGACAGAATTATATTTCATTATTTAAAATATCTTGCTACTCATAGAAGAATGTATTCTTTTATGTTCAAAAACACGGAACTAGACAGAACTGGTTTAGAATTGAGGGTCATTTCAAACAAAAAAAGAAGTTGCCTCTAACATACCAGCTAGACGTTATTGAACAGGTATATATAACACATACCATTTCTCAAATGTACTTCAAAATCATCCTTGGATGGGTCTTTGGCAAGATGTCTCTCAGAGACGTTTAGTCCATTGTTCCTATTGTCTCGACAACAGACGAGTTCTATCTTCAACAAGGTGTTATCTTACAGGTTCTAACGTTGCCATTTGGAGTCTTGCCTGTAGAAGGGAAATAAAGAATCAATAAGGTGGTTTTGTGAGATTCTTGCATAAGGCTTTATAATGATCTTGCATAAAATTTTGTTGCACATAATGATATAACAAACCCAAATAATTTGGTGTATGTTGATATGGGCACTCAATACTGTTAATAAGTTTGTCTCATCTATGATGTGTCTAGTCTTATAGCTCAGTTCTGTAAAATCACCATCAAATCCATGCAGTGCAGCTGTTCTGAGCTGCGCTGTGCGTTGGCCCCATCCCTCTATAGCTTGGATTTCCAAAGCGTGCCAGGAAAAGTTAATGTCGAGTTCTTGAAAGTCAGAGGGACTGAGCTGAACTCCATTAGACCTCTTCATTTGTAAAACCCCAGTCTGTTCTCCTTGACATGGCTCATGTCTTCATTCTCCTCCTAATCTATGCCTGCTATGCGTTGTACGAGTGTTAATTAACTGATAGGAACATAATTAACAAAATGTTGCTATGGATCATTGTAATTCACTTTCAGACACTGACAATGAAATGGAAATACAATTTTAAAGCAGCAACTTGCTGCCAAGCACAATGGAAATAGGAATATCAACATGAGTTTAGGATCACAGCTCCAGAACCTTCCTGGCTCTATCTCTTTATTTTCTCACAGCTGTCTTCCTTTTACTATGGGGTTCCTTATCTATACATTTTACTATAAGATTTACGTATGATTTTAGTAAAGCACTAAGCCCACTCTGCTATTGAATTTCTCAGTGTGCAACTTAGTGAAATCATTTTATTACAAAAGCACATTAAAAAACAAGCAACCAAAACCAACACAACAAGAAAGATAACCCTAGACAGCATTTTCAACTTACAACAAGTAAGTGTTTACTGTATTGTTTAGTTTTCTGTGTCTACACCTAAATGAAGAGGTGATAATTTGTTTAAACATTAGGAGTTTTAAATATACACTGATCAAATACTATCTGAGAACAGCTTAAAATCGATGTTTAATTGATTAATTTACTTAACAAGTCAGCAATTTATGAGACTAGAAGCTAAGATGAAGTGGAAGGCATGAACTAAATTATCTACCAGGTGGGTTCCATCATATTTCTATGTCTGAAAAATTAAAATCCAGATAACACAAACAACAATGTTACAAAAGACAGTAAAACACCACATAGCCAGTAGGAAAGCAACAGAATATTATTTTCTTCAATTGCCGTCATTTTCAATAGTGTTGTGAGGATGTAGACAGTGAGGCTGTGGTTCTCTACAAGCTACAAAACACCCCCCTTTATTTTTGTCATCATCATTTAACAGGGTCAGGTTTGGTCTTTTAAGCCTATTGTAGTAACACTGTTGAGAGGAAAAAGATACAATACATTTATACTGAATTTTAATGATATTATGTATATGAGCACAACTTCTATATCCAAGAAACAAACTTGCAAGCCAAATTTGTATTTAACATGAATGGAACAATCCTGAGAGGTTTTCTTGTTTCAGGCTCCTAGAGCTGCCTAATGGTCCTGTCAGTGTCCTATAGATCCCTCTTCTCAAGAATCCTCCTGCTGCAGCAGCTTTATGGTAAGTGGGACAAGAGAGATCAGGGAACCAGAAGGTAAATTAACAGAGTAATAATAAAAATAAGCATTTTGCTTATTCTGCTCAGGAAGGTAACAAAAGTGGTCCAAAAACATTGCTTAAGGCCACATCCCATTGTCATCTTTCCTTTATTTGCCCTTGGACTCGACCCAGCTGATGATGCAAAACCTAGATTTCCACATTCAGAAGCTGGATCTGGCTTGGAGATCTCTAGTTCCTGTATCTTTCCACATTTGATGCTCAAAGCTCTCTACACTGAAATATCGAGTCTATAGCAGAAACCACGATTCCTTATTTTGAGGGACACCCACCTTTCCTGCAGGAGTCACACAAAGCATCTGAACCCCAGCCTGCAAACAACCATGCATGTCACAACGCACAAAGAGCCCCCCTGAAGTTAACAGCACAGGCAAAACACACAAAGTTACAGAAGTGTTGTGGGAGTGGTGCTTCGAACATCATGCATCTGCTTCTTCCTAAATGTAAGATGAAGTAGCTCATATTTTTCACTTCTACATTGTGTGAAAATAGAGCTTAGGGGAGCAAGTATCCTAGAAAGACAAGTGACATCAACAAGATGCCATTCCTGAGAAATAAACTTTGAAGTAATTAATAATTTCCCTTATGACCTCATGGCTAACATCTACCGATGACCAATACTGAATACAGAGATAAACTGTCTCCCCCAAAAAAAAATCTATTTGTGATATATGCAATTTTAAAAGACATTACAGGAAAGACGATTTTGTTATCAGAAAGAGGCTATTTTGTCTATTTATTTTAATGTAGGAATTCTGTGTGTTTAACCAAGGTAAATATGCAAGCATTAATAACGTAAGAACACGGACATTGTTTGGGATTAAATTAAAACCATTTGCCTTATGCATGCTCATTTCCTTTTTTACTACTCAATTCCCCTATGGTGCCATCTGATCACTTCTTGAATGTCCCCTGTGCTTTTGCCTTAACAATCTTGCCTGGTAGGCCATTCCACACGTTTGTGATGCTCGGCATGAAAAAAATGCTTCCCGACATCTGTTCTGAATTTGTTTCTCTTTAATTTCCATTTATGCTTCCTTATCCTAACATCTGTGTCATTCTGAAAACGGTAATTCAGATTGACGTTATCTGTGCCATTTAAGATTTTACATTCCCCAGCTAAAAGCTACTCGTAACCATGTAGTGTTTTTGTAGTTCTTATTGATAGTTAGTTTAGAAACATTTCCTGGTTGTAATTCATATGTTTTAGGTTATACTTTGGCTTTGTTGTTGTTTTTTTACTCTCTTTTCAGGCCCATTTCTTTCAAACCGAGACCTAGTGCTGGACTCAGTGGGCCCATTTCAGCCCAGAGGTCTCTCCCACAGCTGTTGTAGAAGAAGAAAAGAAGGAGAATTTGGCCCAATAAGCTTAATGGGCGTATCAAGAGGACTGTATATTACGTTAATTCCTGCTGTGGGTTAATAGTGTGCCTTTGGTAGCTCTACAGTTCTGGCACTTAGGAAGTTTTTCAACTGTTTCCCTCAATGGTTTAAATACAGGGGCTGGGGGACCAAATTATACTCAGTGAATATCATGTTCTGATAATTTCACCCCATTTTGTCCATACAGTCAGAGAGGTAAAAAGATTATGAAAATTACTTTTACAGTTCTCTCAAATTGCCAAAGAATCTGGGACTGTTTATTCTATTAAATCCCCAAGACTGGGACTCAAGTCCCTTTCACCTGCCCTTAATGAAACAGATTAATTCCAAGAGATGAACTGCCTAGACTCGCAACAAGCAAAGCAATTAACAGCATGTTTAACAGCAATTAGCAAACAGTCCCATTTTATATGGTTGGTAACTATGATTGAGAGTTTAAAATGTACATGTTCTAATACTAGGGAAAAAAAAAAAGAGAAGTAAAGCAATATGGTAACTGATTCTGGAGTCTGGACTAAGGGTTCATGCTGGAGAACATAAAACATCAACTATTGATTCTTTCTTCATGGTAATAAGGAGGTATAATTCAGACAGAGGTGTGTATCAAGTCATAGTCAATGTTTACTCTCTTGCTTCCAAAACACAATAATTAGCGTATTTGAAATGACCAAAGAATTAACAATACTTTAGGTTGGGTTTTGTTTTACCTTGTTGACTCTTGACTGTTGAACTAGTATGTCTAGTATGTGTCCCAAACATCTACTGAACCATGGAACAATAATTGCTAGCACTTAACAGCTCCCCAAAGAATAACCTCCTACAGTGAGTATTTCTGAAAAGACTGAACATTCTATTTTATTCCAACATGCTAGTAGTGTTTCAGAAAATACATCTAGATACCAAGAAGATTTTGATGCGTCAGTTTCAGTTTTTCTCAAGTTCGTAATTTTCTTTCTAGATATGAACAGATAATACACTTAAAAATATTATTATTCTATTTAGTTCTTATAACAGGAAGAAAATGGGAACAGTCTGTTCTTCAAGAGAATGCATGTTCACCCTAACCGCGTTACCTAGGATTTTGTAAAGGAAAAGTCCAGGTCAATCATTCAAAAACTCTTTATACTACATAGTAAAGAAGAAGCTAAAGGCAACATTAATCTTATTTTATAAAGTATTATATTCATTCATTTAGATGAAGTAGTGGGCTTTGAATTAGCCAAATATGGTTCAGCTGATGTCCCTAGAATGTATCCAGCGAGAATAAAAAGTCAAATCACAAGATACTGTGCAAGTAAATATGGTGGAGGTGTGTGTGAATGGGTGTAGGAAGGGAGATTGATTTTAAAAATTAGGTATTTGGGAAGTAATGTGTCACCTATAACATGTTTCACATCGAAGTAAAAATCCTATTGGTTCTAGCTAGCAGAGAACTGCTCATTGAGTGCACTAACAGGGGAAGGTGGAAGAGGAAGGAACTGATATCGATATTGGCTTTAATTAAAGGTAAGGAGGGAAGAATTTTTACATATTATTTACAGTTAGTGCAGTAGTTCTATTCCTTTCCTTTAAGCAGGGATTGTAAGCAGTAAACGTGCCATTCTAATTACTTCTGCTGACGAGCATGAAGTTTTTTTAACAGTACTCAATACTTTCTCAAGTAAAACAAGACAATTATTTTGTATCATGTTTTTTAGGTTGCTTAATTTAGGCAGGGGAAAAAAGGTGTTTTCCATAAATGTTTGATATTCTGGAACACAAAATAAATTCCTGTACTTCCAAGTAATGCCTCCTGTCTTACAAAGCAGGCCTGGGTTACTGACCCTGCTCTAACTAAGCTTTTTCTCTGATTAAAAGGCAAGTTTCTTTTCTGGTTATATCATTTTAAAAGCTATTCAGATGTGATAACATTTTTGCTCCTGTATCTTGGCAACATGATTTATTCCGTTAACACTGAGTGTTACAGTCTGAAAAAGCTGTACCATCTGGGTTGAATTAATAGCCTACCCAGAGAAATAAATGAGAATGGTCTGCTATAATTAACATGTAGGTAAAGTATATTTAAGAGATTATTATAATTAATATATCAGTTACCGATTTCATGCTAAAAAGAGTTGTGAACACAAGATATTAAGATTAGTTACCCTCTCTGTATGTGCCTAGTAAAAATGCAGTGGAATAATAGACCCAAAGAATCAATAAAATTGACCTTAACATTAAGAACATCTGATATGAAATTTCAGGCAAAGAAAAGCAACACAGGGTATTACGGAACAGCAGCAGAAAATTACTAATTTCATTAATTCAGAATTAACACCAGTAAAACTCAAATGTGATCTTGAAAAGCACAACAGAAAACCTCCACCAAAATGCATGAGTGATGAAATGAAACACTGCAGAAAGCATCCAGCTGTAAAGACAGACATGGCACGGCTGTTGCTTAAAGCTGTCTTGGTTTCTATTACATAAAACAGAAGATGCAGTAGAAAGCCAACACAAGAGATGTGAGTTTGATAAGAATTCCATAGAGCGTTGTCACCCAACACAAGAAAAGTGCTGGGTCTTGGTGGCAGGTTGTTTATAAGACACAAACGCTGAGTAGGTTGTCACAGGTTACCGAAAGTTTGGGGGTTGTTTAGTGACTTCTCAACATCTGTGTCCCAACAATATAAAGTTCGATTTCTTTAGCTACCCCACAAAATGTATTTACCTTTGTTCAGGGCCTTAGATGTCTTCTCCACTGATCTTATATGACATTACCAAGAGACATCAGAGAAACAATTACAACTTCACAATTAATATTTGTGCATCTTTATCTTTTTTACTCTGTAGTATCAAACCCAGCAACTCACATACAACTGAAGATTAATATCTAAACTAACGTTACTCTTGTTTAGCACAGAAATTAAATGTGTTTAAAACAAAAAGGCTGTTTCCAACTGCCCACCCTCCCCCTTCCTTGCATAATTAGGGCTTTTGTGTCTCTAGATCATCTTTAAATTCATGTTATTATAAATCTTGTTTATTACTGAAAAGACTAAGGGTCATTTGACAATGGTGTGAGGGACATTAAAAATAAAGTATGTAGGAGAATCCATTCCAAAAGGCTTGCAATTTAAATAGAGAAGACAAAAAGAAGATGAAAGGGGCAAATTAAATTCAAATGCAGTTGGATAGCCAGGGGAATTCCCTGCTTTTCTCCCAACTTCCACTTCATGCACAGACACAAAAGTTAAATGCAATACAACAGTAATACTTGTAAACACATTTGGGATGACAAGATCATGAAACACTTGCAAAGAAGGCTATAAATAATAACACAAAGAAACCTAAACCAGACCGCTACTCAGCACATAGGTCTCATAAAATAATAAGGAAAAACATTAAATTTAATGACATTAAAATTATTCAAGTAATGGTTTTTTAGGAAAGAAAAAAAAAATAAACAAACAAACAGAAAACTAAAATAACCCCACAAAACAACAAAACAAACCAGCACACAACATTAATTGACACAACTTTATGCTAGTGAAATTCCTCTAGGTTATCAATAGGTTGTAGAAATCACTGAACACAAGACTGGCCCGCTGATCACAGGGAACATTTGGTGCTTACAGGATTTCACAATTACATAGCTGAAAAAGAATGCTACAGTATTCTACAGTAATTGTCACAATTTAAATAATTACTTTAGCTGATTACTGTAGAACAGGAAATAAAATTGGTCAAATAGTTAATTCCAGGCATGACACAAAAGTTTCAGAAACTTCCCTGTAGAAATTAAGCTAAAGGACGACACTTTGCATTCCTTTCCAGATTCATGGCAACTACAGTGCTGCTGTTATCATTCTCCAAGACTTTTATTTCCAACTCCAAGAGATGCTCCAAAGCAATTATATTCTTAGCTCAATCAAATTTCCATTCTAATGTAAAATGTTATCAGTATTGTCACATGTTATTATGTCAATAGATTATCACATCACAGTTCTGCAATAACGTTACTGAGGCAACTATTAGGATTTTGGAGGAATCAAATATGTTATGAGATTTAGGTCTTGCTCTGGAACATCAGGTATTAATCTCTGACACAATCCTAACCAAGGTGGATCTGCAATCTTTCTTTTTTCAACTTAAACCAAAACATGGGCAGTTTAAGCACCTGCTGCAGCAGATAGCAAGATTTGTGGAAACCAGCTCTCAACCAACTAATCTCTTCTTTCAAAGAGCACTGGAAACAAGATGAGGGGGGAAGGCTTGGATCTTTTGACCTGTGAAACACATATCAAACCAGACCAAAAGCCTACTAAAGCCTCTCAGTCTTCACGGTTCCTTTAAAGCAAGGAGGAGGACAATTACATAGCAATAATTTTCCCGTATGCTCTCAAAACTTCCAGAATTTTGCAAGTCACCTGCATCTTGGTGTTTACTATGCACATAAACACATCTAACCACTTTTTTAATTAAACTAACTTTAGTACAATGTGTGGAAGAGGGCATGAAGGGCATAATTTTTCAACCACCTCCTTGACAGCAATTATTTGCTTTCTCCAAGCAACTCATAATTTAATAGATCTGTTAAATATATTCTGTTCATCTTTCTCAGGCTCTAAGTCCCCAACTCACTCCATTGTAGCGAAGTTTATTTCTATAAACATTATTTTGATCATTTGATTACATTTCGCATACTTTGTATTCTTTACATTCATACTACTTTATATTTCTGCTAGATTCTTCTGGATTGTGAAGACTAGAACTGCCTGTACCATTTAAGTGTACTTATGGGACTCTAAGTCACTTTATTGTTTTCCCCTAAGAATTTATCATTTTCCTTCAAGTTGTTCTGATTTTTTGCTGGTTTTGTCATTAATGAAGCAACATTTTCATAGAACAGCCTACCAAAAACCAAGCCTCTCTTTGCTGAATGGTAGTCCCATGCATTAAATAGAGGGGAGTGCAGAGAACCCTGTAAATGAGCTTATAGACAGATCTTGGAGGTCAGTTACTTCTCTCTGTTGTGATGTTTCCTTCGTGGTTGTAGAACAACCTATATTGAGTTGTTGCTTGAAAAAGCTACAAAAAGATTTGCTTGAATCTATACATCCAGCACACTCCCTGCAAATTCAGTGTTTCTTGGGCAAATGTTCCTTGCATTTTAAATAGAAAAGATGTCCTGACTTATCCTTCTAAGAGTATGTCCAAATAGGTCACCTGTGTTTCCTACTGTATTTAACACATGCATTGTAGGATTTTGCAAACTTATCACTAAATCAAAAGCTTTTCTAGCAGACTGGTATTATTTATTTGTAAAGAGCATCATGAGCATCTCACAATGAGGGAAATATGCTAAACAGAATATAACTGCTTTTCTGGGGATATTACACATGGAGAGTGGCTAAAAGGCAAAGAACAGCTATACAGCACTTCTCTCTGGTGAAGGAATGTAGGGAAAGCTCATAATATTGAGCAATGTTGTCATCAAGTGCCTGAGTATTCTTTTAGAAAGTCAACTCATTTACCTAACAGGAAAGATGCAAGTCTTCTGTTCTGGCTTGAAATTACTTTCAGCAGCAATGTCGAGAAGGAACAGTTCCATGTTGGCCACACATGGACTTTATTGATAACACAGATGCCTTCTGGACATTTTAAGAGTCAATATTGTTTGCCTGTTGTGCATTTTCACTTCAGGAAGAGGTAAGAGAAGGATCACTTCAGCATGTTTTACTAGCTGAGCCATACCATAAGTTAAACATCAGTAGCACCTTTTCCACTTGACCATGAATTAGATATATGCATTTAGTTTTTATGAAGCTAGAAAGTGTCATTTCTTGCTGCCATACAGGCAATGATCCACCATGAACAGAGTTGTCTTCTGCCATTGTGTGAATTACCATTATAAATATTTGATTATTGCAATCAAAACCCTTCCAGAAATTTTAAGGCTTGTTTTTTCCTATCAAGTCTTATTCTGTATTAGTAAGATTAATATATATTTAATACATACTAGGTAATATTTTTAGCAGTATTTTCTTCTAGAAAAAACTGACAGGCATATTCCTGCTCTTAAATAAATCATAGGCCAAAACTCAGATAAGGTAACATGACAACTTTATGCAGATGAGTTGCGTTTGTTCCACAATCAACACCATCTCCTTAGAAAGCACAGAAGTATTATTCCAATTCAAACACAGAAATGCTGACATGACAATATGATCCATATAATACACAGTTCCAGTATCACTAAAATAAGGAATGACATAACTAAGGCATTTGTAGGACAGGAGCAGGGACAGTCCCTATTCAGGAAATGAAGCCCGATGCGGGCAAGGACAAGACACTTCTAATGAAAATCAGATTCATTATTGAAAAGACAACAAAGCGAATGCTGAGAAGAGCAAGCGAACAAACTAGGGAAACAAAGGATAACAATGAATGAAAGAGAAGCAGCGTGATAAACTTAGGTCGCAGCACAACGACTGCTTAAGAACCACAAGCCTATCAAGAGCTTAGACAGGCTCTGGTTAAGCACCACCAAGTTTTATGGTGTTATTTTGGCCACTGGAGGGCTCTTGTATTTTTTCCACAAATACTTTTGGTAAAGAATCAGCTTTGTAAATGTCCACCTTACCATACAGTCCCCAGTTGCTACCATGACCAGCATGTCTGTGCAATTTTGTGCAAATCAGATACTATTTACAGTGGGCTTACTTCATCTACAATTAAAAGTTGGGGAAAAAAAGGAAGAAAAAACCTCTCTCAAGTCGTGACTATCCATTTCTTCATAAATAGGACACCTTTTCAGGGACTCTTTTGTGTGCAGTGGTAGGGATGAGACCTGTATAAAACACAAAAGGAAGAAAGTATCAGAGCTGGGCATTGTGAGGGCATCACCCAGGGGCCCTGTCAAGTCTCAGTCCCATATGGGCAACAACACTGACTTTGGTGTTTGGGCACTGCTGGGATCCTCAATACAACAAATACAGCACAGAAAACATTCTAAAATTGCTGATAAAAATCCTTTATTTTCCCATCTTTGAAGTAGTGTTGGGAGAGTTTCTGACAAAAGAAGGAAGTCATTTCAATGAAAGCGATAATGGGAAGTACATTGAATGAGAAAGAGGATGGAGGGCAGGAAATGCAACAGTAAAGTTTAATTAAAGAACAAGCTCCAGCAGTGAAGTATATGTCCGATTTTTTTTTTTTCTTTTTTGCCTAAGAACCAACAGAAAAAGTTTAATGTAAGGGATTGGAGATAAAAATATAACCACTGGATATAATATATTGATCTTTGATTCAAAAGCTGATGTTCCACTGAATATGCTACCCTATATATATATATATATATTTTTTTTTTTTTTTTTTTAATAATTCGCTTTCTGTAACACTGAGGAAACCAAAAGGAGTATGATACATGGAGGATCTAAAATCCCACCCTCAGAGATATTAATACATATTTAAGGTCATGAGAGCCAATTGATGCCAGAGGCAACAAGGAGGTACCTTATGAGTAACTCACGACACTGACGCAAGTATTTGAAATGAAAGACCCTTCTGACATCAGAAGCTACCTCAAGAATTATTGTGTTTACAGCCCAGATCTTAATCTGATACACTTTAGTTCTTCCACATCTAAGGGAGGGTGGGAAGGAAGAAATTACATACCCAGTGTAATGGAAAGTAATCAGTTTGTTGTAGTTGCTTTTCATATTAGAAATGCAAGTACTGGAAAAACAAAAAAAAGGATTGCAAAGTTTTGGCCCTTACATTCAAGGCCCTTACAGCATTTACCCAAAATGTTCCTGATGCTTCACCTTTGCAAATGTCCTCCTTCAACCTTAAGGCCAACATCCACATTGCCATAATAGTGCCACAACAGGATTTTGTTCTTATATTCTCTCAGCATGCACTGGTTTGGAGGGAGGTTGGGAGTATGGATCCCCATCAAACTCATCAAGCTTCATCCGCTTTCACCTTTTCAATTGTGGGATGCTGCCCACACGGTGTGAAAGAAAAGTTCTTTAACTACTCGCAATGACAGCGTGACTTGCATTAACCATGGTAATACCAACACATGAATTAACTGCAAGCAGAATCACACAAAAGAGATAGAACAGGAGCCACCTGGATGCTCTCTGTGCTGTGGACTTGACAAAAAAAAAATTTAAAAAGCCAAAAAAAACCCAACATAACAGACATCAGATTTGAGACTGAGACCCTGGTTAACACTATCTAGAGGAGGAGAAGGTACCAGTCAGAGCTGATAGTCAAAACCAGAGACTCAGAAGCCATCAGTGACTCCTGCAGCTTTCCCTGTTTGTCCCGGTTCCTAGTGGGAGAGCTGCATTGCTGGTTGCCTGGCAATAGCTAAAAGCTCAAAAAGACAAGTTGCTTGAGCTGCAATTTGATTTTGAGACTGTTTGAAGACAACATTTTTCCCATATATTTAAATTTTCATCTTTAAACCATCTTACACAGTAAGACTATCACTTCTAAATGTGGATGGAAATCCAAACTGATCTTAAGATTTGAGTGTGGTCCTGCTTCATTTTCTGGACATTGCCCAGATTTGTATCACTTCCATTTCAGCAGCAGTTAACAATACAGTATCTTAACTGCCAGCACTTACTGTATTGAACTGCTGGTCAAACAAAAAATCTAACACTACAATTGAGCTCCTCTCAACAGAAAGCATCACAGACCATGTTTACTGTGCACCTGACAGAGAAAAATGAGTATTTTGTAGGACTACTGATTAATTCACAGATATATATGATTTACTGTCACTGTTTCCACTCACGCAACGAAGCAGCACTAGTGACAGAGATTATGGGACTATGGTTAAAAAGGTAAAGCAACAATTAGGAGGATATTTCATATAGAATAATAATCCTTTTACACACCTACCCTATTTCAAATAAGACAGGGGTCTTATAATAATTTTTGCTCCAAAATGTATTACATTTTTACATATATAGCTGCCTAGACACTATTTAAAATGATTTTTTTTTTTTTTAATGAACTGCAACTATGGTTTATTTTTGGATTAGGGCTTTTATTTCAAGCATCCTAAAAAAAACATCCTAGGGCTTGTTTTTGGGGTAGGTCTTCTTTTTGGGGAAACCAGGTAGCTTTCTTACAACTGCTTTCTTTGCTTTTCTTTAGAGCAGAAGCATAACACTAATGAAACCCTATAGACCCTTTAGGAGCATATTACCTGCACTTACTGTTTGCAAATACCAGAAAAATCTGGGATATTTTTCAGTGTAGATTTGGGAAGATATTTATATATATGCATATAAATACATACACATCTTTCCAAGAATACATTGGCAGACAAATTTATATCAATGCTAAATTGCACTAAACAAACTTAAAATAGCTTCTATCTTTAATTGTCAAACTATAAAATTGTTGTATGCCAAGTATTTTTCCTTAAAAGGAATAATGAAAAATAACAGAATAATATAAGCCTACAGTGTCATAAAGGACGTAATTAGACAAGGAAAATTAAAGCATCTTCAAGCCTATAGGAAATAGCAGCTGTAAAGAGCTATGGGACAACACTGCTCAAGAAGTATACACGACACCCTGTAACCAAGCTGATGGCACTGATGTATATAAAATAAAAGAAACAAAGTTCCCTTCCTATAGTTCATCATCAGGCTTTTAAGCAGCATCACCCTGTGCCAGAGGAAGGACTCAGCACCTCCCCAGTGAGCTCAACCATTCCTGCAGCATCTCCAGTTCCCAGGGTGCTGGTTCCATTTACTCTGCTCTACTCCCCAAGCAACGGCAAGGATTGGTATTTCAACCAGGACACCAATCAGGACACCAACCAGGACACCAACCAGGACACCAACCAGGACACCAACCAGGACACCAACCAGGACACCAGCTCTGAGATCCTCAGATTTAAAAGCACTCTTTTTTTTTTTTTTTTTCAATTAGAATGCAAGTACTGCCTCTCATAAGAAATTAAGTGTTAGAAGTTAGTATATAAAGGAAAAGAGATTCATGTCCTTCACTCAGATCATTTCTGGTTAACAGGATCAATGTCAGCTGGGTAAATGCAGCCTTTAAAAAACATTTAAATTTTAAAGGCCCCTAAAAACACACTTGTCAACTAGCAATATAAAAGACAAATTGAATACGTACCTATGTTTTAGAAAGGGATGTTGAGTTTTGTGTGAGCAAACAGGTGCTCCCAGGAAGGTTCAGAACGTGTTTGGGACCGTGGGCAGCTGACTGACGTGATTAAACTGTAATACCTCTTCCTTTTTCTTGATGGAATTACCATGATGCACTTCTAATTAGGATCCCTGGTTCCTTAAAGTCGATTAAATATACGTAAAATGACATGCTCTAGGAAAGCCTCTGTGAGAGATGTGCTGGATCAGACCAAGCAGGGCGCCTTCTGTTGGTGGTGGAGACGAACATTTAAAGCAGTACATAATCCAGGGTCGCATAAAAATAAACATCTCTTGATACCTGTTAAACCTGAATAGAATTCAAGTACAAAAGGGTTTTGATTAAATAAATTGGGTATTTTAATTTGTATGAATATGTAATATTCATATGTAATGGTCTATTGTTATAAATGATAAATGGAGTTTAAACATGCATATCACAATAAGACATTATTAACTATAACTGTTTCGTCAGGCAGTAATTTGCATTTAATAATTGCAGTCATTTTGTTATTCAGAACGCGTATTTTCCCTTTTGGGTTCTTTTTCTCTGTTCCTCTGAGCTTAGGTTACTTTTTCAATGCAGCAAACTGTTGGGATATAATGGTTAAATAATGTGAAATTGCACTGATGCCAGTGAAATAAAAGTGAGTTTTACAAAACCAAGTTCCTTCCCTGAACATAATAACAGTAAATTTCTAGTGTCCTGTAGTGCAATATCCATTAGATTTATTATGTTGCAATTCCCAATCCCACTAGTTCTGCCTGAGGGTGAGTATATTACATTTCATCACAGTTTCATTTTCTCCTACAGATGAGAAATGGGAATGCTATTGCAGTTATGTAGCATGCATGTGTTAAATCTGATCTCTAATAAAATCAAACACATCACAACTCACAGCACTTTAGCACAGCGTCGGCAAAATGAAACACCATCTGTCATCATGTAGAGGCTGCCTTATTGTAACACAAAATCAAACTGCTCAGTGTGAACATTGTTATTTAATAAATGGGTAAATGGAAACTGATAATTATGATCTTATTTATTTTAAATGACTGGTTAAAGCTACAAAAAATGCATTGTAGCCTATCAATTAGATGTATGGACATTACATTAACACCTAGAGCAAACATCCATAAGCCAAGTCAAGATTTTAAATGCATTTAGTGAAAGAGAGAGAGATAAATATGCAAGACACACACAACAAAGACCTGCCAAAATGCAGGCTAAGGATAGGAACTGATGAAACAAAAATTCTTTGTCTCTGCTAATGAGACAATTGTAGTTTCTGATACAAAACCAGCTGAAGGCTGCTGTTAAAGAAGAGGAACTTGCAGCAAGCTGGAAGGTTTATAGAGAAAATGAGCATCATGCTCTGGTCGGAGGGGACGGCAGTGCTGAAGGTCAGTCAGCATCCCAGGATAAGCTGCACTTCAGGAGCTTCTAATTTGGCCATTTTGACTCATATCAGAGGGAAGAACGATGGAACGTATTTGGTGTTAGTATAAATTAATTGCCTTAAAGGAAAAACATTTGTCAGCTAAACTGTTCCTTTCAATTGGCTACAACAGGAAAAAGAAAACACATCAGGTTTGTAACGACAAGAATCTGCATTAGATGATTTAAGCATCAGCTTCTAGTTATATAGGTTTATTTTGCTATTATAACAAAAACCTGAGTCATTTATCTTCAGAAAGGCATCTTCACACACACAATACGTAGTTTTCTAAGGGCTGTGACTGTATCTGCAAAGACAATAACACACTCTGACAAAACCATAATAGTCCCACTGCCATCACCTGGTATTTGAAGGGTCCCATGAGCCCGGTAAGGTGTCACCAGAAGTGTCCAACGCAGTAGCACTGACACCGTGTGATGTCTATGGGAGCAAACAGAACGCCAGTAAAATCTCACATGTTGATGAATGTGAGAACTTTCTCCATTCCATTGATACTGTATCATGACTTGACCAACCATTAGCAGTTCAGCAAAAATGCCCCATGTTATGAATGTATTTATGATTATTTTGCTGATATTGGACTCGGAGGTTATGGTATAAAACTTAAATATATCATGGAATTTATTATCTGTTCAGTTTCAGGTTTTGCTTCTTCAAGGTTTTAAAAAAAGTGTTTATTTAAAAAAAAAAAACCACACTGTTGTCTCTTCTGAATATGCAATTTTTGGAGCCAGGATGTAAAATTCTGGCCAAACACAGAAATCCATTATTTTTACAGTAAAAATTGGATCTATATGTACGGATATGCTTAAAGTTCCATTGATTAGAATTACAGATACAATTTAAAAAAAAATTTAAAATGACACCAATACATATAGACTTAAATAAAATTCTCAACATTTAGGACATGAAGAATCAGGGCAGTTATTTCTTCTTTGGCTTGCCTTGTTCTTAGGCCGTGAAACATGTACGTATGTCATACAGAAATACCTACACCAGGCCAGATCCCAATAAAACTAATGCACCGAGCGTTAAAATAAAAAGAGTACAAGTCCTTTATCCTGCAAATTCTCCAGGCACTGCACGATAAAGTCGTTTACCCACCACTGAATTGTGGTGCACGAGGCAGCAGCTGTTTAACAGCCCCCGTTGGCAGCACCCAGCAGCCCAGGATGGGTGAGGAGGAACAACACCCCACGGAGAGGAAAGTGGAAAGAGAAATTGCAAACCCAAGCTGTAATCACCAGGGTTGGACGGGGGCCAAGGAACAGTCCCTGCAGCATCTTGAAGAGCCACAATGAGCCTGTAACTTGATTTTATAGCTCAGCCAGGGGACGGCGTCTCCATCAGCACAGGACTCTACAAGGCCAAACGGGGACGTCACATTTAGTGTAGGGCAAAAGGGAAATTAGAGATGGAGAACCAGCTTTATGCCTAGTCGGCAGGCTTCTCGTTGGCCAAAATGAGATCTTGAACATTAATTTAATGTAGAGTTTTGGTGTTGATTATATCAGATTAGGAAATTATACAATCATATACGAGGCTTTTGAGAATACTGAAATATTCCACACACAGGGAACACTGATATACTTTCCATATGTGCTTCATTTATTAAAGCACTTATACAAGGGAGCCCTTAGAAAAGGAACATCTTTCCAGGGAGACTCTGGAGGTTTGGTTGCTAGGAAGTTACATATGCTTCTGTTTTTAATGAGATTTAAAGTATCATGCATTATATATTATTTTCTACATTTAGGATGTTCACCATTATTTGGCTTATTTTGTACTTCATTTTGCATTTCTGGCATGTAATCTCCGCATACAAAATGCCTTTTATAAAGAACTCCCTAAGAAATTTCAGAGAGATTACATTTCACATTTTTTCCTCAAAAAAGAAAGCTCATCTAGCTTTTTCCTTTATGGACAGGTCTGCTGCAGGCATCCATTCATCAAGACTTTGTTTCTACCAACTTTAAAAAGAATTAATCTTGGCTCATACCACAGTAACTATTAATGCGAATTTTGTGGGCCTTTATCCAGTCTCTTCTGTTGTATATAATAAGAATCCAGTTGGCTTTGTTTTCCAAATATATGTTTAAAGTCTGCAGGTCTTATTTTCCTGAAAATTAGAGGTCGTGTTTAAACAGGATTTTTATAAGAATAAAAATACTCACCTCCTCTTTTAGGATTAAAATAAAGGGACAGTCATTACACAAAAGAAATTTGAAAACTGTTTAGTTTCAACTGCCCATCTTAGGAAAGCAAATCATTATGTAAATGCCCAGCAGGGCCAGCTTTGTACATGGACTTCTCTTCATTTGCATAATAAGAGATGCTAATCGAAGGTCAAGAAATGGTAGCAAACATTTCTGTTGAAATTAGGGACTGATAAGGCAAATTATGAGGTTAGTTTTAGCTTCAGGAACTGTTTTGATCTGCAAAGAGTCTTCAATAGTTTTCAAAACTGCACATTTAGTACTAAAGGAAGATGACAGAAGGTGCTTTGCACCAGCTCCTTGTACTAGTATTGGATTTCTACTATGCTTGGATCACACACAGAAAGAAGTACAGCTATTTTGGTATTCTAACCTTAAACCCAACTGGAGAGTTATGAAAACAGTCGCTGATCAGCTGTAGTACAAGGTGTACAAATACCCTAAGAGTAATAATAAATATTCAAATCACTGTGATATGGGCATAGCTATTATTTAAATAAATTCTATTACTCTTCTCTGTAGCAGGTTCTTGTTCTTCTCCACAATTCCCAAAGAAACCTCGATTTCTCCTTTCTCTGCATTACCTACCGAGGCTCTTAAATACGCATCTACATTGCTAAACTGAGCATCATTCACGTCTAGTTACCAAGATCTAAAAGCCCAGTGAAATTTTTGCAACAGGGGTTAATTTCTAAGTAACATGTACATCTGTACCTCTGCACGGTCTCAATAAATTGGATTCTTGAGCAGTGTTACAAAGCTGCAAGGTTTGAGGCTTCCAGCTTAACATACAGGAGGCCATATCCTTACCAGGTATCTAAGGATGCAGGTATGAACCATCTTGTCACCTCCCCAGATTCTCAAAGGGACTGTCCAAGTAATTTGCCTGGTAACCGATGAAGCTAAACTGGTTTTTAACTAATGGAAGAGGAGGAAGATGACTGGAAAAAGACCTGCCAAAACAAATGATGTGCATTACTACTGTTTGCAGATTAACTGTAAAGTTATATCTAGAGGACCCATAAATGCCGGATCAGTAATGAATTCTCTAAGGACTGGATTTTGTGTTACTTTTTGATTTTTAGGTTTTGTTGTGGGTTTGGGGTCCTCTGTTGTTTTGTTGGGGTTTGTTTTACAGAGAATACACATATAGGGACAGAGTTTGTTTCTTGCTTCAGTTTTTTCCATTAAGTCAGACAGAAACATCCAGGAATTCCTGTGACCACAGAGCAACTCAAGCAAACAGCAACACTGAAAGCTCAGATCATACCCAGCACTTTACATGTACTTATCTGTTCAAGATAAAGACTGAATGGGAAGCACTTAGTCTCCAAGTCACATAAACCAAACCTCTTTCTACAGGTTTGTCCCAGTTCAGGGAAGTATCTGCTCTCCCCTTAACAGATTTGTGGTTGAAATTTTCACAAAATACTATAGTGTGATTTTGCATCCAAGTGGAGAAAATAAAATCCTATAATGTGTTTGCATAATATTTTCACTGAAACATAACCAGAATTCAATTGCCTTGTTTTAGTCCAATTCTTGAAACAAACAAAAAACAAGCACTATGATCTGGCAGCTACCCAGACATTCAACAAAATGGATCCATTTCCTAATTATAACTCAGTAATATCAGATTATAAATACCTACATCAGCCCATTTACCTTTTTTAAAAAAATTGGAAGAACATTGTCTTTCTTGCACTCATGTGAAATTTCCTGTGTTATAAGACTTACTGCAAATCAAAATTGATGATCCAGAAAGCTTCCCAGCTGGTTTTAAAACTCTGAGCTGATCTTAAGATACCCAGCTTTAGTAGCTGTTCATTACCCTTGGTAGTTTTTTTCCTTAAACCAAATCAAACAGTACTTCATTATCACCATATGATTAATACATTATCATCTTCTTCCCTGAGTACAAAAATTCTGGTCCACAGTGGTTCTACCATTTCCATCTCATAGGGCTCAATGCCTTTGTTACAATCTTGATTATTCCTAATTCATCCTTTCTTACGGTCTCCAGCTCCACTGTCTTAGAACCATCTGTCGATGTGCTTTCCTTATAGTTTCTCAGCACTTATCTTCATATTTGTCATATTACTTACTATATCTTTATACTTCCTTTCACATCTTAAAGACAGGTTAATATTGCAGCTAGTGCTGCCATTTATCTTGAGTGCAGCTTTCAGACAGCCTAGAAAAATGTTTTAATTCCCGATTGCAATTACTTGTATTATTTTAAGTACATCTTTTCCAGTAACTTACAATTGTTAGGGGAAGTCTAGCATTCCGAATCACCAGATGTCTGCTACCTGCTCAAATCTATGTTGTTTATATGTTTACTTATAGTATCTTATGACAACTTTTGCCTAAGTGACCATATATAAACCATATAAAACCAGCCAGGTTTTAATCAACATGAAGCTAAATAAAGGTTTGGTGGGGGCTATTTTTGTTTTGTTGAGTGCTTTTTGGGGTTCTTTTGAATGAACACTGAGTTGCTTCAGACTTGCTATGACTTACAGAATTTCCTATTTTCTATGAGCACATTTCTACTTTATTCACTCACTATTATTATTTTTCACTTAAGAAGCACACTTGTTTCTTTCACAACCTTTTAAATCTCCCCTACAACTCACGTGAACTCACAGCATTCACGGAACCCTTTATGCAAAGGATTCCACAGTTCAACTGTCATTAAAACAAACAAACAAAACCAGTAAACTTCCAATTTGTCTGGAACCCATACTCATTGCGTTTGATACCCATTCAGAGCTAGAAACCAGAATAAAATATCTATTTTTTTTTTTTAATTTTTAAATAAGTCATCTGACTCTGAATGGGCAGTCACTTGGACAGAAAGGTAACGCTATTTTAAACAGAACATCAGACAGGCTACTTGCCTTTTGGCCACTGGGTCTTCCTTAATAAGTTATAGTGATTGATTTTAACACTCCAACCACCTGGATCTTCCCAGCCAGGTAGAATACATGCCCATATATGAACAGTTTTATGTCCCATTCCTCCCCAAAGTACACGCTAAACTACTGTTCATTTTACTTTCCCTCCTCTAATTTGTCACCAGAGCCTATTGTGACCAATCCAGCCAGGCTGGCACCAAGATGACATTTCACTTGCAGAGGTCATTATCTTCCTGCAAAGAAAACAGTTCCTCACTCTGAAAATCAACCATCTACACAATTACCAGTTAAAAACCCAGATTATTCTGCTGCCAGTCTACCTAATGGGTTATAGAGAGATCACTTGGATGCGCTTTTCTTCCCAGCTACTCCAGACCTCCGGGGTCACGGAAGAGTCACACTTTCTCATGAGGCTATAGGATAGGATGGCAACATACAGGATCTATCATCCTATATCACTGCAAACTCCTCTCAAGCAAATCGAGGTGGTTAACCAGTCAAATATTACACCTCGCTTTTATTAAGAGAGCATACTAGTATGTTTTACAAACAGGAACATTTATTTGTATTCATAATGAAACCTGTCTTGGGAACAGGATGAAAAGAGTAAAAACTGAAAACTTAGAGACATGACAGATTTCTGTCTGGTGTGTGTATCTATAACACTGTCCAATATTGTTCTATAACACTGTCCAATATTGCATTAGCCTTTGGCTGCTGAGAATCAGAACTACCCAAGGAACCACCTCCACCTCTTCCCCTTTGCTTTTCTCTGGTTCACTATGGGTTCCTATTCTTTTGCTCTGCTACACCCACCTGCTTCCATTTTCCAGTGAAAAACCTTTCTTTTCTAACATGATAGCTCACTTTTACTGCCTTTCTTTTTTTTCTTCCAGCAGGAAAATGCACAACAACAAAAATGACGCTATGTTCGGTGAACAACCCGATGCTGATTTATTGACAATTATCAAGGTAAAAGGTACAAACTTATATGGAGAAAAGCTTCTGATGCCCCTCTCTGAATTCTAGTGCCTGCCCCTCCTGATCATATCAAAATCACATGTAAAATAATATGCAAATTTGAACTTCAAAACTCTGTTTATACCTGGCCTGGAACACATTCAAATGCTGGGCCCTACCTTTTATTTTATAGCAGGCAAGAGGGCACAGATTATGGTATCCATGTATTACAGCAGTCAGGGTACTAAAAATCTCCTGTTATAAACATCTCCCAGGCAATTTGGTATCTTAATTGCTTGATATGTGACAGGTAGTCAGTATTTCTACTGTTTTATCATCACAGTGAGAAGGAAAAACTTGAAAGGGTTTTAAACCAGCACCTGCTCCTGCCTCTGCTATGACACCAAAAAAAACCTGATACAAGTCAAGAAAAAAAATATACCAAGTGGCTTTTGAGTGTCAGATTTCTGTTTTGTTCTGAAAAACAGAAGGTTAATAAAATTTCATACCAAATGCTGGCACCAGTTTCAGTTCACCTCAGTTATACAGTCATACTATGAATTTTCACATGAATTATTTTTAAGTCCTTGATGAGAAAACATTCATGGTTATTCCATGAGAGAGACTGTCCATATATTATCCTATCAAGAATTTAGATTGATGCATGTGAGCAATCCCTACATATATATTTGTAGTTGGAGGACCCTTGTGCCCTGTTCCAAGAGCTCATACCTACTCCTTGGCAATGCAGTGCCTATGAAATTACTAGATGAAATATTAAAGTACTGTTATCTCTGCTTATTTCTTCTGAAGTCTCAAAAAAATGACTTCTTCCCTCCACACACACTACTGCTTCTACGTAGTGAATAGAAAAAATAGCCAATTTGGGTCACAAGAATGAAAATAATAACCCAACAGTAAGAATTGCTACAGTGTAAGCTCAGCCTTGCTAATGCTGCTTAAGTACCTTACTTCAAGATTCTTTTCTCACTATGATTGCTTTTGCTGGAATGCTCAAGTATGCTTAGTGCACTTTAAAAACTACACATAATACCCTAATTTTAAGATTACTATCTACAGTGCTTTCTTCTCTTCCAAAAACTCCCTTAAAATATTTGATATCACAATGGACAAGGTTATTGAGCAGTTGGAGTCGCATCAAATTGATTTCTACTTTTAGTTGATTCAAACGAAGGAAATTACTATTTTTATTTATTGATGAAAAACAGTGGTTTAGTGTATGCTTTTATAGGGTAAAACTAAAACATAGCCAACAGTTCTACAGGTTTCAGAGCACAAAGCGTACTGTCAAAAAATACATTCATAACTCTACTTTTAAAGTGTCTGCTTATTTGCAAGTCTAGCTTTCAGAAACCATTTAAAATATATTTTTGGGCAAAGCAAAACTTAATTTGATAACTTGATGCAGTGTGAATTGTCCCTGGAAGTTTTCATGTGTTTAATTTTAAAAGTTTAGCACTAATAGAAGAGTCATAAGACACTAGAGTCTTACAAATTCTGCTCAAGTTGTCTCTACCATAGACACAAATGCTGCTAAGAGTTAAATCCTTGAGTTTCCCCACAACATGCATTTTGGCTATTGGGAATTTTGGGATAGTCAAGGAAAAGATGGAGTCATCAGGTACTTGGATTATTTCTAAGTACTGTAAATTAAAGAGAACCAAAGATGGTTCATGCATGACCGAGAAGATCTGATGGTCTGGAAGACAGGAATACCAGCATTGTCCTTCTTGTTCATGAGGTTTCTAAAATAAGCAGCCTTGAGGCAAAGGAGATACCCAGAATACTGTGATCATATTTTGTCTTTTGAAGACAGATTCAGAATATATAAGCCCAGTGCCACCTTACAGTAGAAACACACAAAAAAACTTGAAGAGAATGCAAAGGCACCATATTCTCCAGTCAGTTAAACTGGGATGAATCGCAGCTTTTATAAACTGGTCCCTTCCCTGCTCCCTGTAATCTCTCTCCCATAGCTGCCTTCTCTATGTCTTCCCCCTGCTTGCATGGACAAAGTCTTCCCTGATGTGGAAAGAATAGATCATGTTATTGTTTGAATTGTGACTGAGGATAAGCTTTAGCAAAAAAGATGGACACTGCAACAATCACTGAACTGTGGAGCTTTTCAGAGCAATGTCCCAGTGCTGATAAAACTTGGCTGAGCAGGATCAGTACCCTGGCACTGGGAATGTGAGTTGTTCCTGATAAACACACTTGTCAGCTGTTATCAACACAGGAAGATCTAGACAAGACACACAGAATAGCCAAAGCCTTGAGGACCAAGACTAAAACCAGGTCTGTACTCCAGGATAGAGAGAACATGAACATTTATCAACAGGTAATGAATCTGGCTGTGGCTGGGGAGACTGAGTGGTGACCACTGGATTCTAGTCACTAGGCAAACTTGAAAATCTCAGGGCTGCATTCACTGGAGCTCTGAATATCCTCATCAGCAGAATGACCCTGCTTCTGGCAACGGAGTCACAAATCACTGCAGAGGAACCACAGGTAGCATTCTAACTTTCCAGGGGCAAAAGTCTCAATGGTGACTGTGATGAGGTTTGGTTTGGTGGTGGTTTCTGTAGCTTCTTTTTTTTTTTTTTGCATGGTTTGGTTTTGGGGTTTTTTGCAACTCCCCCTTCCCCGGAGCCCTCAACCTTCCTTTAGACTCAGATGCCCAGCAATGTGCTAAGGCACAGCTCTAAAGCACAACATCCTTCCAACAGCAAACTAAATTACAAAACATGACACTACCTGCACAGTACAAACTAAAAATGCATCCCATGGTATTAGAACATTTCCTTCAAAGTTTAGCAGAAGTTTTGCCACTCCAGTATTCAGCCTCAGCTTTTTAAAATGTTATTTTATTATCACAATACAAACAGAATAAAATTTATTTATGACCACTGCCAGTGTGAACTGTTTCCTATTTAGAACTACCCAGCGGTAGGAGGAGACAATTCAAATTCTATAAGCATTCATAGAAACATCAACCAACAGTTACAGGATACACACAAGTTATGCTTTTTCTTTGTGCATTCCAGTTGCTAATTTCAAATGTCATCATTAAAACAAAATTTAAATGACAACAGCAACTACTGTAATTGCTTTTTATCCTGTTAGTGTTTCTAAAGCTCACTAACTTTGATATTTGCTCTCTGTCACTTATTTCTCCTGTAACGCTAACAAATAGGAACTTCATGGTCCTGACACCTTCTAATATATGGAAATATTATCTAAGTTTGATAACCAGGAAAGCAAACCTGCAAGAGATTTTTAACTAAAAGTCACCCTGAAAAATCTACATTAACATCAGAAATTAAACCAAATGCTCAGAAAACATCACATGGGGATCCTATCGGAATACATATAAATAAAAAGATAATGCCATGAATGCAAAACCATCCTAGCTGCAGGTAGAATATTTACTGTTTGACCTGCAGCTCACACACTCCACTGTCACACATAAATCACATTTTTATGATGCAGGGAGATTTCACTTGCAATTGCAGCAAAACCTCATTAAAATGAGCTGGCAGACACAGAATATTTCCATCTTACAGAAAATTGGCAAAGAGCCAAGAAATAATTCCTTGCCTACATTTTATATTCAAAAACTTTCAACCACTCTAGCTGTAATATTTATGCTGTACATATAGAAAGGTAGATATATCCAAGCCGTAGAACACAAAGTCAATATCTTTCCCACATACAACAAAATAAGCCATGTCTTCAGATGCCTGCATGCACTTTTATACACTGATTTACAGTTAAACTGCCACCACAGAAAACTGAAATAATAACTCCTGAAGCACAGCTTACATTTTTCCAACCAGTTTCTTGGAAGGTGGTTATTAATCCTTGTCATGGTTTAACCCCAGCCAGCAACTAAGCACCATGCAGCCACTCGCTCACTCCACCCCAATGGGACAGGCAAGAGAATTAGGAGAGGAAAAGTGGGAAAACTCATGGGTTTAGATGAAGACACTTGAGTCAGTAAAGCATTCCTGTGGTATCAGCACTGCTTCCAGCACAAACCCAAACACACCCCCACACTGGCTACTGTGAAGAAAATTAACTCCATCCCAGCCAAAACCAGCGCAATTCCCTTCAAAGGATATTTGTCAGAAAGCAAACTAGCTATTTTTATAAATCGATAAACTCATGATAAACTATCTTCTCTCAAGTACTTGTAACACGTACTGTAGATTTAATTCGGTTCTTTGTTTGGAATCGAGTTGAACAGCAACCACAACTACCTTATCACATGAGTTTACTACTCGGCAAAACTATTCATTGTCTTCCAGTACCATAATCCCAGCAGCTTTCACAAGCAGCAAGTCAGTTTTAATTAAAACAAAGTTGATCATTCCAGCAAGGAATACCTTTGCAGCTGAAGTGTTCAGTTTCAGTCTGTCCCTGGTAGAAAGGAACCTTTTTTTTTTGTAGAAAAAAAAATAATAATGTTTCCTTTCTCATAAGAAAACACCTTTTGGGGACGAAATTACAAATTTTGAACATCTGAAAAGTTGACATTGGTTCTTTGTTCTCATTATAGCTGCAAGCATGGTAGTGTTCAGGGACTACAAACACAGAAGGGAAACGGTGATGGCAGGATGTTGTGAGAAGATGCTATCAATCTGTGGAAATTTCTTTCTTCTGGGAAGCAGTAACTGTTTTCCCCTCTGAATGCCCTCGGTGGGAGAAAATCAACATCTGAAAAACCACAGACTACAATTACATTCTTTACAATGTATCTTAAAATAAATACTTGGTACCCCCTTGCTGGTTTTCTGTCAGAACAGCCCTCTCAGTTTGCAGCAGATCATAGAACCACAGAATCATTTTCATTGGAAAGACTTTTACAATCATCAAGTTCAACTGTTACTCCAATACTACCAGGTCCACCACTAAACCATGTCCCCAAGAACCTCGTCTACACATTTTCTGAACACCTCCAGGGATGGTGACTCCACCACTGCCCTGGGCAGCCTGTTCCAATGCCCCACAGCCCTTTCCACGAAGAAAGGCTGAACATCTGGTGTTCAGACATAGGGCGCTCAGCTCCCCAGGCCTCAGATAAGGATTTGACCACCATGTCCCATCTTGTGATTTTTGTGAATGAATTAAAGACTCTTCCCTTGGTGGACAGGTTGCATTTTAAAGCATTTCAGCCAAAGCATGCCTTGAGAGTACATCTACATGAATCATAATCCAAAATCTAAAATTTAGTGGAGGTTTTAGACAAATGAAAGCAGTTTGAGACTCTGTTGAATGTTTAAGCAGTAAGAAACCCCTACATCAGCTGTGCTGCTGCTCAGTGAAGGAAAAGCTGGCACAAATATTTTATGTCCTTAAAACTCAATTGAGTTAGCTGCCTGTTTGGTTATTTTGACGAATCCATTTTAAAAAACCCTAATAAATACACTATAATTTCCACACCATCATTCTAATGAACTTCATGGGATTACATCATGAGCATCCAACTTAAACTGCACACTTTGAGATCATTGTAGGTCAACAAGCGTATTGAAGATCTATCACGTTTGCAATAAAACCTGGATAGGGCTACAAAACTGCGAGCAGGTAAAATTTTATCATCTTTATGACAAGAAGAATGATTGATTGTGCAGAGGTTCAGAGTTTGAAGAATGTGAAGAATGTTTGAAGACTTTCTAAAATTAGAAACTAGCCAATAGGTGAAGAAAGAAATGCTCCAAAAAAGAAGGTGACACTTTATTATCTGTTACCTTGAGAAATCAACCTTCATCCAGCTACAGAGGAGACTTGTAATTTGAGATAAGTTTTCCATTTCATTTAATACTCTTAGAAATAAAGGAGGAATAGCAGGCAAGTGAAGACATTGCTGAGACCTACACACAAATGCTTTACAATTTGAAAAGGTGGGGTAAGGGAGGAAGAACTAGAACATTTTGGTATAAGCACAGAAATAACAGAAATATTCTGTTGAGAGAAGCAGCTTTTTCTCTCTCCTAGTGTTAAACTGTGCTCCACAACCTGGGAAAGGAAGGGGTTTGCCTTCCAAGAGGATTTTAAACAAATTGTGCTGACACTACTATTCCCCTTTATGCAATTTGAGGGTGGTTTTTCTAAAGAGACAAATTATTTTATGTTACGATTGAGATGTCTGAGATTTTCTTACACTCTCAAAGTGCAGGATAACAGCCCCAGAAACAAACTGAACTGATGACAGAAGCAAGAGAGAAGAGAATTTCCTTCTTCTGGACATTAAGGCCTATTAGAAATCTTTTCTAGTGCTTGCTAGAACTAAAACTAGAATATCATATACTCGCCATAGACAAAAATGAATGCAAACATCTACGAAAAACAAAAATCAAAAATAATATGTCTGAACAACTAAATTGCAACCTCGAGCCAACAAAGAGTTCACCTTCAAGAGGAAAAAAGGAAGAACCACCACCAAAAAAAAAAAAAAAACAACCAAAATTAATTGAGAAGAGACAGCAGAAAGAATTCAAGTTGCATGGATTTTAGAAAGGTCATGAAGTCCCCGCTTCCTCCTCCATCCACTTTCTGCCCTTCTTTCAGTCTTTTATTTCCCTCTGCACCACACAACTGAAAAGAGCATTTGGTCCGAAGTCATTAAGTGCAGTATTGGGGTGAGCCACACGTGTGGATCGGGAACAGGCTTAAATGTCACCGATGGAAGCTGTTTATGAGACAGAGCAGTTTGGGAGGGAGGGATTAGTAGAATGCCACAGGAATCAGTGTTGGGCCCATTTTTGTTCATTTTATATATCACTGACCTAGGACATGAAATATGTATGAAGGTGAAGAAATTTGCTGACGAAACAAAACCAGCGAATAGAGCTTGTAAAGACAAAAAGAGAAAGGCAATAAAATTCTGAATGACAAATAGATCAGGATCACAGGCTGATACTGTGAGTGGTTTCACTGGCATCTGCAATCCATTGTAAAGAAAGATAAGGTTATGAGATGACAAAAAAAGGTAGTGCTCTCTCAGTGGCCATATGCCACAAAACATTTAACAGGAGTAGAATATGGTCCTAGTACTGGAAAGAACTTAAACCATCTGCACAAGGATTAACAGTATTTCAATTAATAAGATGGGAGAGGTCCTAGGATATAGTAAACAAAAGTAAGACTTGAAATAAATCATTCTGATACTACATAAGGGACTTGGAGCCACATTTGGAATGCAGCCATAGTTAACATCCATTCAGTGTAAGAAGAATGTTATGAGAGTGAAGATTTTAAAAGGGCAATCAGAATGTTACAGAAATTCCAAAAATTTAAGCTCACAAAGGACCAAGCAGCTAGTATTCTTTGAAAAAAGAACCTAGGAGAAGATGATCTTTTAGAAATATACAGAATACAGGGGGGTCTATAAGGGAAAGGACACATTCACCTGGAGTGAAGGAATTTCAGCAAGCCGAAGGGAATTTAGGAAAGTTGTTTGCCTCCATAAATTTATTTCCTGATTACATAAAGTGGAGATAGAAAACCTAAGTATGATGATGCATTAGCAGATTGGCTCTATCAAGCCATGGTCAGCAGCGCTGGGTGTCACGCCGCAGCACGACCGTGCCAGAAGTCACTTCACACCACGCCATGGGGTGACCTGGCAGTGATGGGCAGCACCACAGCTCCCCAGAGCAAAAACATTAATATACTAACCCATCTACTCCTGCTACATGCTTGGCCAAGCCCATATTATTGGCACAAATACTCCATGCACAAGGCCCTATTAATGAGTTTTTAAAATAGCAAGGTCAACATACACGGCACGTCCTGTGGAATCCCATGTTATTCCACAGGGAGGACACAATATCCCCAGGACATCACTCCCTCAGCTTGCTGCCTTGCTTTCCAAAACATCCTCCATTCTTTTATCCAGGTCTGATCAAACTCTTCTTAGAAATCAGCAAATATAAGCTGAATTTGCTAAATGGTATTACACACTTCTGAGGACACTTATATTCCCTAAATAAGCTATTTAGTTGTACTCAGAAAGAACAAGAAATATTCTGCCACCATTGATTCTCATTTATATTGCAGTTCTGTTACACATATTGCACAATTACAGCCTTCTTCAACAAGTTTCTTATTGCAATGCCCTCTTTTCTGTATCAAGTTTGGATTTCCACGTAAGAGTTATAAATATTACGTATATGATACACAGAATTATGTGATAACACCTTGTATCATTACCACTGGTTTTGTAAGAAAATAATTTCAATCAGTAGAGAATAGCACCAGGGCTCTTGTCAGCAGAATGGATGAAGTCCTTCTAATGAACACATTTCCTGCCCATTTATGCTCTTTAGCATGGTCGTTACGTTATTACGCATGCATCAAAAACAGGAATTAAAAGGCAGCTTCCTTACAGTCTGGAGTGATTTCCACTCACTTTGTATTGACACAAATGACTTCAGAAGGTGCAAAGGTCTGGAGATTCAACACTGAAGCGTATCAGGATTTGCCCACGTGTAAACTTAAAAAAGTGCTGCCTACTGTACCTTCAGAAATTAAGCATCACTACCAATTGTAAATCATTTTATACAAACATTTGCCTACAGGAAAGCAAGCCAGCCTAAGAGAGTAGAGCAGAGCACAGTGATACAGACCAGGCTTGGCAAAAAACAGTTCACTAGTTTTTGATCAAATCGATAAAAACCCACGCCTTTACGCAAGTGGTTCTGAAATACATCATGAGATGCCAAATAAAGTACAAAAGGAATGTTTCCAAAAAGTACAGAACATACCCTGAAAACCTTTGCAGTTTTAAAACATGTTATTTTAGTATTTTTAGTCTTCCCTACCATTTACTTAAGAGTTCCTGCAAGACAGCAAAAAACTTTTCATCCTATTGCCACAGACCCTGAAGTGAATAAGCCATTTCCCCAGCTCCCTGCCTGTCATCACATTTTCTAAATACCTACCATCATTCATATCAGCTTCAAAGTGTTTAATATCTGGTTAACTTCAAAATAGAGAAAGTTAACTTTGTATTTGTTTTAAGCCTAAAAAAAACTACTCCAGCATCACCTTTCAAGTTCCCCCCTTCAGCTGCTGCTCCTGCTCTCCCATTTTTCCTCTCTCCATAAGGGATAACAGCTTCAGTCCCCTGCTCGCCTCTCCTGTAAGCAGATGGGGAGCAGGGAGAGGTTGCAAACAGAGCTGTCCCTCTCTGGGTGCAATATCAGGCTGTGGAGACACATTTTCCTTGACCCACTTCACCAGCCTTGCGCCACAGACCGGATCCCAACTGGAGGAGACAGCAGCTCATCTCTCCACTGCCTCATTGCCTTCTACAGAGATCACAGCAGCACCTCCTTGTCCCTGTCCTCATGTTGGTACTGGCTACTACAGCTTCTTTCCTGCAGTTTCTTTAAGACATTTCTCTTCGGATGTCAACCCAGCAAACCCCTGATGGCAGAGCTGTTTGCTTTCCCTCCTTAAATCACCCACAAGTTCTTCTCCATATAACTCTTGTGTCACATGTCCTTGCAACAAACTGCACACAACCAAGAACAGTTTCATCATCTCACATATGAAAAATTCTTCACTAAAGCAAGTGATTTTTTTTTTTTTAATTTTTAGGAAGCCAAAATATATCTGTCAGCTTAAGGATGACTTTACAAGATACCATTTAATCCCCTACAGTAGAGAGAACTAGCACAAATCTGTTCCAAGTTACAGTTACAAGAAGACTGTCACCTCTTAACAGAAATTCAAGTCTTACCTAGAACTCATTATATATTGCAAGAACAACCTGCCAACTGCAAAGTGACTCACCTTACAAATACACTCCATAGCGCTTGCATTGCTAATAAACATAACCCCAAAAAGACAGTGTTGACCCCAATGCTCAAAGTGACGCCACAGAAAAGCAAGCAGCATCTGAGAAGAGGAGAAAAAAAACAACTCTCTGAAACATGTTCATTGAATGGCTATTTTGTACGATTTCCAGAGATAAACCTGATGTCAGAGTTAACTAGTCAACTAGCCATTAGTAAGCCAGAAGCAATTTTAGGTACTTTCAGTATCCTTGATAAACTAGTGAGTCAATATGCCAGAATGTGAGTGATGAATTTCAGTGGTTTCAGAATGAATCCTACAGTATATTATACATGTCATAACAATCCCACACTCTCCAGAAGTTGGTAGTCATGGAATATATCACACAGTTTGACAAGCAAATCTCTCAACAAGATCTACGTTTATCTCCTATGACCTACAAAGCAACTCTTATCACAACAAATGGAGCAAGCCCAGCACATCTCAGTGTAAAGACAGATTGAGACAAATCTATCTACTTTAAGGAACAGCCTCAAAGGACTATCAAAGTAAGCTAAAGATATATGTGCTCTCCCACAGCAAGACTTTTAAATTTATCTTAACTCAAACTAGTATGTTCGCAGCTAGGGAAAGGAAAAAAGAAAAGGTGTCAGGAACTAATTAGGAAACAGATAAGATCCAAGGTCTTACATTCCTTGTATTGTACTAAATAGCATCCTAATAGCAGGTTATGGTCAATTGTAATTTCTGCCAGAAGTAACCAAGGAAACCACCTCTCTAAGCGCATCCGTGGCAGGGGGAGGTAGCAAAGGAAACTGACTCGAATCCAAACTCAAAACTTGGAGAGAGAACTGCGACAAGCCTCCAAAAGATGCAGCTGTTTGGAGAAACAGCTTATACATATTTATTGAAACATCTTTTTGGTCTAAAAATCCCCATGAGGACACAACAAATCCTCACACAGCACTAAGAATAGGACAGCAAGTCAATCTGGACCAGAGGCAGCGGTGGTGTGGGAACCCACAGCAGGTCAAGATCATGTTTTGGCAACTTGGGGATCTTTGGTGAGCCTCATTTCTGATGTCTGAGACACTCGGGCTGTATCAGCTTTGTTGATACAGAGCACATACATCACTACAACATGATCCAAATTCTTTCAAGTCAAGACATGGGTAACCCCCTGCAGTATTTTGTCTATGTGTTTTACAGAACATTAACTGCTACCAGTTCATTTGTAAGTTAAAAATTATTAGGTTTATCCTACAGAACTGTGTATTAGTACCTATCTCCATTCGTGCTGCAACAACATGAACTGGCAATTGAAAATATTCTGGTTGTTTTCCACAGGAATTTGAGGATGAATACACGACACGATCAGGAACCCACTTCATGCTAGAAACCAATGAGTATTTAGCATATCCCTGCCTTTCAAAAGACCAAGATTGTCTTGATTATCAGGAATTTCTTATCACTGCAATAAGAAAGTTGCCAATGAGTGGTTCAGGACAGAACCAGCAGAAAGACCTGCAAGATCTTGCTTTTCCTAGTGTTAACTAAAGTGCTTCTTTCATCAGTTGTTTGATAGATTACCATTGTCAATTTATTTATTTACTCCACAAAGTTATTTAACACTTCCAAAGTACTCTGAAATAATTAATTTGCATGCATATAAATAACAAATATACTAACAGCAGCAGATAGACTGAAATACTGTTTAAATGTTCTGACACCTGTTTGGTAAGGAGTAATTAAAATTAGCCACTGTATGACTGGTGGCACCATAATTATGTTTTGGTTGCAGTATTTTGTGGGTTTGTCTGAGGGTTTTTTCAGGGTTTTTTTTTTGTGTTTTTTTTTTTTACTATCTAACTTTTAAAAACTAGAAATAGACTACAGCACTGCAGCTGTATTGGAAAGGAGAGGAGAAAGAGAGATGTGTCCATGCAAATTCACGAGCAGAGGGAACACTTTTCAGCAACTTAAAACCCAGCTGCACAGCTAATTTGCCAAAACATTGGGTTTTCTTTTAAAAAAGAAAAAATAAATTTAAAAATACTCAATTTTACAGCCATATGTGACTCATCTCCCAACTTCTATCTGCCTGATAGTTGGGAATGGGATGTTACTGGTCTCTGTGCATTTATCTATTTGGATGAAGTAGGAAAAATAAAGTCAAATTGCAACAAAGATGGAGTGGAAATCTGTGTGGGTCTGTATGTAATTCAAGAGGCAATGCCACTAACAAGAAAAAAATATATTTACGTAGTAGAAAAAAAAAATGAAGGAAGATAGCTGCAAATATATTTCTGGAAGGTAAGGAGAGAGACACCAAGATTGCTCATTTTTTGGCCTAATGAATAAATCATTTTACTTTCCTCCCCCCTTTTGCACCTGCTGCTTTGAAAAGCCCCTTCCACAACCAGCAACTGAACAGCAAATGCTGCACAATGACTCAAATGTTGCTGGAGCCATGCCAGCAAAAATTACCACTCTTCAACCAAGATAAACATCATATTACTTCATTACCCTTTTAAAACATATGCAAATTAAATCCATTATTCTTTTTCCTTACAGAAATGAAGTTCCTTTGGCTGGAATTCAACGGCTCCCTTTGTCATCGTTGACCATGAATGGATGAACTTCATGTAGATGATGCCCATTTCCCATCTTTGAATCAAACATTAATACCATTTGACAGTAATAAATAACATTTATCACAATAGGGATCTACTAATGATTTTCCCACTAAGCTGGCTCATCAGAACCTATCAGCTGACAACTGCATAAATGAGATTAGCATAACAGCTGCCTATGACAAATGTATCTAAATCATTTTAATGCCAGCTAGCTCTTTGATCTCCCTATCACGTTGTTGCCAAAACTAAATCCATTTCTTCAAGATACATGTTGTTTATTACAGATACATGTGTATATTCCATGCCATTAGAGGTTTCAGTAATTAAAAGAATTAAAAATACTGATTGGATACTGCCACTGTAACGCAGACTTGCAACACTACACTTAAGAGTAACATTTCGCTGCCTACTTAATTCCTTCCCTCCCACCCCGAACTGTAGGATTCGGTGTTTAATAGCCGTGTGTTTCTCTGGCACAAAATACATGTTTTAATGTAAATATGTGTATTAGCTTCTCTTTGTGAGTATTGCTTACAAAAGCATCACTTTCATTCAATAAAATAATTCCCAGTAATATGGGACTTGGTTCTGTGCACACATCAAAGCAACAAATCATTGTGTTTCTACAAATGCTGAAGTGACAGGGAAAGAAAGACCTGCTGGTAGAGCAATGTATTTGTGTTTTAATTGTTATTACAAGGGAGGCCTATGAGACTGAAACACAAACTCATGCAAACAGATTTCAGACTGAACCAAACAAAGCCAACAGCTCCAGTTGCACTCCTGTATAACAACATTTTTAACAGCACTCCAGCTTCCCAGTTCTTCTCCAGTTGGAAGTCAATGCAGTCTCCTACCCAAATTCAGACTCTCAGAGTTCTGTAGGTCCCAAAGGATGAAAATGGGTTCCTTGATGTATAAAAACACAAGAGAAAAGATGCCCTCAGGTGCTTGAGCAAACCCCAGTCAGATTAACAACTCCTAGACTAACCCATGGTGCTTCAGAAACCAACAAACCAGATAAAATACAGCACATACACATTTAAAAAAAAGTGAAAAAAACACTACAAATGTTTTCCTCTGACCTTTTCTTGAGCCATTTTATGGTACCTTGAATTATAATTTTAAAAATATTTGTTTTCTTAACTATGCAAGAGATACTTCACAAAATATTCCTATTTGGGTCTCTTGGCTCCTAGACATTTCCATTGATTTATTTAAGCTTGGATCAAGCTTTTGATGGCATCACTTATGAAGTAACATCAGGCATGCTTATACCTGAGTGCCCTTGATTTAAAACCCAACTGCACGTGTACCTTTCCTGGACTGTGTATCTTCACATGCACCTATTTTTCTAGTTTTGTAGGGATTAGCATTTGCTTCCCCTATCAGTGTGTTCAGGCAAGTCTTAAACAGAAATCTTCATAAGTATTTATACTTGAATCTTCTTAACAGCTATTCTTTGAATAGATAGAAGGCAAAATAGGTAACTGTGCTGCCTTAAAAATTGAAATACATATCCATTCACCCAATCAGTTAAATAAATCCTGGAACATAAATCTTTTGAGTTCCACTGAGAACCAACATCAAGTCACACCAGAGCTCAGTTCTCCTAGATGCAGCACCAATTCATGGTGGAAAAGGTTTCTAAATTAATGCTTCTAAGTTAAAAGTCCGAAGGGTTTTGCATAAGCATGGAAAATGTACAAGTATGAGAACTAATGAGATTGCAGGCTGAGAACTGTTAAAGTATTCCAGCTCTAGTGCTCTGTAGCAAATATCTTGTTTTCAAGGCTGTTATGTTCACAAGCACTTTGTTCTTTCTTGCATTTCAATTAAAATTCATGGGATGTTTTCTCCACATATTTTTCAAGTCTGCCTGCATTTTCCATATCTTAGAAAAATTTCTGGCCATTGCTTTTCTTGTAATATGAACAGAATGTATGGTCTTTTGTCCAGGCCTTTTGTTTTGTGAAGCAGGCCATTTTTCATGGATGAAACTGAGGCGTACACTTGCAGTTTTGACAGCGTTTCTTATCATTCCCCCCAGTTAGCATTGTCACCTTTCATTATTTAATTTTGAAGTACAAGGCAGGCTGATTTATACCCATGATGTATAATTACAGGCAGATGGAGGGCTTAGAGAGTAGAAACACTGAATTACGGCTGTGGTGGGTGCCTGTAAGCGTCCTGAGAAGTCCTCTCCGTGCCACCAGCTAAAAACGAAAAGACAAACAATTTAAACTCAATGAATCCACACTGTTGTAAGCAGCAAGTTAATGAAAGTGAACTACAAAACTAATAAAGTACATTGGTTGTGGTTGCAAGGTAATTTAAAATGCTTTCAAGTACAAATGATGAAAAGTGTTTGTATTAATCAAAATCACCTTTGAATGTGCCCATAGTCAGAAAGGCTTTTTTAACCTCCACTTCACTTGAAATCACTTTGACACAAGTCCACTCTGCATTTTGAGGAGAGAAGCGCTTCCTGCAATTCTTTCATATGATAATCTACAGTATATTTTCAGCTGCCTTTTAAAAGTTTAAACAAATGGAAGGCTTATTAAGAAGATATCATAATTACATGCAGCTATTTTACTAGCTCTTATCTGGAGCAAAAGCAAGCAATTAGTTGAGAACATAAATTCATTCAAGACACTTACTGAACATGAGGGAATAGACCAGCGGGAGAAAATAGGTCCATTTTACTGTTTCATCTTCCCTGTGGAAAGACTGTAAACTTACTCGAGTAAGTTCAACACCACCTACAAAATAAGTCTTATGTTTGAAAAATGAACTAATATTTCAGAAGGCTTCAAGGAGCGTTTAACAATGGCTAAACATACCCCAGGAAAGCCCCCCCAGTAGCCTTAGCTGGAGGACAGCTGCTGTGACAAGACCAGTGTTCCCAGTGCGAGTGGTCACTGGTGCAGCTCTCACCAGCAGAGGCACCAGCCCATTGCCGCCCTGACATCCCATTTTACTTGCAAATCATGGATCACAGAAAAGTCGTCACTAATAAATCAAAACAATGCGATTTTTTTTTGCTTCATGCTGAACGCAGACACCAAATGGAAAAATATTAGTGCTTTTTCTATTTGATTTTTCTCAAGCATACAAAACATTTCACACACGTTTAACATTAAGCACATGAATAGTTGTATGGAAGACTATGGGAATACCCATGAGCTTTAAAGTTCAACATCTGCTTGAAGGTGGCAGCATGGAAGGGACAACTTCCACCCTAGAGCTGCAACTTGACTTGTCACAATGTCAGTGACACACACCAGAACACCATTCCCGACCACAGAGATCACTCCCATTTTTAAGTCCTAGCAATCCAAAATGCTGCTAATACTTAACAACTACTCATACCCTAGTTTTATTTTTTGTATTCTAATTTGATGGATAAAATTAAATTCAAAATAATTTAAAGCATACAGAATAAAAGCATTCACTCTTCCCCTTTTGCTATGGACAAAATAAAAAAGGTAGAAGAGTATCAAAACCAATCTTTCTTTTTCACTTTTTCTGGGAGCATATGCATAGAAATTTCTCACATATTTAAGACAAGACCTACAAGCAAATCCTCTTTCTCTAGGAAGAATGATAGCATATTTGTGCTGGAATTTGTTAATGTTTTCAAAACCAGCAGAAAAACAACTGTTTTTCTAGCAGAAGCGTTTGGCAGGCACATAAGCAGACTAATCCTTCATCTTTCCACAGTTGTCTTCGTTTGCAAATCTCAGTAATATTAATTCATTTTGGAGAAACAGCCTAATGATATTTTTTTCCTCTTGTCATCGATTGGGCTCTGAATGTTTCCTTTAATGAATGCAACATAATTCATGCATAGTCACTACTGAACCCAGCAAATTCATAATTACTGACAATTTTGCACCTGCTGTTATGGGTAGATGCTGTTCGCTTTAATTTAACTTGATACCTTGATTAATCATTGGAAACTGCAGGAGATGCAGATTATCTTACGTGTTTCCTGAAAATAACATAGCAGTCACAACTGAACACATACAAAAAACACCCCACACCACCAGCATTTTCAGGAATTTTCTAGTAATCGAGACTCCAACACAGCAGTACATGCATATTGTGCACCTATGTACACACATTACATTATGAACACTCAAGATGATGGTAGTATTCCACATGCTTAAAACTGAACATAAAAATATGGTTAAACTTATTATCAAGTTAAGCTACTAACTAAATTTCAGAGTATTATAGTGTATTTCTATGCAGGAGCTGATCCTGCTGGAAACAGTACCTGTCTCTCTCCAATATCAATCTTACTACAAAGACATTTGAACTTCAAACCACAAAGCAGCCAGAAGGACATTGGGTTGGGTGTGCAAGCTTAGGACCCCACCCGAGCTCCTGACAGGTGCTTTCTTCATCAGCCCCTGTACCCTCCAAACCCTCCTGCTGGTTGGGAAGCGAAGACACAGCATGAGATTTACACTATAACATACACTCAATAAATAAATCTAGGTTAAGTATCCCAGTTTAGCAATCCCCACACATATACTCTGATCTATGAAGATGGTTTCTTCCACAAGAAAGTGACTCCTTTAACAAGAAAGCTCACAGGTACTACAGCCGTGCTTTTCAGAGACTCACGATACCCACTGTATTCACTGCGCTTGAGAAGTTTTACTTTTTTGCTCAGAAAAGTATGTGGGACCTGAACATAACATAGTTAAAACTCAACAAAACAAGGAATTATGCATACAGAATATCAACCTAATAAGTACCCTTGATAGCAGGCTGTGCTTGCAGGCTGGCTCAGTATTAGGAATTCAAGTATCACATGGAAAATAAATTTGCATTCCTGAGAATTCTGTTTCAGTGGGTGACTATAACAAACACAGACTTTCCGAATACAAAAGAAAATACTGGAAAATAGAAAGCTTGCTCTCCAAGCTTCTAGTAAATCTACTTTAAAGTGTTTTCTGCTGACTCAAGAACTTGATGATATGGATTAAGAATTCAGTTTTAGCATACAACAAAAAAACCCACAAATGTCACATCTTGAATTCTGTCAAGATGCTGAAATTTAAGCTCACTTTATTTCTTATCTGGACTATAAACGATTTGAAAGGATTAAGAAAGTCCTCAGGACATAGACAAATCACCATCTTTGTTGCTGTAATATAAGCCATGAATACGTCCTCGGGAGAAATGTTTCCATCCATTTTCAATCATGTAAACATGTGTCAACTGTTCAAAGCTATGGGAGAAAGACAAGCTGCTTCTCCCACTTCATCTGTTGTTCGGAAAGTTGCTGCTTTGTCTTTGGAGCTCTGCTGATGCTGCGTTCAGCAAGCCAGCTCTCCATTGTTACCGCCGCCTTTTCATCCGCCTCCAGGGACGGGAGGGATGGTGCAGATGGTAAACAAACATGCTTTATGGTCTTGGAGCTTAGACGAAGAAATTCAGATTTGCTTTTCATTTCTGAAATGCAACTAAGCAAAGAAATTATTCACATTTATTATCGAGTTGGTTCTCAGTCCTGTGCAACTCCTCTATGATTGTAGTGCCTAGCATAGATATTTTTCCTCAGCCTCAGAAAGCTGACAAATGTAAAAAAAATAAATCGTTAGGTACCTAAATTTCACTAGGGTATTTAATTCTGCTTACATGGTATAAATACAAACCAGAGATCTAACTCATTTAATTTTAAGAACCTGAAGCTTTCTGTCATACACATCCTATTTACACAAGGGACATAGAACACAGGTCCTGAACGTGAACATACGGGTCCAGTTCACAACCTGACCAAAGACAAAATAGCCGTATGTTTCCTTCACTGCCTCCTGTGGCCAGCTCATCCAAGACAGCTCATCCCTAAAAGATGCCTTTCCCAGTCTTATCAGAAGTCTAAATCACCTTCAAAGGCTGTGAAAAATAAGCAGTTTTAATTCCACCAATAACTACATGCCTATTTGATCAGCACAGATCTAAGTAGTAGTAATGTAACGACAAAGAAACAGGTTTAGGTCAAGTACAACAATTTACAGAAAGACATAGCAATGAAACAAGGAAGAACTCTATTCATTTTAACTATCATTAGCATGATAACTGATTCTAAGTAATCACTGCAACGTATCACATGCTTGATACTTGCTATACGTTGTAACAAAAAGCACTAAAAGCAGGGATCTTCCTGGTCTTTGTCAATGGAGTGCTGGTGTAGAATTCAACTTTAACTTTGCCTTTGGAAATCCATTCATTCAAAACAGATTCACAAATGTAATATGGAACAAGGAAATGAACCTAAATCCTTCTACTTCAGGATGTGAGAACAGCCATTGCATTTTGATCAATCCTATGAAAATAAGGGCCATTTACTGAAAAATATTCAAACAGTATCCAGAGGCAGCGTGCATATCCCTGTACAGTGAACTAGCTCAGTCCCGTCCCCTTTGCGAACCCTTAATAAGCAGCCCAGATGCCCAAGAACACATATAAAACAGCTGAAAAGTCACAGAACCTGCAGAAACTACTTTCAATAGATTTGTTGCCTATTTTTCCTTACACAGAATCTCTCCATGAGCCTCTGGAGACTGCAATTTTGTACACAGTTGCTCACTGTCTGAAGTTGATCATATCGCTTGCAATGTACACACCTTTTTGTTTATAAGGATTTTCTCATCCTACAACCAGGTAATCTGGAAGTGTTTTCAGATTAATAAATGTCCAAAACAAACTCCTTTTATTCAGTCTAGGCACTGGAGTACTCTTATGTGAAAAAAATGGTAAGGCTTTTGTTGTACTACTGTGAGCTTTCATCTTATATTTATCACCATGTCTTCAATTTCATCTCTAAATTACAGAGCTAGGACTTTCTGATAGATACAATTGCTGCTGTTCAGTTTACTGCCTCCTGTCAGCCCCTGATCACTTCATGACTTTTATTCATCACAGCTTCAATTTATTCCTTGTGCAGAGTGACCAGAGCTCAGAAAAGGAAGGGTAGGGAAGGCAAGATTGCTACAGTTAACTCTTTAGAGAAATACAGAAAATAAATGCTTGCGCAGGTGATAATAGTTGAATAAGTAGCACGTAAAAGTTGAAGTTACTTTTCTCCCTGACATGTTGTTCCACAAACATTCATCTTCTTTTTGGTCCTTTTACAAGACTTGCTTTACTTTAAGACTGTAGAGAAATTCACTGCGTTTCTGCTCAACTTTTACAATGCAGTCATCTTACACAAGGGTTAGACCTGCATCAACATGTTCTTATAACAAGTGAAGAAAGGATCATGAACAAACATTTGACTCTCTGGAAGGCAGAGGGACTAAAGCTGGCTCTAAGTCTTCATAATAGACGTAACCAAACAATTTAACGTAAGGCAACATTTTAAACAACAGAAGGATACTTTGAGAAGGGAGTCATAGCCATTATTACCCCAAATATATATATGTTTCTGATCTGAATTTAACTCTTCTGATGTTCTTATCTTCAGATCTTGTAAAGTGTCACTTAAACTAAAGAACAAAACTGTCGGGTGTAATTAAAAGATTTGAGTTGCACATTGATGTAGCAGTACTATGTAATAACTTCGGCATAAACAAGAGTTCATCCATCTCACAAGTGAATCATGCTTATCTGTCGTGGTTATTGTAATAGAACACAGAAGCAAGCTTGCAACTTGTTGCTAAGTTGATATAAAGTTTTAGCATAAAAACTCTAAATCCAAATCAATCTCTTCCATTAAGGATGCAACAGGAGCTGGCGTTTGTTATGAAGGTTCCTGTGAAGCATGAAGCCTTTAATGAGCATGCAAATAACTCACAAGCCCCCCTAAAAAACCCACAATGTCAAACAGACGTCACCTGTCCAAATATAAGAAGGAAAAGATACAAAAAGAAAACCAAAATATAAACTTCACAACTCTACACACTACAGAAGTGGCAATACACTTGGTCACAGGACTTATTCTCAAGAAACAGACACTGTTTGTATTGAAACTGATTATTAAAGCTCCTCTTTGTAATTATTACATGATTAGCAACTGTTTCATTTCCTGACACTACCCACAATTTAAACACAACCTGCAACAGTAACAATGAAAATTCATCATGCAGAAATTTTATTGCCCCCAAGTATCTGAGATATTCAATGGACATGGAAATGAGCGCCTGTGCACAGGGGTTACAGGACATGCACTAGAGACCTTTCCTGTCCAACTTGTTTCACATTTTATACAAATCTTAGAACTACTGCGAGCCTTGTAGGTATTTTAAGTAAAGGCGAGTAACTAGTGTAAAAAACAGCATTGAGAAACATGTTCTCATGACACATACAAAGAGACAAGAACTTCAGTAAACAGACAAGTGGCTTCCACGTGTTTTTTATGAGTCCTGACTGGAAGCCAAGTCCTTGCACACAGCCCTGCAATGATCATTCTGCAAATCACAAGACTCGAATGTGAAAAACCATATATGCATCCAAGTCTGACATGCAAAAATCCCAACAGGTGGTTTGGTGATGGTGGTTTGGTTTTGGTTTTGGTTTTTTGTTTGGTTGCTTGGTTTGTTCGGTTTTTATACCAACAGGTGAGCAGAGGAGAAAGTTCCTAAGAATTTGAACTGTTACTCAAAAGTTTGTTACTGTAAATTTCACTTCATTAGGCTTAGTAGCAAACACCAGCCCTGATGAAGATGGAGCTTCTCCAAAGGCACACTGGAATGCAGCTGCTGCACAGGGGAAGGTGAGCAGTACGATCTTACCCTGCGTAAGTACATCTTAGGTTGCTGGGGCATAAATTCCTTTCCTCCAGTCCCATGAGGTAGCAATTGAATTTTTTTACTGGGAAATTAGTCTTTTATTGATGATGCCGCAATAACATTCTTGGAGAGTGAGTTGTCATTGTCACCTGTTGACTATTTTCTTTTGCCTTTGGTGGCTTGCAAGGCCTTCAATTACCCAAGGTAGTTACTGAGATATTCTCTTGCTTGTTTACATTGATTGTCTGTTGGTTCGGTCTAACTGCTTATTATGGATTTCCCTAGGAGATGTATACATCACTGGTTTCCCTGTAACAACACACCAAGCATTTACATAAAGCTGTCCTGGCATGTATTTTTTCTCCTGCTCAATTGTTTTTGTTAGACAACTATTTCTATTACTTTTAAACTTGAAGACAGTTTAGAGCTGTTATTTTTCTCTGTATTTCTGATGTTTAGCAGCATCAAGACATTCTCCTTATTTCTTCCCTCAAGGAAAATATCAACAACTAAACCTTACCCACAACACTGAGAGGCGAGATGAGAAATTGCCACCTAAGTCACTACTAAGAGTAGGTAGTAGAGCTAAAGATTTTAGATGGCGACTATAGGTCTCCTACACTTTACACAGTAGGGCAATAAGAAAAGCCCATAAACAGTGTTTTCTTCAGAATTGCTGATCTCTAAGCATTAGCAAGTTTTGAGCTAACTGGTTTCAGGCAATTTCTAAATTGTAATTTCTAATGCAGAATTAGAGAGTTTACAGATTAAAAGGCCCTTATTCCCTCTCAGTTTTGAAAAAGAGGGCCTCACAGAGACCTCAGTGCATCCAACATTTTTAAGGGCTTATCAATAGAGAAAACTCTGCAGGTCCTCCTCTCCCAGATAAATCATATGATCACTGAAGCCTGACTTAGTCCTGACTCAGAACAGCACCCAGAGAAAACACAGGGTGTCCATCTGCTTTGAGTATTTAATTTCACACACACATGACAAGCTCAGACCTGTTCTGGGAACAAGTGCAAAGGTACATACAAGTTCTGCAGGTATGAATTCAGTTGCATTTAAAAACAGCAAAGCACAACATTTTTCTAGTTTGCAGACATAGAAAAGATTTCTCACCCTTCTTAACAGATATCTCGCACACTGTGCATACAAAGACATCACTCAAGCGTGCTTTCCTCATTAAGGATCCAGCAGCTTAGAAAATAAGGCATGAAAGAACAAGGGGTAATGGGTTCAAATTGGAACACAAAAGGTTCCACTTAAATTTGAGAAGAAACTTCTTCTCAGTGAGGGTGTCAGAGCCTGGCCCAGGCTGCCCAGGGAGGTTGTGGAGTCTCCTTCTCTGCAGACATTCAAACCCGCCTGGACACCTTCCTGTGGAACCTCAGCTGGGTGTTCCTGCTCCATGGGGGGATTGCACTGGATGAGCTTTCCAGGTCCCTTCCAATCCCTGACATTCTGTGATTCTGTGACTTTTGGAACAGCAAAGAAAAACTAAAACCTACAACTCCCCAGTTCTACAAACAGTTTGACTCAGCCAATACAGAACCCAACACATTTGCAAATACACAACTTTGAAAGGAGTTCCAGCACAGCTGAAAGCCAGAGGTGGGTGTGACAACCGCAAGCGTCAGACAGACGCTATCGAAGCAGCGGATCTTCCAGCCAGGTACCACATCCTCGCAGCCCACCCACCGCACAACCAACACATCGAGATCTGTCAGCTTCTGCCTCATCAGACATGCACGTCCCACCATCAGGCCTGCCTCAGTCTCTTTCCACTTCACTGTTTTATACATATATAGGTATATATAGAATTATTTTGCTTGGAAGAGACCTTTAAGATCATCAAATCCAACCATAACTTGACTCGAGCACTAAACCATGTCCTTAAGAGCCTCATCTCTACGTCTTTTAAACCCCTCCAGGGATGGTGACTCAACCACTGCCCTGGGCAGCCTGTTCCAATGCCTGACAGCCCTTTCTGTGAAGAGATTCTTCCTAATATCCAATCTGAACATTCTCTGGAGCAACTTGAGGCCATTTCCTCTCATAAATATATAGACATATACACAAAATATATATAATTTTTTTATATATATAGACACACAAAACATCCCACACATCCACACATTAAGTTTCTATCACAGCTACATCTCTTCCCATCCCCTACAACCTGTTCACCTTATGAGGGCAGCTTTTTCCTCCACATTTCCTCTTAAATTGAGACAACCTCTTCAAAGTTTCAGCCTTCAAACCCCTTTATGTTTGGGGGCAGAGATGCTACACTAAGTGCTGCTTCACCCTCTGCACATCCTCATCTTTGGCTGGGGATGCACTGGGAACCAAAATGAATTTGAGGAGAGCAGAGATCTGAGCTTGTGCTCAGATGTCATTAACACCTCATTACAAGTAGCTGAATGAGAGGTAGCTTAACTGAAAAATTTATCAAGGCTGCATTGGTAGGATCCAAACATAAAATGAAAACACCTTTGGGCACATGAGGAATTTTATTCAAGTATTGCCTTACACACAGAAACATGCACTGAAGACAAACAAAAACGGACATTTTTTCTTCTGTAACACAACAATATCAAAATGAAATACTAGCATTTCAAAAACATAACTAGGTCTTCCAAAAAGCACCCCTCTGAAGCCCTATAAAAACACCACAGACATCTAGATTTATTTTTCTTTCAGGAAGCTGTTTACTCTTTGCTTGTTTTTCTCCTCACCCTTCCTGACATTCTTCTGTTGAAAGACAATTTGTGTGTAATACAATAACCTCTTGTTCACTATTACTTCCTAAGCAAATCTAATTACAGATATTCATTGTACCAGTTAAATTTCTGGACACATCCCCTTCTTACAGCCTTTAACAGTTATGTAAAATGGTACAAGTAGCCATCATGTGTTTCTGTATAAGTGGGGGTGTTTTTCTATTACCCTGCATGATGAGCCATGCACTGTTTCTACAGTTCCACTCTATCATATAATTTTTTGTGCCTCTCACCATGCATCAGCTCATACAGGTTCAAATCCACATGTGAGTACCTCATGATATTTGGATTTTTGAAAGCTTTTTTTACTATACTATCTGTAGTGATGCAAGTTGCACTGAAAGTTAGTAAAATTAGGATAAAACCCCTGCATACCAGGCATATCAACAAAACTAGAATATAATTGCTAAATATGTAGTTGGTATTATCCGTTCCCCATTGCTTACACCTAAACATAGAAGGGTTCCTGTGCTCAGCCATCACACAGCAACTTCTTATAACACACAAAGCAGTGATACTTTGCAGTAAGCCCAGTTAGGACAAAAAAGAGGTTCTCTAGATCAAAGGAAAGCACAGAAGAAGAGTTGAGCAAATCAATACAAATAGTTTTACATGTGCTCGGTATTATCTTGCACTGCTGCTCGACATATTTGGAAGCCAACATCAGATCTTATACACCAAATACATGCTACATCACTGAACTTCAACACAAAGAATGTTAAAACTAATTGGAAAGTTACATTAATTGGAAAGATGCACAACTAAAATATTTGTGATGGTAACTTCCTAATGGGATGAATAATAAGCATAGTAACAATGAACAGCTAATGTTTATTGAGCTCAGCTGAATTCTACCTGTAAGAGGGCATTGTCCTGTGCCAATGGTAATGCAGGATATTCTCTTTATCCCACCGAACCTCCAGAGGCACCAACCCTCAGAAAGCTCAGATAGAAGAAACCCGAACTCTACCCCTACATACCTTATTGCAAAGCTTTGCTTGCTTTACACAACGAAACAGCACCTCTATAAACTCATCCATGATTTTGCAAGTATACAGACCTACTCATTGCTTGACAGGAACGTTCTTGAAATGGTAGAAAACTCCACTTAGATTACATTTGAATACATTTAACCTCAGAAAGAACACTAGTTGTAGAATTAGAACATCTTCCCTCCCCAGACCAATCCTGACACCCCCATATCATGAGTGGCAGCTTTCCAGTTTCCCTTGTTTTCAGGGGTTCCCAGTGTTGGCTCACAAGTGTCCGATTTCAGGTTGGAACCTGCATAATGCATCTTTAAAGCATA